>NC_090446.1:667911352-668216768 GCF_031143425.1 Pleurodeles waltl | reverse complement strand
GGGGGGTTGTACCTGTACCAAATACCATTCCTTTGGACATATGTGTCAATCCTACAGAGATGGCATCTAATAGACAAAGGCATGCATTGTACAAACACTGCTTTGTGACCATGTAGCTATATATGATTACTGCTATCTGAATCACATGTCATGGCCTCCCAGGAATCAACACACTGTCTGCACTATGGGACTGTCATTTGTGCAATAAGCCAACACAGGACAAATACGACTTATGTGAAGTTGACAACATAACTATGTGAGTAAGGGACCTGTTATGAGTCAAAGACACACATTGGCAATGATGCACATATGGACTACTTCAGGGATGTACCTCAGTACCCATTCCTAATCTAATCAATGAACTGAGGCATTCAGGGCAAGTTTTGCCACTAGAGCATCATGTTGGCCACATGACAGGATCTGCTGGGGTACAGGGAATGGGCACAGTGACACAGTTGCATAGCCACACTGACTCTCCCACAGCCTAGACAAGATCCCATACTGGGAGATACGCTTATCAGGCCCTGGTCTCTGAAGGCTGAGCATACAGAACACTCAGTTCCCATCACTTCCATGCTTGACAGTACAACATGTGGTCCTCATCAATTTGACATGTGATGTGTGTGGTAACCTAAAGGTCAGAGTGAGTCAGGATATGGATTCTAGACTACAGTTTGGCAAGGCCAGATGTGCATTGAAAGATCTGTGGTACTATACACATTGCTTACAAGATTCTTAAATGACCCATGCAAGATGCATACACAGATCATGCTGTTATGCACATACATGTTGTCTAACATTTACTAAAATCGTGAAGAAAGAGATGTCATTGGATGGCAGTAAAGTATCCTTTTCTAGTTACATGCATCCAATAAACTGATGATCTAGGACCCCAACAATCTCATACAACATAATGTGACTGAAGTTATCACATAGTACTGGCCGCCAATAACTGCAGATTGCACATCCCATTGATGCCACACAGACTGCAACAACAGGCATACAAGAAGTCTAACTGGCACATAGGGGCAAATTGTAGCCTGTGAGGAGGGAAGGGATGGTAAAGCGCACAGCAAATTGTGCAAGTGAAGTACTTACCTGGTCCTCTGGTGAGCCATAGAGCTGGTCATAGAGGAGTAGAACCTTATTAACAAGCCTCTCCAGCTCCTCTGGAGAGAAGGCAAGGGCCCTATAACTTTCTGGATGTGGCATGATTGCTCCCAGAAGTGGCACACAGTAGCTCAGGTCGTGGAGGGGTTGCTGGAAGTCAAGTGAGTGAATCTGCACAACATGGTGGTCATGTTCTCCATGTATGTGGTCATCACTGCAGGTGGGTACAACTATTGGGCCACGACCGCCACTGGCCATGTTAGCCTATGGTTGTGTCAACTGCAGTTGCAAACCGCCTATCTCCATGAAAACTTCAGCCGGCACTCGCGGGCAGCACCTAATGTCCAATGGAGTAGGTCAGGCATTCACCATTTTGGCAGCCTGAAATGCTGTATTGGGCTTTCTAAACTGCGTCACACCTACAATATCTGTTTTTTAACATCACAAACACCCTTATCAAGTCCTGTCATGTAGGGGCTCATACTCAACCACCATTTTAGTATGTTGAAGGGCACAGATGGCATTTTAAAGCGGTGCATGGTCCACCACCACCGACTGTTATTTTGGCAGTCCGAATATACAGTCACATTTCGAGAGGCAATTGCGTTACACATGTATGAGTTTTGTTCAAATCCATGTTTTGGACACATGTTGGAAACCATGATGATCACATGTGACCTTTGTGTTATTTGTAGCTGTGATGTGCACTGGCTGTCATGTCTATCCATTTAGAATTGACTTGTCACATGACATTGTTGGGATGCATCATGTATGTTGCTGTGGACACACTGACTAAAGTAACAACTCATGTTTCGTCACACATAGGTACCCTGGGAGATGGAGGATGTGACAACCTCTTGTCTATCGTTCACTACCAGACCTTCAAACTTTGGAACAACATATCATAATGTACTACCATTTGAATAAGCAAACAATAGTGGACCTAAGCCATCAGTTTGAGACAGATCTGATGCCCGCTAATAATAATTCAGCCAGCATACCACCCACTGTATGAGTAATGTCAGTATTGCATGTCCTGACCAGAGGGTCCTTCAAACATACGGTGGTCCTATCTGCTTGTATGTTCTAACCTATGTTATGTCTGGTGTTGAAGGAATTCCTTTCAGCAATGTTGAAAACATTGACAGCTTTATCAGGTTCCCCCAGGTTGAGGATTTAGTCAGTGTGAAGGCTGACTTTTATAGTTTAAGACACCTCCCCCATGTGGTGGGGGCCATTGGTGGCATACATGTTTAATTGGTGCTACCGCAGGCCACTGAACAAGTCTTTTGCAACATGCAAGTTGTCTGTTTGGCGGATCTCTACATCTCACATGTCTGTGCCCGTTATCAGGTTCAGCCCATGTTCCTTCATTATGCGGAACAGCATCATGCCCCAGCTAGTATCACAACTGCAACCAGAGAGGGCTGGTTGGCAAGTCGCATCTGTCGCTGATTGTATGTGTGCAATATCGGGTATTAGAATCATGAAGTGGGTGACTCATTGTTGCACTTATGTCCCATTCCTTGACAGGAGACTCAGCATATTCAAACCATCTTTGGTTATTGACACCACTGAGGAATCCAACTACGCTAGGGGAAGTCCACTTCATTGAAGCCCATGGAAGATCAAGGTGGCCAGTGAAGCGGGGTTTTAGGCTCTTGAAGGCCAGATGTAGGTGTTTAATCAGGACTAGTGAAGCACTCCTCTACTCACCCGGGAATGAGTGTCAGATCACTATGGCATGCTGCGTGCTCCACCACATTGCCCTGTGGAGGAATATCTCCTACATCCTAGAGGAGGTGGAGTCTGCAGTACCACCAGGTGAGGCTTCTGAAATGTGAAGTGAGATTGACAGTGGTGAAGAAAAAAGAGCTGACTTACAGGATTAATTAGAAATAGCTAAGGAACTGATACTCAGCTAAATTGAGCCAAAGGCTGCGTGATAAGATAACCTTTGACACATCCCCACCTTGATGATGTTGCATTGTGTCAGTTTCCTTGCAATGTATTTTGTTTTCTAGTTGCTTGCTATGTGACATGTGTCATAGGTATGGTTTCAAGCCTATACTTCTTGTTTGTTCTTTGTACATGTACCTTCACCATGGCATCTTCATGTGGGCATTTTAGAGTTGTGACATGGTCAGGTATCTGATGCTGTTCTGATATACAAAGTGGTCATGGATTGTTCCGAGTAATGTAGGTTGCAGCGATTGGATGTATGAGACCTGTACGAAGAGAGCTTGCACAGTGTTTGGGTGGAGGTACAGAAGTGCATATTGGACTTGTTTTGTGTTTTGTGGTGGGCCTGATGTATCATTTGGGTCATCATGTGGTCATAGGATATGAAGTCCTAGCTTTTGACCAAGTCATTTTACCTTCATATTGGCGAAACATTTATTTTCCTGATCTGTATAGAGCTGTAGATATGTTTCATCATTGTAGGCCACAATGCTTGTGTCATAACACTGACATATGTTTGTGTCATACCACCAGATGCATGATCATTGGACTGTTATGGGCCTGAGATCATGCACTGTTGGACTGCCATCTGTCTGTATCTTGGATTATGTGATGCTGATTTACTTTGGTGTGGTATGTGATAAGGCTCAAGCTGCTGACATCACCAACTTTAATGTTTGCCTATTCTACAGGGCAACGTCTGGCAAATCCTTTCCTTTGGAGGTCCGGGGGTCTATACCTTGAAATATGTACAGTGACTCGGTACGAGTCACACATTCTTGTTTCTAAACGTTCTGACATATTAACAGCCTACGTGCTGTACACTGGAATTACATTTTTGGTTTGACCATTTCCTTGCACTAATGTGTGGTGTGTAATGGTTGAAATCCTTAGCTGGACTCTGTATACCTGTGACATATCCCTCTTTGTGCAAGTAGCTTGTGTCTTCATCATATGGTTCACATAGTCTCACATCTCTACATTGCAAAAAGTTGAAAATTAGGCAAGCAGACAATGAGTTTGTAATGGGTTAAATGTATTGCAATGCTAATGCAGAAAATACATTTGCGACATAAACACACAAATATAAAGTGAGGGGGTCAGTCATGGTGAGTGAAATAATTGGAGTAGATGCCACACCATTGGGAGTACAAAGTCCAGAGTACTCCTCCCATTGGAACTGGTAGCTAGTTGAGGATCAGTTAACAGAGTAAATGTGTGCCACACAAAGGAGCTCCTTTAGGAAGAGGTCACTTGCTGGCAATGGTGGGTATCTTGCCATCCTCACCTCTTGGATTCTTCGCTGGAAGTCTCCGCTGGCGTGGGGGAGGAGATCTGTTGCTACAGAGTCAGGGGCGTCTGCATCTGGTTCTTCCTCTGGCAGGGCCCCCCTTCCAGTGGCTGACACCAATGTAGATATACAAAAAAGGTGTACACTGTTCCAAATGGAAAAATATAATCACTAGGGGAACATTAAAGTTCAGGAGCAAGAGCCCTCACACATCCGAGAGGATGTCATGCTTCATCATCGGGTAGCTCCTCGTCAGACCGGCGCTGCAATGTCTGACGGGCTCCCCGTAAGGGGGCTCTTTGCCGGAGATCTTTTAGGTAGCAGCCGTGGTAGCGGACACTACAAGACCTGGTGTTGCGGTCAGGCGCTAATCCTGGCAGGAGAGTGAAAGCTAAAATTAGTTCCAGGTCTTAATAGGAGCGAGTCAATTTAATTAATCAATGGAATAAGACCGGGACCAAGATTAAAAACAGAAGGAAAGTGTCAAATGAGGAATAATGCTCAACCACTTTCTGCATGGTGCTGGAGCTTAAGGAGATTATCGTCGGGCTCCTAGGACATGGTCAACATGTTTCGCGTACAGTGGTCTAACAAGATCCTATGACGCTTCTTCAGGACCAATACATAATAAGACTTCTCCTGTCTATATTACCGAAAGTTTGCAAAAATGTCAAACAAATCTTATAGTCACTTACATTGAAGTTCACTAATTGTCAGAAACCTCTAATGGTCGCCCTAGAAAAATACAAACAAATCGTTTTGATCAAAACACACGGAAAAATAAGGAAGGACACCCATGACACAACAGTGTGTAGTAACCAGTTGTGTAAAAACATAATAAGACAATATGCTTACCATCCCTTGGTACATGAGGGGCCCCTTGGGAAGTAGCATGCCGAAAGCGGTCACTACTAATAAAGTGGTAAAGCAGACACCATGAATGAAGTGTAATCAATCAGAACCAAAACAGTCACATTCACTACTAGAGGTCCGTTGGTTAAATTGATTATGAACATCAAGCACATTATTAGTCCATGTCACTTGGAAATTCATACACAGACTCGTCACTAGCATTTATGACATTTGTTGAAGGAAAACTGGGAGGAATAAAACAGTTTTACAACAGAAAATATTTCTAAAAAGGCTTGGTGAGTACTGTAGCACAGTGTAATAGTCTGCGCGGTGATTTACAAAGGCAAAAACACACTGGCAAAGCGTGGTTATCCATAGAATATTAAGGGATTACCCCGACCTAAGTCTGTTAATACTTTGAGAGATGTCATTAGTTGAGCTCAATATACGTCCCCAGAGTAAATAAGTAACCGAAAAAAGCGATAAACACACAAACGCGAGGTCACTTACTTTGTGGATGACGGCAGTCTGCAGGGGAACCTACCCTGACGTGCTCTCCCGAAAAGACAACTTCCTGACTCGGTGCGAGTCTTTTAAAGAGAAGTTTTCCCGGCAAAAATGGGAGAGGGTGGTCAAAACTGTAGAAGGACTACACTCCGGGAACAGGTCTCTAACCAGATAAAAAAACTGATTAATCAAAGGTGGCCTATCCTCAACAGTGGGGGCAATACCCTTCCTAGGCCCCTATTTGCATTTAAACGATCTAAAAATATTAAAGATCTGATAGTCCATACCCGTCCAAAAGACACATTGCGAACACAGATACAAACTACACTCTGGAACCTTCCACCTGTAACTGGACATTATCCCTGTGGACACTGTAATGTCTGTCAATTGACTAGCCCCAACAAAACTGTAGATTTGGCACCTATAGGCCAATGGCACCTGACAAAACACACGAATTGCAACACTAAAAACTGCATTTACATGATTACGTGTCCATGCGGGCTACGTTATGTGGGCATGACTTCTAGACCAGTTAAAATACGAATTAACGAGCAAAGGAGCAACATCAGGTGTGGACGCATTACAACAAAATTATGCGCACACTTCCTAAATGCCCCCCACAGTCCCGATGATTTAAGTTGGGTCGTACTTGACGCCCCTAAAATCACTACTGACTCTCCACACTCCTTGTTCAGACTGGAACAACGGTGGGTTTTCAAGCTTCATACTGATACAGATGGGTTGAATGATGCCATTCCCTGGACTACATTGTCCGCCTAATCAACCCCTTTTAAGGATTTACTACGAGTATTCAGTATCTTCAATCTATATTTGTTCTGTTTTTCACTTTTTATTTCCATCCTAATTGGACTGACTGTGAAAGACTATGGTTTTAGGGATCCCCATTTTATGTATTACTCTGTGGCCCATACCTTTCTTTTGTCTACTAGGGCGGTTATTTCCGGCTTCCCACTCCAAACCACTCATTGTATTAACTGACATAACTCACTATCCAGTTCCAGCCATTCCAAGATGGCCGACGATGTTTTTAGTCCATTGTTTGTTTTGATTACCACCCACGAGGCTATTGGAGTAATGCTCGTTCTAGTCTATTATATCTCTGTTCACAAAGATGGCCGCCGTAATTTTGCTTGAGTCCTTCTTTTATTTCTGAGACCTGTTCCCGGAGTGTAGTCCTTCTACAGTTTTGACCACCCTCTCCCATTTTTGCCAGTAAAACTTCTCTTTAAAAGACTCGCACCGAGTCGGGAAGTTGTCTTTTCGGGAGAACATGTCAGGGTAGGTTCCCCTGTAGACTGCGGTCATCCACAAAGTAAGTGACCTCGCATTTGTGTGTTTATCGATTTTTTCGGTTACTTATTTATTTTGGGGACGTATACTGAGCTCAACTAATGACATCTCTCAAAGTATTAACAGACTTAGGTCGGGGTAATCCCTTAATATTCTATGGATAACCACGCTTTGCCAGTGTGTTTTTGCCTTTGTAAATCACCACGCAGACTATTACACTCTGCTACAGTACTCACCAAGCCTTTTTAGAAATATTTTCTGTTGTAAAACAGTTTTATTCCTAGCAGGTGTTTTATTCCTATAGCAGGTCGAAACCGCCAGGAACAGGATGGCGGTGAGGGGGTCGGAATCCCCATGGCGGCGCAGCAAGCTGCGCCGCCATGGAGGATTCCCATGGGCAGCGGAAAGTCGGCGGTACACCGCCGACTTTCCATTTCTGGCCGCGGCTGTACCGCCACGGTCAGAATGCCCTGCGGAGCACCGCCAGCCTGTTGGCGGTGCTCCCGCTGACCCCGGCCCCGGCGGTCCTTGACCGCCGGGGTCGGAATGACCCCCATTGTCTTATTATGTTTTTACACAACTGGTTACTACACACTGTTGTGTCACGGGTGTCCTTCCTTATTTTTCCGTGTGTTTTGATCAAAATGATTTGTTTGTATTTTTCTAGGGCGACCATTAGAGGTTTCTGACAATTAGTGAACTTCAATGTAAGTGACTATAAGATTTGTTTGAAATTTTTGCAAACTTTCGGTAATATAGACAGGAGAAGTCTTATTATGTATTGGTCCTGAAGAAGCGTCATAGGATCTTGTTAGACCACTGTATGCGAAACATGTTGACCATGTCCTAGGAGCCCGACGATAATCTCCTTAAGCTCCAGCACCATGCAGAAAGTGGTTGAGCATTATTCCTCATTTGACACTTTCCTTCTGTTTTTAATCTTGGTCCCGGTCTTATTCCATTGATTAATTAAATTGACTCACTCCTATTAAGACTGGGAACTAATTTTAGCTTTCACTCTCCTGCCAGGATTAGCGCCTGACCGCAACACCAGGTCTTGTAGTGTCCGCTACCACGGCTGCTACCTAAAAGATCTCCAGCAAAGAGCCCCCTTACGGGGAGCCCGTCAGACATTGCAGCGCCGGTCTGACGAGGAGCTACCCGATGATGAAGCATGACATCCTCTCGGATGCGTGAGGGCTCTTGCTCCTGAACTTTAATGTTCCCCTAGTGATTATATTTTTCCATTTGGAACAGTGTACACCTTTTTTGTATGTTCAGTTAATTGGAAGACCGTACACTGGACCAACTAATCTCCCAGTCCCTCCCTTTGTTGATACCAATGTAGATATGCCTGGTGTTGATGAGGCAAAGGAAGGGGTAGATTGGTTTTGAAAATCCCCCTCTGGATGGTGTGAATGTCTCTCAGCACCCCTGTCAAGGAGGCCATGTTGGTATTGTGGGCTTCCATCTGTTCCTGCATGTCTCTGTGCATGTCCCTCTGTAGTTGCTTGATTTCCCAGAGTTCAGTCTTCCCCAAGATGTGGCTGATGGAGTCCTGGCTGACAGGAGCCCCAGTGGCCTCACCCTTCTGGCCCACAACATTCCTCCCATGCACCCTACCCACACGGGCCTGTGCCCTTACCACAGGGTGCTCTCTCTTGCTTGTTCCTGGACCCTCATTGTCAGAAGTGTTGCGCTGCAACTCAGGATCAAGCACTGAGGGGCACGAGATAGTAGACACTGGGCTTGGGACACAGGCTGGGGGGGCGAATGGTTGCCTGTGATGTTGAGTTAACCTAGCTAGTAGATGCTGATGTGTCCACAGTGAGACTCACTATTGGTGTCTGACCAGGTTGCCCAGATGGGCCAGAACCGTCCTCCACGTCCAGACACTCAGGTGTGTCATCTTCACTGAGGGCTTCATCCACGAGGATAGTGGCAGTCTGTTCTGTGCCCTCTGTGGGCCCAGTGGCAGCTCGACCTGTTGATTTAAAACATACAGCATTACTGGTTGTATTGTGACATCTAACTCCTACAGTTTAGTGTTACAGTAAGCAGAGACCTTGTACAAAGTTAAGCTGCGATTACTCCTATTGCAGCTAGTACCCATGGTATTGGTTGTATTGACATGACATTTGTGAAGCATGCCAACTCCATTTAAGTCAAGCAGCTGCTGAAATGTGCAGATCATTAGCATTTAGGAGAATGGCCTGAGAATGACATCTTGCCAGCGGCTAGGCAAAACATGTCATTGGTCATTTTGAGGCCCAGTTGATAGTGATAAGGCAGACCCAGGAGTTTATCTTGTAAGTGACTTAGTCACCATGTGGTCAGTGCGGTGTGGATGTGTCTGCTTCCAATACCATACTGGTTCTGCATCTTGTGGCCTTAGGGATCATTGTTCTGCACACTGGCCAAGGTGTCATTTCTGTCCTCAAAATTTCATCTTGGGTTAATGTTAGAAATGGTGTCTCTAGTTGGCAGAGGTATTCACCTTTGCCCAAATAGGAACCACAATCCTGTTCATGGTAAATTACACACAATCCAAATTATCCTTCGCCCATCCTCTGGTAGCTTGGCATTGAGAAGTCCGGCTTAACTTAGAAGGCAATGTGTAAAGTATTTGTGCAATAAATCATGCAATAATACAGTGAAAACACTACAAAAATACACCACACAGGTTTAGAAAAATATAAGATATTTATCTGGTTAAATTAAGGTCAAAACAATCAAGATTCAATAAGCACAAGTTGAGATATCACAAATTTAAAATGAGTCTTAAATCTTTGTAACTGGTTTGTGTCCAAATTACCATGCATGGAGACTGCAGAGGAGGAGATGCGTGGAAAAGTAAGGTTTGCATCCAATTGTCTGATGCAGCACAGGCAATGCATCGTTTCTTTCCATGCTGCAAGGGGCTTTGCTTTGATTTCCGTCACGTAGCCTTGGTTCCTCACTGCAAAGCAGAGATCTTTGGATGCCCAGGGACGATGTAGGGGAAAATCCTAAGCATGGAGGAAGAATTCACCAACCTAGGTTGTTTCTTAGGTGTGAGTTCTGTTAAGGGGTCCACTATGGTGCCACATCCATTAACTAATCTGTGGTAGTATCCGGTGAGACTTAAGAAGGCTCCCACCTCTGTCTGGGTTCTAGGTGGTTGACAGGCCTTGATTGTCTCAATTTGGCCAGGAGAGGCTGCAGCTTGCCACCACCTACTAGGTGTCCCAAGTACACCACGGAACGCTGCCCAATCTTGCACTTACTGGCCTTAATGGTCAGACCTGCCTGTTGCAGAGCCTGAAGCACCTTCTCGAGGTAGAGTAGGTGTTCCTCCCAGCTGGAACTGTAGACGGTAATATCGTCTAGGTAGGCTGCGCAGAATGAATCCTTGCCAGCTAGGACCCGGTTAACCAACTGTTGGAAGGTAGCGAGGGCATTTTTCAATCCAAAGGGCATTACTATGAACTGGTAATGTTCCTCAGGAGTAGAAAAAGTAGATTTCTCTTTAACCCCCTCAGTCAAGGCGAGCTGCCAATATCCTGATGTGAGATCAAAGGTACTGAGGAATTTGTACATGTCCTGCCTTTTACCTACGTAGCACCTTGCCCTGGGGTTACCTATGGCGTACCTTAGGGGTGACTTATATGTAGAAAAAGGGGAGTTTAAGGCTTGGCAAGTACTTTTAAATGCCAATTTGAAGTGGCAGTGAAACTGGACACACAGGCCTTGCAATGGCAGCCCTGAGAAATGGTTAACTGGCTACTTAAGTGGGTGGCACAACCAGTGCTGCAGGCCCACTAGTAGCTTTCAACCTACAGGCCCTGGGCACATGTAGTGCACTTTACTAGGGACTAACAAGTAGATCAAATATGCCAATTGAGTATGAACCAATGTTACCATGTTTAAAGAAGAGAGAATATGCACTTTAGCACTGATTAGCAGTGGTAAAGTGCCCATAGTCCTAAAACCAGCAAAAAACTGTGTTAGAAAAGTGGAGGGAGGCAGGCAAAAAGTTGGAAGATGACCACCCTAAGGCTGTCAGGTCTAACAGTTATCAAGATGGATCTATGTTGACAGAAACACATGTGATTTGGGCATACTCTGTGCTTGATCAGTCCCAAGAGGGTACACTTCATTTGATACCTGACAAACAGATGTATTAAGGCAAGGGAACACTGTTGTAGTGGTTCAAGATAGAGAAACAGTGCCTCCTGGGAGTTGCCGTCAGTTCACTCTCTTTACTACACACAGTTGACAAATGTTATCCTCCCAGGTGAGTACCCTTCATTTGTGATATAGCAAATAGGTGAATTTAGGCAAGTGACCTCTTGGCTGGTGGTTGGAGGTAGAGAAACAGGACCTCCTGGGAGTTGCAGCCAGGTCACTCTCTGTGCTACACACACTTGACAAATGTCATCCTCCCGGATGGGTATACTTCATTTGAGAGTTAACAAACAAGAGTATTTATGCAAATGAACACTGTGATGGTGGTTGGAGGTAGAGAAACAGGGCCTCCTGGGAGTTGCAGTTAGGTCACTTCCTCTGCTTCGCAACACTAGACAAATATTATCCTCCCAAGTTATTAAACATCATATGAGAGTTCACTAACAGATAGTTTGGACAAGTGAACCCTAGTCTGGTGTTTGGAGTTACAGACACAAGGCCTCCTGGCCTTAGCAGTCATGTTAGTCCCTGTACTACACACACACTATACAAATGTTATCCTCCCAGGTGAGTACACTTAATTTATGGGTTACCAAACAATGATATTTGGTGAAGAGAACACAGGGCTGGTAAGTGGAATAATAGTAACAGAGCCTCCTGGCTTTAGCAGTCATGCCAAACCCTGCACAACACACGCTATACAAATGTTATCCCCACAGGTGAGTCCACACCAAACAGGTATATTTGGGCAAGTGACCACCGTGCTGGTGTTTGGAGTTACAAGAACAGTGCCTCCTTGGAGTTATAGCCAGGTCAGTACCCATACTACACACACTATACAAATGTTATCCTCCCAGGTGTGTACACGTCAATTGAGAGATAACAAACAGGGGTATTTGGACAAGTGTACCCTGGGCTGCTGGTTGGAATTACAGATGCAGGTCCTCCTGTGAGTTGCAGTCATGCCACTCCCTGCACTACATACACTATACAAATGTTATCTTCCCAGGTGAGTACAAGTCAATTGAAAGTTAATACACAGAGGTAAATGGACATGTTAACACTGGTCTGGTGTTTGGAGTTAGAGAACCAGTGCCTCCTAGGAGTCACAGTCAGGTAACTCTACTACACACACTATACAAAATGTATTCTCCCAGATGAGTACACTTCAATTGGGAGTAACGAAACAGCAGTATGTTAGCAACTGTACACTAGACTGGTGGTTGGAATTACAGACACAGAGCCTTAGCAGGCATGTCACGCCCTCTAATTCCTACACTATGCAAATGGTATCATCCTTGTTGATAACACCTCAACTGAGAGTTTGGAAACATTGGTATGTGGACAACTGAACAATGGTCTGGTGTTTGGGTAGTAGAAACAGTGCCTTCTGGGAGTTGCAGTCAGGTAGCTGTCTGTACTACAGACACTATACGGATGTTGTGTATTACATACCTGCGTGCAGACTGCATTTAGGTCTGGGCACGCATTTACCTGTGGAGACGTACCATGAGTCCTGGTGTTATTATTGTATGTTGAAAGACGTACAGGCCCCATTTGTACCAATGGCATGTGATGGACCTTAGTAGCTGTGCCGTTGGGTCCAACAATTCAGGCTGACAGTGTTTAATCTCAGATACTCTGGTTAATGAATGTTGGTGCAGTCATGAACAAGACTGTGGCAAAAGCTGTGAGCATGCATGACATTGTATTTTGGTGACATTTTTGTGTAGTGACTTACCAGACTCTACTCCCCCAGGTATTCCTGTCAAGCCCTAAGGATGCTGGATGGTCAAGACCTTCTCCTCCCAGGGAAAGATATGTAATGGGGCATTGGGAGGGCCACCGCCAGTCTTCATGACCTGCAACTGGTAACTGGAGCCCAGGGAATGGACCTTGCCCCTGTTGTCATTCCACCTCTTTCTGATGTCCTCCTTTGTGCGCAGGTTGGTGTCTTCAGCATTGACTCTGTCGACTATCCTGTCTTCCATTTCCATTTTCCTACTGAGAGGAGTGTGGTAGACTTGTGCTCCAAACAATTGTGGATTTATTCTTATGATTTCATTCACCATGACTCTTAACTCATCTTCTGAAAAACAGGGATTTTTTAAACATGCCATGGTGGAAACAAAATATGGGTGACAGTGACTCACTAAACAGGGGAAGTACGCAAGGGTGTAAGTGGACACAAGTGTGTGAAGGATGTTCTGTGGGATGTTGAAAAAAAGGTGTGCCCATTCTGTGGAGTTTTTGTCAAAAAAGTTGCTCTCACTTCTGTGTTTGTGTTGTAAATGCAAAGGATTTTGGCCTGTGAAGAGGTGTGTTTTACAATGTCCTTTGGAGGTGTGTCCACTGTGGCAATGTGTGTCAGCTGTGTTGTTTTCAAGTTCACCAAATGTGCACTGGTGTATTGCTTTGCTGACTGCGAACCGCTATGGTTCAGACTGCCATTGGCTGGCCACTATGGGATACCGCCACGGCAACTGTGTGCCTGTAAAAAGGTCGGTGGTTGGTTGTGGTGCAGCCAGCGGTGGAGGTCAGACCGCCTATTTCCAGGCCACTGCACCAATGGCAGTCTTGTTTTTTCGCTTGGTGGTTGGCAGTCTTGCCTGTATAACTCATAATAAAGCAGTCTGAAAGACCGCCAACATAGGGGTATCGCCAACATGGAGGTCTGGCAGTCTGACCTCCAAACTCGTAATGAGGCCCTAAGTATAGGCACATGATTGTTAGAAATTATTCAGCCATGTAATGCAAACTAGAATGTCAGCCCATATTCACAGACTGCAGACTAGAGTGGCAGGTTCTTAATAGTTTTGTTTAATTTTACTTTTTTCATGAAAACACAGGGGGCATTCAGGCACACTTAAATTACGCATTCTTGTGCAAACTGTGCCTTTTTGCTAACCATGAATTTCCTCGCTTGTTACATTGTCCATCATCTGCTGCTCAATTTGCAGATCATTCAAAAAAATGAGTCTAGCCAACTCTAACCAAATGATACTTAATGCAAGAAATCCAGCTTTGAGTTGGTGGTAAAGTGTGAATGTTTTGAGACTGAATTTCCATTGCAAAACATTAGTATATACTATTCAGATTTCCTATTCAATAGGGATGCCCTGAACACACCCCTTCCAAATAGTGATTCGGCTTTGGGTTGCAAACCCAAACTGCAATTTTGTAACAAGTTACTGAATCACAATTTAGTGTTTGCACTATTCAAAAAGCATTGTTGAAGCTGCAAACGGCCTGATTTTGCCAATCAGGCTATTTGGCACTGCAAAACTGCTTTGTTGATCTAGAACTTAATGAAATACTACAGCATTAAATGTTTATTGTGCATTGCCATTCTGTTGGAATACTTCTTCTTGTAAGGCAATGCCACAAGAGGGTTCTTAGTGTGCATACAAGCTGAAAATAAAAAGTAAAACAGTTAGCATAACCGAGCCAATTCAAAGCTCCGCCATGAGCATGAAGGATAGAGACAAAAGAAAAAAAGAAGTTCTCTCGCAGTCAAAGTTATCGGTAATAGTGCAATTATCCATGTAACAGGGTCGATGGCCAAGGCAGTCACAAAACTGCCCTAAAGAGGGACAAACGTAAAGCAGTTACCAATGAAAACAAAGATTTTTGAAAAGCAAGCCCATGAGTGAGTAATAGTGATGGGCGAGTGGTGGGCGTGGTTAAAAGCCCAGATACATACTAACACGTCGGAAAAGCAGCGCTTGCGCGCTGCTATGCTCAACCTAAAAACAGGGCCAAAATAGAAGTAGTGAACATTGTGATGGTGCTGGGCATGGTGCACTGACCATGCCAAGTGCACAGGCAGTGCAGGGCCCCCCGTGACCCTCTGCACCTGTTCTCCACCAGCCTTTTCATGGCAGTGTTACTGCCATGAAAAAGGCTGGCATTGCATGAGGTCATAATCCAAAGGGCAGCGCTGCTTGCAGTCCTGCCCTGGTGGATTACGATCTCCTTCAGACCACTGGATCCAAGATCCTTGCAAAGCTGGAGGTTCCCTGGTGGTCCACTCGTAATGAGTGTCATAATGTTTGCCATATGCTAAGAATGTGTGGTAAATGTATTTGGTAAAATTGCATGGAATGGCAACATTTTGGGTGATTGTATGAAGGGAAAATGCAGTTGAAATTGGATATTCCATAGGACTTTATTTATAATTTCACGGTACTGGTGTGAAATTACAGCCTTGTAATGGTAATATCGCATGCAATTTTATCGTTACCCCAGTACCGTTCAACTTGTCATGAGTGCCAAAGACCCCTATTTTCATAAGTGGGTCAGGTTTAGTAGACACATTTTGAATGTGTTCATGCAAGACACCAAAACAGTTGAAAATGCCAATCATGGATCTATATAGTAAAAAGAGGTTTGCAAGCTTGAGTAAAACACAGATGAGGTCAAATACATTTGGCTTATTTCTCATACATAGTGAAGATTGCACAGCTGCACTCATTCTTTACCTGAGTTGTATGTGATGGAATCTGGGTAAATCTCTTTTCATTCTATAAAAGCCAAAAAGATGGTGCTATGAGAGAGCAGTACAGAGTTGGGAGGATTAAGCACTTAGGCCCAGAATTATGCCAAAGTAGTACAGTGCGGTGCTGTGCCAAAAACAGCAGCGCTGTGCCACTTATGAAACACAGGAATACAGTGTACCCCTACGTTTCTCCCTGTGCCGGCACTGAATTAAGTTGCCTGCACCAGCACAGGCAACAATGCACCATAGTACAAGGGTGACTGCATTGAGGGGATAGATTGTTTATATGCAGGAAGGTGTCCCTTACCGCACATAAACAATCTATAATGGCGATTCGGCATTTCTATGTGTGCTGCAAAATGCAACACACATAGAATTACCAAAGCGTCATTTGGAATGATTGTTTATGTGCAGGAAAGGATACCTTCCTGCACATAAACAATCATCCATGGCATTTTTCTCTTTCTGTGTGCTGCAGAATGCATATGCAGAGAACATATTGAGCAGTGGTTAGCGCCACCAGAGCATCACGAAAAGTAATGCTCCTGTGGCGCAAGGGGCTCTTAAATCTGCCTCATAGTTTCAAGTGTGAAGTGCAGGGATAAAGGGGGGAGCAGCAGAAGGTCAATGGAGAGTGACAGTACAGGGTTACATGAGGCAAGGATGAGCTCAGGGACTCCAGGAAGGCAGAGCAGAGACTCCACAAGTGAGTAATGTAGATAGTTGAGGGGAAGCATTCAAACTACTGGAGAGGAGAAGGGAGGGTCCAGTGCTTGTTCTTCCAGCCTCTTCCTGGTTGCCCTCTTCCACTCTTGTTGTTAGTTTGTCCTTCTTTTTATACTCTTACAATACCCACCCCATTACAGGTATAAGTCAAACCACTAACCTCCCTGGATGCAACATAATGCATCTTTTTCTTGCCCCTGTGCCCTGACAACCGTGGCATGGGTTTTGTTGCAGATGTTGCATGTTGTGAATGTTTTGGTACTCCTGCATACAATTCAGACGTTTTCTGTATGTTAACATAATTCTGTTTTGTGGTTTTGTGCACAAAGTGAATGGGAAGGCCTGCTGACAGGCCTGTGCTCCTGCAAGCTTGTTAGAAACACAGGGGCAGATTTACAAAACTGTCACCCAGTGCAACTTAGCAAAGAAAAATACTGCACTGCGTGACAGGGGATAGCAGGAGAGCACTATATCTACACAGATATGGCACTCTCCTTCATTCTCTCTAGCACTGGCGCTGGTTTAAGCTGATGTACGCCAGCCACACGCATTTGCGCCATAGTGCAAGGGTGTATTTTTGAGTCTAGCATAGATTTTGTACTGGAAGGATACCCTTCCAATACAAAATACTATGCTTAGACACACTTTACTACCTTTCCTACTTTGTATGCGGTACAGAGTGCAGGATACATGCAAAGTCATAAAAAAGGAGAAATTAAAACATTTCTCCTTTTGACGCTTTCAAATGATGTTAACTTTTGGCACAAAATCCTGTATACTATTGTTTGCACATTCGGGCCCATATTTATACTTTTTGACGCACAACTGCGCCAACGCAGTTGTGCGTCAAAAATTTTACCACCGGCTAACGTCATTCCAACGCGCCATGCGGGCGCCTTATTAATGGAATGACGTTAGCCGGCGCTGCGGACTGGTGTGCGTCAAAAAAAATGACTCACACCAGGCAGCGCCGGCGTGTGGGAAAATGGGGGTTGTGCGTCAAAAAACAGTGCAAGTCAGGTCTGAGGCAAAATTCAGGCCTCAAACCGAATTTGGGCCATTTTTGTTGACGCCCAACCTCCATTGACATGACTCCTGTCTTAGCAAAGACAGGAGTCATGCCCCCTTGCCCAATGGCCATGCCCAGGGAACTTATGTCCCCTGGGCATGGTCATTGGGCATAGTGGCATGTAGGGGGGCCACATCAGGCCCCCCTATGCCACAAAAAAAATCGGGAAGAAATACTTACCCGAACTTACCTTTACTTCCCTGGGTGTCCTCCTGGGGTGGGCAAGGGTGGGGGGGGTGTCCCTGGGGGCAGGGGAGGGCACCTCTGGGCTCCATCCGAGCCCACAGGTCCCTTAACGCCTGCCCTGACCCAGGCGTTAAAAAACAGCGCCCATCAGGCTGTGCGCTGTTTTTTAAGGCCTGCCCCCTCCTGTGCGTCAAAATGACATCAGAGTATAAATAAGGGGCACAGGCCTTAAAGTCATTTTTTGGAAAGGAACGCCTACCTTGCATATAATTAACGCAAGGCTGGTTCCCCCTTCCAAAAAACAACGCACATGGTGGAATTTTGACGCCCGCGGGGTCGGACGTCAAAGTATAAATATGGGGCAGGGTTTGTGCTGATTGTGCGTCAAAAATTTTGACGCACATTCGGCGCAAACAGAGTATAAATAGGCCCCTCGGTTTTGTGTCAAAGGCATGGGTGGTTGTATGGGAACTCCCATGTACCACCCATGTAATGCCCCCTCTCCGCTAAGTAACGCAAAGCATTGCTTTGCACTGCTTTGTGTTACTCTTAGGTTACTTTCGAGCACAAAACAAGTTTTTTAAGTAAATTAGGAAAATCATTCTGTGCTGGTTAACATCACTTTTGTGATTCTAACCCAGTGCAAAATGTTTGTAAATATCCCCCACAGACTTCAAAATTATATTTACCAGGTAGCAACTTCTGTGCACTTCCTGGTACTAAAGTTAAGGCAATATTTTAAAATACTCTGTTAAAAGTACAGGAGCTAAGCTTTGAGCCATTCCCGCTCAATTGACCACCATATAATAAAAACTTATAAAAGGACTAGTGTTTGATGCAGAGCAAGGAAGATGAGTCTGTTGCTAAAGGAATGTTGTCAGGGGATCCTTTGACTTCAGGCTTAATGGAATGAGAAATTCCGGGTCAGGAGTGGAGCTGGTAGTAGACGTGACCCAGCATATAAATGTAGACATATAACAGCTGTAGTCAGCTAACAGCAATTCAGGTAGAATATTAGAGTAATTGTCTAGTGGTGTGTGATGAAATACGATTAGACTATATCTCAGGTTTTATCTAATAATGATTTGGTAGCTGAGTTGTTGATAGTTATGTTATTCAATATCACATGATTTCTGTTAGAATAGTATGTAACAAATACTGAAGTTTCCTATTCAATATCAACACTTGTTCGTGTCTAATAACTTCTGTAGAAGCTTCGCAAAATAACTGGGACATTAAAAATCTTTGATTGATTTTTCTGACTCATTAACTTTATTATCCAAATGATCATACCTAGGGGTTGGTAGAATGTTTCATTCCACCTGCACAATTTGTGAAATTTGGTGACTCCACATTACTCTTGTAACGCAGAGTTCAAGCTAAATTCTGCCAATAAACACTTAGTGGAATTGTTTTCTGCAAGCGTCCAGACATCCGAGCACAAGCAGCATATGGTGTCCCCTATTGTGATTTTCCAACATAAGCAGTCAAGAGAGGTCATGGTTAGAGGGCTATTTCTCAAGCAGATTTGCTGCCACTCAAGTAGATTTTCTAGTTGAGTAGCAGCAAAGTCAACTTGAATGTCCACGCACTCTTGCTCACAGCATGGTGCCATTTGCGCTGATTTTTCAGCTGCTTGCGCTACTGGCACTTATTTGCAGCATGAGCAGCGTGATGTGCTTGTTTTCAACCCACTGGCAGAGCTCCGTGGGATCCTGCTGAGTTTTTATGTAACTCCGTGCATTCCGCCCACCCTTAATAACAACTTATTGGGAGGGGCAAGAGACACAAGCCTGTGTTCCTTTAATCAAAAAAGGACCAAGAGGCTTCACAGAAAAACACCTTTCCTGAGCACTGTCAGAAATTGGGACTCTAGTTGGCAGAGGAATGCACCTGCTCCAAGTAGGCACCACAACACCAGTCAAGGTAAGTCAGATTCACACCCTAAATTAACCTGTGCTCACTCTCTGGTAGCTTGGTACAGAGCAGTCAGACTTAAATCAAGAGACATGTGTAATGTATTTGTGCAATAATTCACTAAGAGTGAACACACAACACAAAAAGACCCCGCACCAGTTTAGAAACAAGATTATGATTTTATCAATAAAACAAGACCAAAACAAAAAAAAAATACAACAAGTAAATCCTGAGATATGAAGTTGTAAAGATTTAGGTGAAATTAGTGCAAAGTAACGCAAAGCGGCAACCGTGGGTATGTGGTCATGTTGGACTGGGACAAAGTCACAAGTTCAGGCCAAACATGATAGAGTGCGGGTCGGCTTTAGGAACACACTTGGGCCTGCTGGACACAGTACATTAAATCCTAGTGCATGATCTACCTGACATTGCTTTGCGAGGCTTTGCGTCAACCGGCGTCAGTTCTAAGAAGCTGTGCTGCAAGGCTTTGTTGGACTCGGTGCTGCTGTGCATCAGTTATGATGAGCTGACACCTCCACAGCATGATTTCTCAGTCTTCGCTTTGTGTTGCATTAATTCACGGCAGAAGACAATGCACCTTAGACCCACTTCCGTGGGTCCGGGACTGGGGTGGCACCACTTGGTAGGGTAATCTCACAGATAGCAGAGTCCAGGTCCTTTAGCAGGTGAGTTACAGGTACTCTGATGTCCTTGAGACTGCAAAAGAACAGGGGACAAGCCAACAAGCCCTTGGAGATTCTTGGGTTCAAGGATGTAGAGAGCAAGTCTAGTTCCTCTCACTGCAGACAAGAAGCAGCAGGCAGAAGGCCAACATAGCAAAGCAAATAGCAAAGTGGCAGCCCCTTCTACAGCACACAAGAAGTAGGCTAACAGAGCAATGTAGTTGGAAAGTGCCATTCCCTCCTGGCAGCACACCACTCCTTCTTCCTGCAGAATGTGCTTGGTTCCTGTAGAGATTTCATCTGCTTCGGTTTGGGGACCAGTACTTATACCCAAAAAGGTCTTTAATGTGGGAAAGACTTCAAAGGAGTTCTCTGAAGTGCACAAGGGTCCCTTTCATTCTAGCCCTGCCTGCCATTGCACTGCCAAGTACACCCTCCTCAGTAAGGCACTCAGTGGGAAGAGTGGACACCTCAATGGTTCTTCTCGTGAGGGGTGGGTTTAGGTGTTATAGGAGTCAGGGATAGGGCAAGAGTGAAAGCTTCAGGAGGAGAAAGGATAAAAGGTGTGAGAGAGTGAATGTTGTCTGTGTGTGTCTGTCTGTTGTGCAGGTACATGTGGGTCTGATGCATTTTATGCATGTTTGGAAGGGTGTGTCTTTAAAGGTGTGTGTGTGTGGTGTTCAGGTGAGGGTAAGCATTTCCGTGTGGTAAGTGTCAGTGTGTCCGAGCCTTTCTGTGAGTCTGTTTGTTTGGATATTTGTGGTTTGCAATGTGAACTGTGTTCTGTTGATTGTTAACGTGAGAGTGTACATCTGTTGAGTGTTGTGTTGGTTGGAGGTGTGTCTCACTGCATGTTTGGATGAGTTTGATGTAGATGTGGATCTTGTTGTTGTGGTGCTTGTGGGTTTGCTGGTGGTTGTGGGTGTGGTGATGGTTGGGGTTGTTGTGGTGCTAATGAGGGTGCATGTGCATTTCAGATTGAATGATGTGGTTGTGGGTATTGTAGTTGTGTCTGTGGCAGGTGTTGTAGGTACAGTGGTTTTGTCTGTGATGGTGGGTGTTGTGGTTGTGGTAGGTGTGGTGTGTGGTGGGTGTTGTGGTACCTGTGGGAAGAGTGTCAGTAGTATGTACCTCTTGGATACGTGTATGCTTGTGTTTTTGCTGTGTTTGTGTTTATGTGTGGGTGTGCTGCTTTTGTTTGTTGTAGTGGGTGGGTGTGTGCAAGGAAGCGAGTGTGCTAGGGATTGAGGTGTGAGGTGGGATTTGGGATGAGAAAGGGACAGGTGTAGGGGCAGAAGATGGGGCCAGATGGGTGGCTGCAGGCAGTGCAGTGATTTGTAAGCATCTCTGCATGCTAGACATGCAACTAGGAACGGCATCCAGGAATGGAACATTCTGCTGCATTTGGGAACAAAGCCCCTGGATGCCATTCACAATGCTGCCTGGCTCACAGAGATGCTGCGTAAGAGGTCAATAACCTCTTCACTGAGCGTAGTCATGGGGATAGGGGTAGAGGTGCCTGTGGCAGAGGAGATGCTACACCTTTTAGGGTGCAGGTTTGGCCTACTCGGGGTAGCACGAGGTAAGGTGGAGATGGGAATCAGGGTGATGGGCAAGGATGCAGATGGGACAGTTCCTGTCAGGTTCTCCACCACTAGGGACTGGTCTTCTGTAGAGGCCTCCAAAGATGATGTTGAATTGGTGGCCTCTGTGCCAGTACCCTAACCTTCCATGCCACTGGCTCTATCGACATTGGATGTGTCTCCACCAGACACACAGTGACCAGCTGCTACCTCACCTTCATGGCAAATGCCTCCTTCACCTGTTACTGCAGATGCTGAAATGACACACAAAACATATTACAACACATCTGTGCATATCAGAATGGTCACAAGATTATCTATCAAAACATTTCCTAATTTCAATGTGTCACCTGCTCAAAGGCTAGACAACTTAGTTACACTTTAACAGTATCCCATGCATGTAGAAAATAGATTATGGACCCATGTTATCATAGTTTATAAAATTACTATTATTAGTACCATTTCCTTTTAGATCATTTTACATAAGCACTTCAAATTCCTCATGGAATAGTGTTACACCTCTGAATGCTACAGTGTGATTGTTTTGAACACTGAACTCATGCCACAAAAATGAATATACAGCCAAAACATTTGGTAACATGTACATTGTCCATCAGCGAAAAGTCCCTATCACTAACTCCTGTAGTCCAACATTGACTCATCATCTGAACATAACAAAGAACCCAAAAACAGTGTTTGGGGTATGTGTAACTCTGTCAACAATGTGTTAACATTCCTGTCTGTTTCTGTTCATTAAGATAGCCTACTAACGTTATGTTTATAGTAACACACTGGCTTACATGCACATTTATGAAAGAGTAGGGCTTCATACTTATCTGCTACTGTCAACATGAACTGAGTTGAATTTTGCATTAAAAACATGGTTATCAAATGTTGTTGCTAGGAAATCTTTCCATCCGTTGTACTCATGTTCCTAGTCATTTTGGGCCAGATGCTCAATTTAGTTTGGTCATAATACCAATTTACCAATGTGGATTTGGAAACATCCACTGCATCATTAGCTCATTGTGTGCCATATCACCTGTATGTGGGCCTACATTCCAGCCTCACATTTGTGATGGAGCATCACACTTGACAGAATCCATAATTCTGCCCTGTGTGGAACACATGTCCATCATTATATAGACAAAATCCAGGTGCGTTTTCTTTGCTATGCAGGCATTACCCAAAACGTATCATCATACACCTTTTGCAAAATGTACGCCTTCCTGAAATTTTCTTGTGCGTTGGATGTGTGGCAACCATTATGTTGATGCCATAAATCATTTCCGTAAGAAAAAAATAGTTAACTAACACTAGGAATTTGAAAATTAACTTGATGCTGCTGTTGGGCTCTCAACTGCCCATCAAGGTCCGTATAGGCCACTGCAAGTATGCAGGCATTCAGGCTGGGCAGGGTGTGGCAAATAAAATCCCATTCTGGGAGGACTGGCAGAGCTAGACTTAGGATGAATTTATGGTCCAGCATCGTAGGTCCACTGACCTTTTACAGCAATGGATGCTGCATCGCTAATAGGTCTGCACCTTCTTGGCGATGGCCTTTCATATCACAGTCTTCTGAATGGTGTTTTTCGGTATGGATAAGAAACTAGTCGGCAAAAAAGAGTTTTGTGAGGTTTTGTTTGTCTGTATTACTGTGGCACAAGTTTGTAACATCTCTCACAAACATTTCTAAAAAGTCAGTACAGATTATTTACCAACATTTTATTTTTTCTAGAAAATACAAATTTGAGTGCCCTCAAAATTTTCAATATCCTCTTGTTACTAACCCAAGCCACAAATATCATCTAAGCCAGACGTCTGAAACCTTTCCTCTAGTGAGAGCTATTCCTGAGCATTATACATCATTTTGTGCTACTAAAGGCAACTTGTACAATATTAGCACACCCCACACACACAGCTATCCCTGTTTAATGACAAATGCTTTTAAAGGCGGATACTATGGTTTGGAACACATACAATGACTAAGGGCAGTGTGAAAGGGCTTCCATATATGTAAGTGAGAGCATGTTTTTTGGTGATGTATGAAAAAGTGTGGTAGTAATGTGACATACTGGTGTAAGTCGGTGACAGCCTGTGTTATTTCTACTTGCAGCACAGGCTATACCTTTCACGATATGTGGCACCATGGCATGTCCAAACATAAAGATACTCATCTTTCAGAACATGGGCTATAGTTTAAATTGAAACAAAAACATCAGACAACTTCATAAGTAGAACGTTTCTTCCTGCACTTTACATTTCTCTCATTTCGACATAGGGATGTGTTTTTCACTTATACTACTTGTACAGTATATACTGGCCACTGAAAGGGGCATGACGTTTGTCAAATTAAATCTGGATTTGTGAGTAAGATGAACTGAAAAGTCAGCTTATTCATTCAGATGACTTATCTTTTCAATTTGCAGACATTTCAAACATTGTCAAACATCATTATGTCTCCGGCTATATTATTCAGTTCTCTACACTCCAATCACAATACTTCACTCATGAACATAAAATGGCAAATTAGCCTTTGTATGAAGAAGAAACAAGATACTTAGAACAACACTTCACATTCAAACTTGTACCTGTTCCTCTGTGTTCCCATACAGCTGACTGTACAGGGACAGGACGCCTGTGGTGAGGAGTTCCCACTATTCAGGGGAGAAGTTAGAGGCCTCGTCACCTGCTTTGCCCGGCATCCTGGCTGCCGGAGGTCAGTAACAGCAGCAAAAGTGGGGAGGTGTTGTGGGCTGCAGTGTTAGGAAGCAAGTAAACTTTTTCGAGATGTCATGTACAAGTACACAGCGTAAGCAATCTGCAACTGAGACAGAAACAGCCTTTGACTTTTGTGCATAGACATCACACATGTAAGCCTATGGCTGTGTTATCTGTGGAGTGTTACACCTACTATTCAGTCAACTTCTGCCAACGTCCTGAAGGCAAGGTAAGGGGCCCACCATTTTAGAAAGTGAAACAGTGTCTTTTTAAATTTGAAGTGTGTCACCATCACTCAGAATGGTGGCTAGTTTGTTTACCAATGTAAGATATGTACCACGTAGTTTTTAAAAAAAAATTATACATTGAAATGTAAACCTTTACTGTGTTTACCATTGATAGTGACACAGTGCATTTTTACTTCCATTGAGGGATTTAAAAAAAAAAATAATGTGCAAATAATACATCGTAGATGTATTATTTACACATTATTTAAAAAAAAAATATCAGACGTAAAAATTGTAATTCAAAGTTGCACCATAACACAAAAATGATGTGTACATATATGTCACAAAAAGATGTGTATTTGAGGACATGAGATGTGTTTTGATTATCTAAGTTTTGTAGGAAAATTGTAAGTGATATATATATATTTTTTTTAAATGCAGACATATGAACCCGGGTAGGGTTACAAGACAGCCTCAAGTCTTCAGACCTTTACCAGACCTTGTCACTGTGGAAGAAAGAGATATCATAAAAAAAAAAAACAGATTTAATAGACAAACTATTGTGGATCTTTGTCACTAGCTGGAGCTTGATCTTCTGCCTCACAATAGGAATACAACAGCAATAACACCAATAGTGAAAATCATGACAGTACTTAATTTTGTGGCCATAGGATCTTTCCATTACGCTGTGGCAGTATCTGCAGGCATATCACAACCAACTTTTAGTGGTGTGCTACATGAAGTCCTTTCTTCAGTGATGAGACTTATCAACAGCTTCATCCAGTTTTCATAACATCAGTGTTATGCCACTGTGAAGGAAGATGTTTATGCTTTGGTTGGCATACCACATATGGTTGGAGCAATTGATCGCACATATACTGTCTTGGTGCCACCACACACTAGGGAACATGTCTACAACAATAGGAGGAACTTCAATGTGCAAGTTGTCTGCTTACCTGATTTGTACATCTCAAGTGTATGTGTGTGTGCATTTCTCAGGGTAAACACACATTTTCTTTGTACTACACAAATGCACCATATCCCTGTAAATGTCACAACTTGGACCTCAGAGGGCAAGCTTGTTGGTAAGTACAATCTGACATGTGGATCATTTGTTTTATTCATTGTTTAGGAATGTACAATAGGATGAGAATTTTTTGCTCAATACATTTTTTACTTTCATATAGGAGACTCAGCTTATCCTAACCAACCATGGTTGTTGGCATCACTGAAGAATCCAACAACGCCAGGGTACGTCTGCTTCAATGAGGCCCATGGAAGAACACAGAGGCCAGTGAGCAGGCTTTTGCTCCCCTGAAGGCCAGATTTAGATGTCTGGGCAAGACCAGTCGAGCCCTCCTCTACTCACCCAATAAGGTGTGCCAAATCGCAGTTGCCTGCGGCATGTTTGCACAACATAGACCAGCGACAGGACATCCCAGTCACTGCAGAGGATGGAGACAATGAATTGCCACTAGTTGAGGATGTTGAAATGGCAAATGAAGATGACTGTGGTGAAGAGGAAGGAATACGTCTAGATGTTATTGACAACTTCTTCAACTGAGTATAAGTTTAACTTTACATATTGTAACATCAAATGTCAGAACATCTTGTAACATAGTGAGCATTTTAGTCTGTGATGGTAATTTAGTAGTAATGGTTAGCTCAGAAAAGTCCAGGGCAAAGATGTTAGTTGATCAAAGTTTTCATACATTGACTACTTTGTTCATTGACTTTCATTATCTTTGCTTGTGCTGAGTATATGTGCCCCCTAACATATCATTTGAGTCAATTTTCTTATATGAAATCATTTTTACCCCTTTTTATTTTGTTGTAGGATCCTTCACCATGTCATCTTCATTTGGACATTTCAAAGTTGTGACATTTGCAGTGAAATGTTGCTGTTAAAAAGTACAAAGGGAACATGGGTTGATCCTGGGACAGAGACACAGTTTGGATGTATAGATCTTGTACAGAGACAACTTTCACAATGATTGAATGGAAGATCTTGAGATTGTATTAAACCTTTTTTCTGTTGGATGTTGCCACCAAGGCAATATGTGCTGTTTGACTTGCTCTAATCACATGTCTATGTCAAGTCATAGCATAGTGTTCTCCCTTCACAGTGGCTACATCTTCATTTTGTATTAAGTGTATGAAGCTGTTGATGCATCTTATCATTGTAGAAAGAACCTTTTGTAGCACACTACTGAAAGTTGGTTGTGAGATCTTATTTTTGTTTGAATCTCATTGATTAATAATTTATTTAAGTGATGGTGGAAGGAAGACATAAAAAAGGAAATAACTGAATAAATACAACACCAGATGACTTTGTTCTATCTAAATTTATTTTATTAACACCAATTACTTCACCCCAGTCAGGGAGCACAAACTTGAGTTGTGATGCTGCATATCTATGTTGTGCACCATCTGCATCTGCTTCATGTCTCGGAGCTCTGTAAGGACGTGGGCCATCATTTCTTGGGACTGCTGCAGTGCTCCCAAGACTCAGTCTGTAGTGGTCTACATGACAGTGTACCCAGTGACCTCACTTTTTCTAGCCCACGGATTCCCTCCCATGACCCCTACCCTTACTTCCCGGTGCCCTTAAGACAGTGGGGCCAATTCCACTGGGTGCTGGCAGAACTGGAGGTGGTGGTGGTGGTGTTTGCTCAACAACTGCCAGGACTGGGGGGCACAAGATTGTTGTAGTATTCCACTGGATGGGAAGTGGAGGTATGCATTGGCTGACATGTTTTTGAGGTGGGATAGGAGGTGTAGGTGTGGGCAGAGTGAGACTCCCTGCAGCTGTATGCCCAAACAGACCAGATGAACCAGGTAGCTCCACATCATCTGGAGTTGCAGGAATGGTGTCCTCATTGAAAGCTTGATCCTGGAGTAGAGTGGATGTGTCTTCAGACAGTGGTCCACTGGCCCTGGGTGTTGTACCTAAAGTGTTTTACAAACAATCTAAAGTTAAACGTCTGGATTGTACCTCAAATGTGTCTTCAGCTACAATTGAAGCACCCTTAAAGTGAAAATTATGATTCATGGAATGATTATGCCTTTGTATGATTTTTATTCTTTTACATAAACAGGTTAATTTACACAGATGCAATTGTCAGTAACAATGTTGACAAGATGTCTTGAAATCAAAAAAATGTTATTTAGAAAGTTTACATTATAAGTACCAGACATTCAACCCAACACAATAGAGATGAGAATTGAGAACTAAATTATTCCAAGGTCTGCAGTCTAACAAAATGACTGTAGTGTAATTTAAGGCATTGGTCAGCATATGAACACTGCAAAGTAAATTGTGTATCAATACTATGTATATTCAGCATGCCACAGAGCATGATTGGGAATCCTTGATGCAACAGACTATGAATTATGTAAGCAATTGTAGGAGGCTGCCCTTTTGTGTGGTGGGTACCTATGGTACTTACACCTTATACCAGGTCCAGGTATCCCTTATTAATGTAGAGTAGTCAGTATCTAGAAGCCAGGCTTTCTAAAGGTGGCTGTGGATGAGAAGCCAAGGCTTATCTAGGAGACATGCAAAGCTTATGCAATACCACCGTAGTCACACTTAGTACTTACACACATGAATAAAAAACACTCAGGCCCTCATTATGACTTTGGTGGTCTTCCTTGAAGATCGCCAAAGTCAGGGGCCCCAAAAGACCACCAGTGCTGGCGGTCTTCTCCCCACCACGGGTACTGCTGGGTTTCTGCCACATTTTTGGTGGAAATCGAGCAGTATTCGTGCTGGCAGACAGAGGCACTGGGGCGCTTCTACCACCGGCCCCACCCCACCAGAAGGACTCCGCCCGCTGTATTATGTGCAATAATATGGCCTGGTGGTGGCCTGATGGCAGGGTGTTGCCGGAGGTGGAAGCGCCTAAGCCCGTTCCCTGCCGGATGACCTCCTCCCCGGACCAGGTAAGTTGATCGTCTGACAGGGGAGGGGGGTAGGAGGGTGATGGGTGTGTGCATGTGTGAGTGGGTGTTGGCTATGTCTGTGCATGAATGTGTGTATGCGTGGTTGTATGCATGTCTAAATGTAGAAGTGAGTGCGTGTATGCATGTAAACGTGTGTCGGTGTATATGCGAGTATGAGTGTTGTGGTGAATGTGTGTATGTATGGGTGGGTGTGTTTAGATGGGTGTGTGTATGTGTGGTAGAATGTGTGTATGAGTCCTTAGGTGAATGAGAGTATGAATGCATGTGAGTGAATGCGTGTATGTAAGTGTAGGTGAATGAGTGTATGCGTGGTACGTGTGGGGGTCTGTGTGCGTGTGCATGTATGCAGGGAGGAGGGAGGGGAAGGGGGCGCTGTACCTGGAGGGGCGGAGGGAAGATGGGGGAGGGGGTGCTGTACCTGGAGGGGCCTGGGGAGGAGGCACTTTACCTGGAACAGGGGTAGGGAAGTTTTGTGCTTGCTCTTGGGTGGGGGAGTTGTCTACCCCTGACAGGGAAGAAATTCCCTGTCACCGGTAGCCTTTCCAGCAGGGTTTTTGTGGCAGTGCTACCACCGCAGAAACCCTGGTGGAAAGGCAGCTCCTAATACTGCCGGTGGTCCTCTGTGGACTGCCCGGTCGGAGATGCTCATCTCCGGCCCAGCGGGTCCTACCACCCTGGTGGTATGAGTGGAGATGAGCCAACCCGCCACACTCATAATATGGTGGTTCTCACCGACAGCCTGTTGGCGGTAAAGCCACCACCTTTGCCAAGTTGGTCAAAACATCGCCAGGGTCATAATGACCACCTCAGTGTTACAAAAATAAAGGTACTTTATTTCGGTGACACAAAGACCAAAAATGCCATAGAGACTATGCTCCCTTAGGAAGTAAGTAATATGCAAATTATATACACTAGTATGCAGAAATAGGCATGAAAACAGTTAGAAAACAGTGCAATTAGTGAAAATCACATTAGCTACGAATAGGCCTCGGGGAGCACAAACCATATACTAAGAAGGTGGAATGCGAAAGTCAGTCCCCCACCTAGGTAAGTGTAGTGTGTAGAGGGGAGCGACCAGGAAAGCAGGAGTAAATCCCTGCAAAATCCCCTGATCACACACAGAAAAGAATTATACAAAGCCCAGAAGAGACTGCAAGACACCAACAGTGGGTTCCTGGACAAGAAGACCTGTGGAAAAAGGGGACCAAGTCCAAGAAGCACAGCAGAGTCCAGGAAGGGCAGGAGTCCCTACCCACTAGGATGAAGGTGTAAAAGGTGAACCACCGGTGAAGAAGAGTCAGCACTGTACCCAAGAAGATGAAGTTGCGTTCTTGGAGGATACAGGTGATGTCCCATGCCGGAAGGAAGATTGCAGTTGGGTTTGCGTCTTCGGGTTCAGCCAACAAGCCTTGGCACATGCAAAATTTGTGGTTAGTAGGAAATGGAACTGCCGGGGACCAGGAAGGACCAGGTGGAATCTACCCAGGAGGGAGAGTCAGAGGGGGGCCTCAGTAACACAGAGAGCCCACAGAAGCCCAGGCAGGACCCACAGGAGTCCCACAGGATGGGGACGGGAGAGTCACAGAAGAGGCCCACGCAGCACTATGAGGAAATATCCCATGCCGCCGAAGAACCACTTAGGGAGCTGGACATCACAGAAAGGAGTGCTGGGGGTTGGAGCTTCAGGATGCCTGAAGATCTTGGAGAAAGGATGCCAACAAGCCTTGACAGCTGCAAAGGATGTGGTGCACAGGGTACTGTTGTGTGTGGACAGTCAGGGGTTTACCTCCACCCAAGTTGGACAGTTGGAAGAGAGGACCGTTGGGACCACTTCCGTCTACCACCTCTGATGCAGGATCCATGCAGCTCAGCAGGAGAGGGGATCCATGCAGTAAGTTGTTATTTCAGATGGTGCCTGCAGAAGCAGGGGAGTAACTCCTTCACCCCAAGGGAGATTCCATTTACCTTCTGATGCAGGCTGAAGGCGGGCTGTCCTCAGAGGATGCACAACTTGGGAAATGTTGCAGTTGCTGGAAGGGGCCGGAGATACAATGTTGCAGGAGGCATCTTGCTTCTTCGTTGCAGCTTGTAGGGTCCGGTAGAGTCCAGATGCAGTTTCTTCAGTCAGAAGTCAAAGTGGAGGGTGCTGAGGATTCCTGCTGGAGTCTTGCAATCCAAATCTGAGGAACCACTCAAAGGAAAGACCCTACATATCCATGAAAGGGGGATTTGTCACCTAGCTGGGTGATCACCTATCAGGAGAGAGCTCTGACATCACCTGCTGGCACTGGCCACTCAGATGCTCCCAGAGTTCCCTTCCAACCTTGAATCTAGGATGAAAAACTCCAGGGACCCTTTGGAGGAGCTCTGAACAGCGCCGCTGGGGTGGTGATGGACAGGGGAGTGGTCACTCCCCTTTCATTTGTCCATTTTCACACTAGAGCAGGGGCAGGGGGTCCCTGAACTGGTGTAGACTACTATATGCAAGGAGAGAACCAAATGTGCCCTTCAAAGCATTTCCAGTGGCTTGGAGAGGGTACCCCTCCCCAAGCTGTAACACCTATTTCCAAAGGGAGAGGGTGTAACACCCCTATCCCAAAGGAAATCCTTTGTTCTGCCTTCCTGAGCTCAAGCTTTTCATGCAACAGGAGGGCAGAAACCTGTCTCAGAGGTGGATGTAGCTTGGGCTGCCTGGAAACCCTCAGAAGGCTATAATGGCAAGTCTGGGGGTCCTCTAAGGAGCCCCCAGAGTGCATGGAGTCATACAACGAACGCTTGCAAAAGCCTTGGAGTATGATTCCAACATGTTTGATACCAAATATGCCTATTTTCAAAGTTACCATTATGTAGCTGGACATAGGTATTGACCTATGTCCAGTACACGTGAAAATGGCGTCCCCACACTCACTAAGTCTGGGAAAATGGGCCTGGAGTTTGTGCGGGTACCTCTGCTAGTGCAGGGGTGCCCTAACACACAGGTACTTGGCACCCTACGCTCTGGGCTGCAAGGCCTGCCAAAGGGTGACTTATAAGTGACCTGGTGTAGTGAAAAATGGCAGTGAAAGGGTGTTTGCACCTTTTCACGCAGGTTGCAATGGCAGTCCTGCAGAACCCTTTTCTTGGGCTCCTTATGGGTGGCAAAATATGTGCTGCGGACTATATGGATCCCCTGGAATCCCAATGCCCTAGGTACCTAGGTATTATATACTAGGGACTTATAATGGGGCACCAGTGTACCAATTGTGGGTGAAATACAGTGATAACAGTTACCAGCAACTACATTTAGGCAAGAAAGCATAACTACTGGGGTCCTGGTTAGCAGGATCCCAGTAGACACAGGCAAACACACTGACAAACAGACTAAAAGTGGGGGTAACCAAGCTAGAAAGAGGCTACTTTCCTACAGCAATTACATTAATTCAGTGGAGTAAAAAGAAAGAGACAACATAGTAGATCAACACAACAAATGACATTTTCATTAATAGAATGATTTGGTGGATGACAAATGCATAACACTTTGACACACAAGTGCATTTATGGAAGAAAAGGGAGTTTGAGCCACCTCTCATTGCACTATTGTTTTCCAGAGAAAAAAGTAGGGTATAATGGTAGGTGTAGTCATTCGTAAACACCATTGACAGTACTTAATATAATGTGATTTAAACATACCTATTTGAATATCTACAGTGAAAATGAATACATATTTGCAATATGTACACACATATGTGAATGATGTAAATAGGTGGAAAAGACACTTACTAGCACTATTCCTTCGGGTGCAACTAGATGGAGTTTAGAACTTTTTTTAAGTGTAATAACATACATTGAAATAAAGCAAGGGACTTGGGCAAATTCATGGGATGGTCCCTGGAGAATAACACACATTCTGACAAAACATATTAGGAATTGTTAAAAAGAGAGAGACAACCATGATACTAGTAATTTGGATAAAACAAGATATTTTGATGAATTAATTTTAGAAATATATGTTTAGATAGGGGACCTAAAATGTTCTGAACAGCTAACTTCAAGGGAAGAATACAATTGTGATTATGGAGACATTGCTAAGTTCAACTTATCAGTCTCCACTCCACCAGGGATCCCAGTCAAGCCTTCAGGATGTATGATCTGCAAGACCTTCTCCTCCCAGGCAAAGAGTTCTAAGGATGGTCTGGGAGAACCACCACAAGTCCTCTGTGCTTCCAGGTGATGCATGGGGCCAGTGAACTCACTCTCCCCCGCAGGTCATTCCACTTCTTACTAATTTCATCCTGTGTGCACAGATTGTTTGCTACACTGTCACTCTTTCAACTATTCTGGTCCACATTTGCCTATTCTGAGATATGATTGAATTTTGTACTTAGGATACAAATCAATGTGGCTCTACCCTAAAAATGTTATCCACCGTGACTGACAATTCTCCCTCTGTAAAATGTGGATTCCTCCCCCTGCCATAGTGAGTAAGTAAAAACAATTACCTGTGCCCCAGAAGTTGAAGAAAAATCAAAAAAATTGAAAGCAAAGAAAAATAAAGAGGGAGAAAAAAACAGAGAAAAACTCTGACTCCTGAGTGGCACATTCAGCAGCAAAATGGTGTTCTGCAGTGGAATGGCAAAGGATCATGGTCTGAAATGGAGTGTGTTTTATAGCATGGTTTTAAAGTGTTCACAATTGGCCAATATACATCCGGTGTGTACTGCTAGCATCCATCCAGTAGTCACAGTCATAGTACAATGCTGAATGGGTCCAAGAAGGACTCCTGCCATCAGGGGACCGTCGCTGGTATACTGCCAGCACAACTGTGGTATCTAAATATAGTCAGTGCAATCCCACTGTCCCGACTGCATGTTATATGCCAGCATTGGAGTGCGCTGGGTCAGCTGTGGGATATCGCTTGTGCGACTGAGTACACTCTGTTGATGTGGATGGAGGGTGAATTGCCATAGATATAAATACAGAGGTCGGATCTCTGTCAGGTTGATGGGGTACTTCGGACGGCCACCGCGGTGGGAAGGCAGTAGTGCCACCAAGATCTATATCAGGCACTATGATTTATTTTGTATGGAAAATAATTGCATCAATATGGGACTATCTCATGACACATACATGGATGGAACAAATGAGTGGATTGTTATCTATGTTACTCATCATTATAACATCTGTGGGTAATGTGTTATGTGAAGATGTTGAGTTGGTTCTAGGAGAAGCATGTTTAGAGTTCATGTGCAATACAACTGGATCCATGTTTGCAACAAACATTGTGATTTTGGAATAAGAATTTTCTTTTTCTTTCTTTTTTCAGGGAGTCATAATGTATCGTGATTTATGTTTCTGTATTTGTAGATTTGTTTTGTTATTGATCTAGCTGATGTCATTATGCATTTTATAAGAATATTTGTATTTGTTTTAATTACAGCCTTGATGAAGTCAACTTAGAACTAAACCAGTTGGCTGGGCTGGATTCCGTCACCAATAAAATTGCTTTTGATACTAAAGTATGGCTCCCACCTAATAATGAACTAAAAGAAAAATAACTATTCTCAGATCTGACACAGATGAACATTTAGATATGCTTGATGTCTAGAGGAGGAAGCTCTGTCTTAGATTCTAGCATTCCCTTTTTGGAAATAATTTTGCCGCCCTTGGAATCACTCTGGACATCCTGGGTTCAGGTAGGCGAGCAGGGCTCACTCAGCAAGGCAGGCCCCTAGGGGCTTATAACAGGCTTCAGACAGCTGAGTAGTCCTTTTCGGTGCAGCAAAAGAGTCTTCAGAAGTACACAGCAGGGTACAGCATCAGGCAGTCCTCTGAGAGTTCTCTAGCAGGTGCAGGATTGAACTAAAGAGAGGGTCTAAGTGTTTCCTTTTTATACCTGGTGCCATATTTGAAGTGGGCGAAGCTTTTGAAGTTTCCCCCTGCAGAGGTGTCTGTAATTTTCAGCCTCCCTGCCCTAGTCTCAATCTGTTTGGGGGCACAATAGGCTAGTGTGAAGTCCTTTGTGCATGAGCTGGGCCATTACCTTTGAAGTGCATGTGTGTTAGGTGACAGCTCCGCCCACCCTTTCTTGCCAGAGTTGGCCCAGCCTGCCAACATCCCAGCCCTCTATTGTGCTGAGATGCTGTCTGGGAAGACTACACAAAAGTCAACTGCCAAATAAACCTAGTCATATGACCCAGGAATAGCCTCCAGGAGCCTGTGGCCTTTTTGAGAATTGTGACTTACCAATAAAGGCGGTTTTAAATTTCAATTTCTCAGACATTAAACATGACATTACTACCTACTCACAATGAAAAGTTATCACTTATTAAATGTAATAAGGTAACCCAATGTTATCCGATGGGAGATGTAGTTCTTGCAATAGTGTAAAATGAATTTGAGAGTTTTTTACTACTAGAGCATGTAAAACTTAAGAATACATAGCCAACATTTAAAATGCAATTCTTCCTGCCTATTTGCTGTTTAGACTTTACCCTAGGGGGTGACATGTGTATTAAAAAGGAAGGTATAGGCCTGGTGAAACATTTACTTTACTAGGTTGGAATGGCAGTTTATAATTGCACATACACAGTGTCAACACCAGAGCAATACGCGCTCTATTGGCAACAAAAATGCAAAAATCCAGCACTCTCAAAACAAAGTAATTTATGCATTGTGCTGATATGTTGTGGTTTAACCTTTAGCATTGCAGACTTCAATCCTAAAAACTTATTTTTAATATGCTTACAAATACTGTTCCTTTGCAATGTATTGCTACAGGTTTTCAGAGTGTGTTAGGGTGTGGCCCCTTCCCAGGGCCTTCCAGAGACTTTCCCTGCAACATGCCTGGGCGTGGTTCTGGCTGGGCCAAGACTCTATAAAAGAGAGCCAGCCCAACTCCCAGTGTTCACTATTCAGAGGTCCCGGTGCAGAGCAGCAGCTTCTTCCTGAGCTCCTGTCCCGGCGGCCTATTTGGATCTTCCAGTCTTCTGCCCTAATCCTTCATTGGTGATAATTGTTCCAGGCGGTAAGACGGTGGTTGGACTGTCCCGACACCGTTATTTAGAATTTTCATATTCTTGGTTTAAATTCTTAAATGAGTAACAGATTACTTGCGCGCTACCATTTCTTGACATTTATATGGTAGTTTACGAATCGGCAAGACGCGCGATTCGATTAATGATGATTTGACTTTGATATTTATTACGTGCTACCATTTCTTGGTATTTTACATGGTAACACTCGAATTGGCAAGACGCACAATTCTCTCCTCGAGTTTAATTCATGTTGTTTATTGTATGCTACTATTCTAAGATATTTATTATGTAATATTCGAGTTGACAAGTTATGTGATTTGTTTCCTGAATCCATATTGTGTTATTCATGGTGCACAATCCTTTTATGGTGTTTACTATATATATATATATAGATCTGCAATATGCGCAATTTGTGTTGAAACATTTTAAGAGTACATAGAAGGCCAGAGTTTCTAGATGCAATATTGTATAGTCCTAGTATACATTCTCAAAACAGGATTTATATGACTGGTTTAAAATTTAGTCAGAATGTTTTTTCTGATTCTCATGTAAAGGAAAGTACTTGAATAAGAAAGTTTTCATTTAATTCATCTTGATTCCCCTACCGGTATCCGGCCATCTTGAAACTTAGTCATTTTAAACTCAACTCTTAGATTGTTCATGTTTTCAGAGTGACTAGGCTTAGAATCATAGTCTAGTATTGATTTCAGGAGATATAATTTTCATATTGTGTGTTCTAACCTTTTTCTTACTACAGGTCTCCTTCCCAGCTGTTCCCTTCCTAATCCCCTCTTCCCCTCTTGGACTCTCTTAGTCTCTGTGATTTATCTATCAGAGTCTTGGAGCTGTTCAGTGGTGGACGTGTTGGGAACGTGCACAGAACCCGAGGATCTGGTGACTCTGACACACAGGCTGCAATGGCAGATCTAAGATATGTCTAAAAGGGCTACTTAAGTGGGTGGCACAATAAGTGCTTCAGGCCCATTAGGAGCAATTAATTTACAGGCCCTGGGTACAATTAGTACTACTTAACTAGAGACTTACAAGTAAAATAAATGTGTCAAATGGGTGTAAGTTAATTTTACCATACTTAAAGGAGAGAAACTCATCACTTTAGGACTAGTAGCAGTGGTAAAGGGCAAAGTGTTTGACACAGGCAACAAAAACTTGTTAACAAACTAGAGGGTAAAAGCAAAACATTTTGGGATGACCCTGCAGAAAGGTTCAACAATCAGACACAATAAGTTTCATGTATTCTGAATGTTTGTGGAATAGCATGTGGCTGATTGTGCTGACTGCAACAACGCCTGCATGTAATGGTAGGTACCACACAGTTTTCCTCTTTTATATTTAGGTAGGTTTGACTTGATGAAATTTAAGAAAAGGTGACATGTTTATCATCCTCAATGATTACTGGGTACAGCAAATATCACACAACTTGGAATTCTACACCCTACTCAAAAAATGGTTTAAGCAATGCCCTGAAAACACAAACCCACTCATAATCAAGGGCATATTTCTGAACTCTGATTTTCAGAAGAAATACAAATATTTATGACTAAAACATCAGAAATTCAAAGGTCACCCATAAAGCTCAATATTTAAATGTTTCAACAGTCTGTTCAAGTAAAGCTATTACATTTGTTCAGCTTGGAATTGAAGCACTGAGAGAAAATTAAGAAGTGTAAATATCTCTGTAGCATTGCCAATATCATCTCTGAACTGAGACGTTTACATCCCTTATGAGTATGGAAATAAGGATTACTGTTTGTGTTATAACACAGCCTGAATTAATAAGCAGAGGATTAAAATAAATCAAAAGGCCACAATGCATATGAATCTGATAAGTCTCTCTGTGAAGAGGCAAATAGAAACAGAGCAGTCACTCTGTGGCCTTAGATGATGTCAGAAGATATCCCATCAAAGAAAGATACAGCAAGAAACATGAGTGATAATGAGAACCAATTTGAAATTATTCTAAATATCAGAGATTCTTTCTGAGGGCCTATAAGGTAGAGGGCATATTGATGACATGGTGCAAGCGTGACACAACTTAAAATAGAGATTTATGAAGCCACGCAAGGCCACTATTCGTGGCTCCATAGATCCGGAGTAAAGCAATGCAGCACAAATCACTGCATTGCCATACCGTGTTCTGGGAAGAAATTCCTTGGGTGTTGCGTGGGTGTTCCCACCTAATTCCCGGTTATTGGTTTTCCTGACTCTCTGGACCGTTGAGAGGACAGGTGTTTGGGCTTATCAGGGCCCTGCCACGTACAATTCTCAACACTTCGGATGTTTGGCTTATACAGCCTGTTCATCATGCAGGACCCACGATTTTCCTTCGAATAGAGACATCTTTTGGACTCAGTATCTCATCGAGCTATATGCCTTGAAAAAGTCCGGTTGGACGAAACACGTGTTGGCTGTCTCTGAAAATTGATGTGCTCACTTTTTCCAACACAAGGAATTAAAACTTTTTGGATTCTTGCATATTGTGGACTTATCATTTGGAGTGCCCTGGTACTTTCTGTTCCCATTGTTTTTGATGCATTCCCAAATTTACCAGAAATTGTAGACCTGGGAATGTGCCAAAATGATAACTTTCTCAGGGGAGATGTAGGGAGGAGAATTATCTTCAATTCTCCTCATTACTTTCTCTTTCTATGTGTGCTGCATCCTGCAGCACACAAAGAAAGAAAAATATGACTCTGAGGATTTTGTTTGTGTGGGAAGGTGTCCCTTCCTGAACAAAACAGTCCTGCATGCAACCCAGGCAACCTTGCACTATGGAGCACCAGTGATGCGTAAAGGGCAGGAGTGGGCTGTATTGCAATAAACATGGCACATTCCAGATCTTACCCTGTAATGTGGCATTGCATTACAAACTCTTAAATAGGCCCCTAAATACCAAATTTTAAAGTATACAGTTTTACATGTAAACTCCATGGGATGTTTCAATTGTAAAATACCAGAACAATGTTGTCTTAGATTCTGCTCTTCATCAGTAGCTGTGGTGTGCGGCATTGAAATCTGTTTCTTAGCCCTTAAAACGTGATGTAGCTTGACACTGTAGCCCCCAATGATGTAATTTGAGATGTCATCAATTATGTCATTTAACATGTAATGAGTGATATTATATGTGAAGTTATAAGCAATGCATGGTGAGACACAAGTTATAATTACTTCAGATACTATAACTGGTGAATTGTAGTGTCTTTTGGTTTTTGGTTCATTTCAACACCTAACTATAATATCATGGTAACTTCAGTGGCTAAGATTCTATTACCATTCCTAATTATAACATCACTTTAACCTTTGATTTTTTCTGCCAATTTCTGTTTTTTAACAGAAGTGAAGATGTCATTGTACCTAAAATTTAGTTTTTTTTTCAGTGAGAAATACATATGTATAAAAAACCACAAATTCACTGAAAAGAGCAAAGGTTAGAGTGATTTTATAGCTAAGGCTTGCAATAATATAATAGGTATTATTTTAATACAGAAAAACACTGAAATTCACCAGTTGTAGTTTACTTAGCTAATTATAATTTGTGTCCCTTTACACTGCTTATTACCTCACATATTACATCACTAATGGCATGTTCAATTACATCATAAATGACATTACTGATGACTTCTCAAATGACATCAATGATAACTTCACTAATGACGTTGTCCAATGAAGGTGACAGTTTGCTATAGGGTTATCATACTGGAAGGTATTCAGCAAGGTACATCAAGACCTAATTTTCTGTAGCCTCCATTATTAATGGGTGCAGTCTTTTTACATCATGATTGGCCTACAAATGAATCTGTGAACACCATGTCCAGGAAAGACTTGCTGATTGATGTCCCCTTAGCTGTTTACAATAGCTCAACTAGCTGTAAAAGCATTATTACAGGGTGAATGTTGTTTGTATTAGTTACTAACTCTCCTAAGGTGCCTTGAGTAGCCACTTGAAGTGCACTCTGCGTAACAGTTTGTGCATAGGATTAAAGACTGTACACACTCAGTAATTTCCCCCTCATGTGTGGTTAATTCCCCACAAGATGTTTCAAATAATCTGTATATAGTGGAAGGCTGTGGGTAGCAAGGCAGTCACCACCTAAGGGGCCTTGGGTGTCTATAGGAGTGAGCTCTACGTGAGGGTGTTCTGCATAGGGCAAAGACTATTGCAGTAGGTACTTTTCTACCTATTTTTGGTTCATTGGCCATTAGAGGTTGGCTATCTTTGAAGATTTCAGTATAAGGTTAAGGCAGTGTGCAGTTGGAGCTTGGCAACCTAATGGGGCTTGAGTGTCTGGAGGGGAAGGCTTTCCTTTTAAGAGTTGTTCACAGGTCGAAGACCATGTGCACCAGGGGCTTGTCCACTCGTGTCCGGTTGATTGTCCACATGAGCTTGGCTATACCCAAAGTATTTAGTACAGGGCCAGGACTATGGGCCTCATTATGACATTGCTGGCAAATGCCGCCTACCACCACGGCGACGGCCGTCAACATACCATTGCCGTGGCTACTGACCGTCCATGGCATTATGACTGTAGACGAAATTCCGCTAGAAGGCTGGTGGAATTCTGTCTACAGTCATGGCAGCGAACAGCGGGAAGGTGGCGCTGATACAGCCTGACGGTGTTTTGCTGGCGAACGCTGCTGCTGGAAGCAGCGCTGCATCCCGTCTCCTGCCGGAGGACCCCTTGCGAACTGTTAAGTCAGGTTCTCCGACAGGAGGGGGGTGGGGGTGTTGTGTGTGTGTGTGGGGTGTGTGTGACTGTGTGTGAATGCGTGCATGAGTGTAGAATGCATGTGTGCATGAGTGGGTGTGAGTGTACGTGCATGTTGTGTCATGAGATTGCGTGTGTGCCGGGATGCATGTTCGTGAGTGTTGCTGTGAGTGTGTATGAATGTATGAATGTGTGGGTGAATGTGTGTATGCGTGTGTGTATGGGTGTGTATGTATGTGCGTGTATGTGTGTAAATGTGCAGGGGTCGGGAGAGGGAGGGCTAGGGGGGGAGTAGAATCCGGGGAGGGATGCGGGGGAGACCCCTATCAGTGCCAGGAAGGAATTCCCTGGCACTGATAGTGCCTACTGCCATGGTTTCTGTGGCAGTACAGAAACCACGGAAACCATGGCAGTGGGTCAAAAAGCCATGGACGGCCTAGTGACTGCCGCCGGGCTGGAAACTGTAGTCTCCAGCCGGCGGTCTTTACCACCGTGGCGGTCGGTGTGTTGACTTGGCGGTTTGGCCTTTTGCCATAATAGTGGAGGTAGGTACCGCCAGCCTGTTGGCAGTAATACCGCCACTATACTACCGACCGCTGGGTTTCTTAATGACCCCCTATATGTTATAGAATCTTGGTTCACCTGAGGAGGTTTATGTGTCTAAAGAGCAATTTATGCTTTACATGATTCTGCCCCATGTAGTACTTAATTTAATATCTGGAATGCTGTACTGATTAATAGAGCAATTTGGACAGCAGGAGTTTGTATGTCATTGAACATAAAGAGGAGAAGAGGTAATGTAGCGGATGACTCTGTAGCATCTTCCCCAGCCTGAGTACCCACCAATAACTACGCCACTCATGGATCTGTGCATTACACATCTTTATCTGCATGTAACCGAGAACTCCACATTTTAAGCCTGCATTCATTTCACCACATTCTAACACCAACATCACAGTTCTAAGGAGTCCTTCAGGAGCCAAGAGGGGTCCATCATTCATAACTCACATGACCCTATATCACCCCCTTTGTTAAATAAGATATTATACATTTTTTACAAATGTATACAGAATTTTAGCACTTTGATGAGCCTTCGTGGGGCTCTGATTACTGATTCCGATTGTTTCTTCAGAAACTGGGAAATGACAATAGGAGTGTCCATGATCGGTGTTGGTGATGCTGGAGCAACAGCAGTTTGGGGTTTTTCAATTGTCCTTTCTGAATCAGTCTCTACATTGACATCTGTATCTAATGAGTGTTGAGCTACATTTTTGAAATGCGAGGAAATGCATGTAATGGATTTCCCAGGATGTTGGGCAGTCACCATGAGTCCTTTTCTGGTTACGACATGGAATGTCTCAGCATCAAATGGAGCATCACACTTACGTTTCCTCGGCTGACTGACAAGCTCTCAATGGCCTCTTATGAAAACAATGTTATTTGCATGCCATTGCTTGTCTGCATAGACCTTCATTTTCTGTTTAAGATCCAAGTCTTTGGTAAGGGTTTAATCCTCAATAAATTATCTTATATAGGTCCATTGAGGTAACATGGTCGTCATTGCTTTCCTGAACATCAAAGTTGCAGGGCTTTCAACTGTGATAGAGTGAGGAGTTGAGGGTAATCTGGTAGGGTAGAGGTTTTAAGGTTGAGCTTTTCCAATATGGCATGCTACACAGTACTCATAAAACGTTTGACTGAGCCATTATCCTGGGGCCAAAGAGGTGTGATCTTCTGATGCTTCACATGATGACTGAGAAAATCTCTGAGTTCTTGACTGTTGAAAGGTGGGATATTGTCAGCTTTTAAGATTGCAGGAATACCTCATGACTCAAAGATGCTGTCTAATATCTCAATGACTCTCTGTTGAGTGATAGATGAGAAATCTTCTCCCAGTGGAAAACAGGTGATATCCATTTTCAAGGGAGCCAAAAAAAGTCAACAGCAGGTCTTTCCCAATCATGCTTTGGCCACACTGACATGCGTAAGGGGTGTTGAGTAGTTTCCAATAACAGTCAGTTGTATCGATGACAGGCCTTCAACTCTCTTTCAACTCTTTCATCAAGATGAGGAAACCAAACGTAGTCACAGAGGGCTTGCTTTGTAGCAACTATTCCATAATGTCCTTCATGTGCAGCTTCAATTATCTTTTGTCTCAGACTCTCCAGAATAACAGTTCTCAAACCTCTGAAGATAATGCCTTCTTGAGTCACAGATACTTCATCTGTAATATTCTTGAGCTTCTGGTATGTTTTGTCAATGGTAAGAGGTTGAGTGTGTTGGTTACTAAACTGATGTGTAATAAAGTCTTTCAGTTTTCACATGCTACTCTCTTGACTCATGGCAGTGATAATTTGCTTCAGTGATATGACAGCTAGTGTGTTTGATTTCACAATGAAATGTGATGTAGGTTTCAGCTGTCTTGAAGGTTTACCTTGTATAAGGCCTCTGGAGAAGTAGTTGGCAGGATTTTGATCTTTCCCTGGACGATGAACAATTGTGTTGCTGTGGTCTTGTAATCGTAGACCCCAACATTCAATGTGAGGAGGCATCCAGTAACAAGTGTAAAAGGCTTTCCATATAAAAACACATTGAAATTTAAATGTTCACAATCCCACACTACTGCTAAAATTTCTTTTTCAGGTTGTGAATAAGCACTTTGAATTTGGGACAAACGTTTGCCTGCATATGCCACAATATGTCTTCAAGCATTTGGGTATCTGCTATGCTGTGCAAGGATTGCGCCTAACCTGACGTGCGTAGTGTGAACAATATCTTCTGTATGGAGCTTTGGATCAAAATGTGCCATTTCAGTAGCATTCTCAATAGCTTCTTTGATTCTCTCAATGCTTTACTGCATTCATGTGACCAATGAACTGAAGCATTCTTTTTTGTCAAGTCTCTCAATGGAGCACTCACAATGACAAAGTTTCGTATGTATCTGGAACAGTAATTGGCCATCCCAAGAAATAAACTTAACATGGAAACATGTTGTAGGGGAATTACAGTTGACAGCGTTTGCACGTTAGCGGGACCAGGTATCATACATCAGAAAAGATATGGCCTAAGAACTTTAGCTTTGTTTTATTGAATTCATATTTCTCAGCATTCAAAGTTAAACCTGCATCAACCAGTAAACAACACACTTGCTTGAGAGCTTTATCATGCTCCTTCTACATTGCTCCAAAGACTAATATGTCATCACTATATTTAAAAGCATTCCTGACAGGCTGCACAATATATCTAATGACATATTTAAAAAATTGTAAATGAAATGCAATTCTTATGTTCCTTTGTGCAACAGGATGGACATCCTCATTAATATGCAATTGTACTTTCATAGTCTTAGGTTTTCTTAACCCAAGAAACAAAGGAGGGATCTCATTTATAATTTTGTGATGAGCATTCATGTTGTAGTTCACTGAGATCAGTTCCATGTCAGCAGCTGTGCTAAAACTGAGTAAAAAGGCACTTGGCACCGTACCTTGAAGCACATGAATGGGTGCTTGCACTTTTGTCTTCTAGTGTTTCATCGTTGCTCTGAATGAACATTGACTTTTCAATGACGCATACTCAGCCCACATGTATACCTTAGTTTTCAATGGGACCAGTCATGGTAAAAGAGGTAGTTCATTGTAGTTCTCTTCAGGCATAATGTTTATTGATGCACCGCTGTCAATAATGAAAGGTATTGAATAACTGTTGCTTTCAGTGCAATTTTAGGACAATGATTGAATGACTTGGTGCTTTTTCATGCCAACTTTTCATTGACTGATATTTCTCATCACATGCGGCCAGTCCCACATGCGCACATTTTTCGAAATAAATATTGACATTGTACAATCATCTTCTTCACTTTCACTTAATATTGATACTGAAAGACTTTTTCACAATGTTTTAGATGATGATCAACTTCGTTTGGTATTGATTTGTCTCAACTGGTGTTGTTGATTGGCCTTGTGGTTGTGCATCACTTTTGGAACTTTTGGGTGGCTATTTTGTCTTCTCACTGTGGCACACATACTTTTTCCTTCACCTTGAAAACTGTTACAAAATGGTTCTCCTCCCCACAGCCTTTGCAAATCTGTCCAATGGCAGAGCTTTTACCTTTGTGTGGAAACTACAATCCACGCCTGAAACACAACTTCTTTTTTCATGGAGGCATCACATTGTGTCCTTTAGCTCTGTGTTTCTGCTTGCTTTTCATATTCATGACTGACTTACTTTGGGCATCTCTGGCCTCCATATCAACAGCTTGTCAATAGGCAGCCATGAGAGCTCTCTCCAGACTAATAGTTTCTCTCAGCATTCATCGCCTGAATGAATCTGACAAGCATCTGTCAATAACTCAGAGACGTATTGCTTCCTCATCATTAAAGTCATTAAAATTGCAGTGTTCGAAGACCATATCCAGTCTCTCAAAAAATGTGTTTCGTCAACTCTCTGTTGTTCTTGACTTTAAATGTACCTTTCCTAACCTACATTCGGTATTGGTTGAACTTGAGATTAAATTAAAGACTTCTTTGTGTTTAATAATCTTCTTGTTATCAGTTTCTTCTAGCGCATTAATTAAATCATTAAGTGTCTCTACCCTAGCAATCCGTCTATTGCCAATATACTGCTTTTGGGCTGTATCAAAAGATGGTGGTGGTTTTAGGAAGATTGCAGTGTTATAACTGTTTACGGGATTGGCTGACACTGAAAATGGAGTTATCTCTGTATCTGCCTGCTGTCCAGTAGGACCTGCTTCTTCCTTGCCATCTCTAGGTCCCTGTGACATGTTGACCTCTGGGTTGTCTTGGACCATCCATGGAACTGTGGCCTCTTTCTTGGTCTCCTTTGGAGTCCTTCACTTTTCTGGAGACACCTGGAGTTTTTCTGAGCTACCACCCGGCAGCTTTGATGGTGTTCCGCTTCAGATATTGGACAGCTCAGTAAGCACAACCTATGTGCTTCTTCTTGAGTCTCTTTGCCCATTGCTGAGGTTGTAGTGTTCTTCGAGAAACTCTGGTAATTGTAACAGCAGTTTGCTTTATTATTCATTGTTCTGTCAGCTAGAGCTTTTATATATCCTACTCGCATTTGACTATGGCAGTTTCATCCCTTCTTTAGAGTAACTCTTTGTGGCTGCCTTTGCTCAGTAGAGCAGTACCTCTTTTTACGGCCTTGCCAGCTGGTTCTTGGCCTCCGAAATGCAGACTTCTCAGTGAAACTTTCTTTATCTTTAACCGCTTCACGAAGGCTTAAGCTGTGCTTTGACTCCACATACCCCAAATGTTGACTCTGCACTTCAAAGGAGGCACATGTGGCATGCATGAGCAGTTTGCTTGGACCACAGCAAATTATCTGGGAGGCCACTGTTGAACTTTGGGTTACTTATCCCCTATCTTGTTGCTAGTTGTAACATGTTCCCCAGCCAGGGTACTTGCCAATAATTACGCCACACAGATCTGTGTATTACACGTCTTTATTTGTCTGCGTGTAACCAAGAACTCCACATTCTAAAACGGCATTCACTTCACCACTTTCTCACACTTACGTCACAGTTCTACTGAGTCCTTAAGGAGCCAAGAGGGTTCTGTCATTCATGCCTCACACAATACTACAGGCTCATCCTTATCAGAATCAGAAACTATACTCAAACTAAAGACCCTTACCCTATCAACTGGACTGACCAAAAGTTCTTACTAAAAAAACAAATCATCCTTTTTGTAAGTAAACCCTCACACACCAGGGTTGCCCCTTAGTGGCATGCTTCATCATTGGTTTCCTTCCCGTTCTGCTGCGTAACAGAGTGTGCTGCTACCTGTGAATTACACAGGACAACTGGATGGTACTGAACCAATGTTTCAAGTAAAATAGGAGATGGAGGGGTTTTATTGTGGGTTAAAAATACCTGACTAGTGGCTGTTTAATGCTTTAATATACACCTTAGCCTCCATGGTGAAAATCTGGGAAAGAAACTGGGAAGTGAATGAGGATTTCGTGACCTTAACTTCTTCTGTGGCAGAAACTAATAAAGAAATAATTTGTTCGTACATGGATTTGCACAGCCACCAATTTGCCCAGTGCGACCCCTGAGACCTCCATTAGATCTGTGAATCCATATGCCCCCTTTTTAAGAGGTTACACACACTCGCGCGCACAAACACACACACACACACAGACAAAGACATGTGCATGCCAATGCTTTAATATGGTAATGAAATATTACCTTATATTTAAAAGAAAACTGTAGGTTAAAACATGGTATAGTTAGGACATGTAATTATTTCCCATATTACATCGCTCATGACATGTTCTGTGACATAATTGAGAACATGGCTGCAAAATCTAAAATTACATCATTGTTGACAAGACTGTGCATGACAGGGGCAAAAATTATTGTTACTTTAGCACACCAGTTACATATACATGAGCTAACTATCACTGGTGAATTTCAGTGTTTGAGTTTGAAAACTTTCATTATCACTAAAACTTTCACATAAATATAATGCTACTTTAGTCTTCGGTTTCATGTGTATTTATCAATGAATCAGCAAAGTTTCTCTCCAAGTACAGAGAAACAAAAGAACTGAAGATGTCTGTATGTCATTAAAATGCATGCTTTTACCAAGTATATGCCTTCACCATGCATATGCCTTTACCAAGTGGGTAAGTATAAATAAGGTAAGTGAAAAAAATATCTATCTATCTATCCATCTATCTATCTATCTATCTATCTATCTATCTATCTATCTATCTATCTATCTATCTATCTATCTATCTATCTATCTATCTATCTATCTATTATGATACTATACATATTAATGATACATGATATGTATTACCTACTTGTGGTCACCAGCAGGTATCTTGATTCCATAGGTAAAGTATTTTGATGCTTTGATGAAATTTTCAAAACTAGTACACCACTCATTTCAGTTGGTGTCTTTAAAGTTTCAGGATGATTGGTGAAGCAGAGGTCAAGAAAAAAGGGGGAGTTCCAAACACGTTTTCCCATGCTATGTCCCTTAGATATTTTAACAAATACAGCCTGAGAATTTAGATATATGGAAGGAGCCTGGGCACATGTCTCATGGTGATATCTGATTGTCTGCCAGCACTTAAACCAGGAGGTGCAGGCAGTCATCTTGGTAGCAATACACATGATAGCAGCTTCTAAATAATCTACAGAGCTAAAAATGAGAATTAAAGCTTAAATGTTGGGAAAAATTCACTTTAAGAAATATATGTGCATCTTCCAACCTCTGTCCTGCCTTCTCTGGTCTTTTCCACCAGCCGGGGTCGGTGCACAGCAACAGGCGCAGGACCCGCTAAATAGTTTTGAATAATCCTCGTCACATCCGGTGTGAATGAAAAGCCAGCACTCCGAGATGCACAGTCCGTGAATACCTTTATTAGCACGGCTAGCGGCCGGGCAAACTCGGATTGGTCTTTCTCTGATAAATGCATGCGTCCTGGGAGGTCAGCACTCGTAAGCATGTATTAGTTCTAGAATTACCACAGTTATCCAAATAACAGGTTGATCCTGCGAGTAGCATCTACTTGTCTTAAGGATTAAGCCATGCACACGTAAGTACACATGACCCGTACAGTGAAACTGCAAATGGCTGATTAAATCAGTTATGGTTCCTTTGAACGTAACATCTGTTATTTGATTAACTGTGGTGAATCTAGAGCTAATACAGAAGGAAAAGGCAGTGGAAGTACAACCATACATGCCAGCAGACCTGATTCAGGTAAGAGACTCCCGATCTTTTTTAAGACCAAAAAGGCTCAGTTTTTTATGTCTCCCACCTAAAATCTCTTTTGAATGTAAGTCAATGGGGAAAATAAATTCCCCAGTTTTTTTTTTATTCTCCCTGTTACAAAGTTCAAAATGTTGGCAAGTATGGTACATTGGATCATGGAGGGCAGTAAGACTGGGGTAGGGACATGGACTTGGATGACAGAGGGCAGGAGGGAGATGGGCAGGAGAACCAAACTGACCTTACAAGGCAGGCATCAGGAGTTGCACCAGCAAAATAAACCATGAAGGGCAGGTGGGACAGCAATGCAACACAACCGACCATGGAAAGTAATAGGGAGGGGATCGGTCCATACGCTTGGACAACAGGGGGCAGAGGGAAAAGAGGCAAGGGCAGCAAGCTGACCGTACCGGAAAGACAGGAGGAACAGTTGCAGCATAAAGGACCATGAAAGGCATTAGGGAGGGGGCAAGGGCACGACAACAGACCAGACAAGGCAGGGGATAGGGGCCTACGCAAAGAAAATGGAAAGCAGGGGGTGAGAAGGCAGGACAGGAGCAGTAAGCTGACCATGGAGGGCAGGCTGTATATGGACTGGAAGTGTAACACACCACGGAGGGCAACAGTGAGAATATTACAGCATATACACAGACAATGGAGGGAGGGAGGGAGGAGGTCAGGGGAAGCAAGCTGACCACACGGAGCAGGTGGGAGGGGCTGTGGCAGCACAAAAGACCATGCATGGCAGGCAAGAGGGTTAGTGGCAGCACAATGGCTATGGTGGGCAAGAGGGAGGGGGCAGGAGCATTAACAGACAACCATTGAGGATAGAAGGGAGGGGCAGAGGATGAACAGAGACAAGAGAGTACAGCGGAAGGGGCTTCACAACAGGCCATGCAGGGCAGGCAGGAGAAGGAGTTGTAGCACTCTAGAGAATGGGGACAGAAGGGAGTTTCAGCAAATTGGATCATGGAGGAGGGAGGTGATAGAGGCATTTCTCTCAGACAGGCAGGGTGGAGGAGGTAGTGACAGGAGGCAGACATCTGACCATGCTGTGTAGCTGGGAGGGGCAGTGGCAGCTTAATAGAACAATCCGAGTAGATGGGAAGGACCGTGGTAATACATGGGACATGGTTGTTGTCAAAATGAATGGAGAAGGTGCATGCACACAGACATTGGAGGGCAAGGGAAATCAGGGTAGGACCTGGAAGCTAAACACAGAGGCTAAGCAGGAGAACAATGATTTGGTGTAGAATTGGGCAAAGGAGGGCAGGAGGAGTGGGCAAGGAAATCAAGCTAAATGGAGAGCAGTAGCAGGACATATGACCATGCAGGACAGGAGGGATGGGCCAGTGCTTGGTCTCAGACAACAGAGGACAGGGAGGAGGTGGATGGGGCAGGAAACTAACTGGCAAGGGCAGGCAGGAAGGCCAGTGACAGAGCAATAGCCACACAGGGCTGTAATTTGAGGGCAGGGGCATGAACTTGGACAATGAGTGGCAAGGAGGAGAGGGGGAAGGAGCAGTAAGCTTGGGTGGGGGCAGCACAATGCCAGGTCAGGCCCTTCGTCAACCCCCCCAACATGCATTGTGATGGACATCTTACTTAATGTTAAAAAAAAAACCTATAAATTCACTGAGAAAACACAGGTTAGAGGGACATTATAGTTAGGAAATAGGATGAAAAAAATATAGAAATTGACTAAAAACCAAAGGTTACAGAGCACAGGGCACAAGTTATAGTTACCTTAGGGCACGAGTTATAAATACTTGAAATAACTCTAACTACAACATTTGCATTTCTAATGTTTTGTGCATGTAAAATCTGAACCTAACTATAATGTTAAAAGTTGTCATGATTGCTGTAATATCTGGGGTATTCAGCAGTGCATGAGTTATTGTTAACTTAGGGAGCAACTTATAATTACTTAAAATACCTCTGACTATAACTGCTGAATATCTATGGTTTTGTACGAGTAAATTCAGAACCTAACTGTAACGTCTCTGTAAACTTTGTTTTTTTTTAGTGAATTGCTATGTTTTTTTAAATTCTATTTCCTATCTATAGCTATCTATAGCTTCCCTGTAACCTTTGTTTTTTTAACATAAAGTAATTTTCATTACGTTAATCCAAACACCACTGCACATGGTCCTTGGCCTTGTGCAGCAGCATTTGGCTACAGAACCTGGCCTGCCGACAGGCCCTGTAGCCAGTCCCTACAATCACCAAACACTGCACTGTGCCTGTGGCCAGTCCCTGTGGCCAACCCCTATATCAACCTAACCCCACAGGGCCCCCCTCCTCTGGCTGAACCCAGCCTTGGGAACCCCATTCCCTGGGGCCCAGCCTAAATATCATTTTTGGGGGGATGAGGGGGCCATGCAGCCACCCCCAGGCCCATCTCAGCCCTGGGAATCCCATTGCCCAGGGCCCGGCCTAAACATTTATATTTTTTGGGGTGGGGTGTGTGCCTCTCCCCGGCTGATCTTGGCACGCGGCCTGCCCACACTCAATTTAGTAAATTACCCAGGGAGGTGGTCATTCCCAGCGATGCGGGAGGACCAGCAGGCCCGCTGCATTTCTTTTATATACTGCCCCAGGGAGGTGGAAGTCCCGGGGGCTGCAGGAGAGGGTTGTTTGCCCCCCTATTTCCTCTGACAATAGCCCCAAGAGATGGTGGTCCCTGGGGCTGAAAGTGGTGGCAGGAGGACCCCCTATGTAAAAAAAGGAGTGCCACCGGGGCCTGGCCCACCTGGGGAATAGTTCAAAAATAAGTGCAGGAGCCTGTTCTTGTTTTGTTTTTATTTTCTTCCGGTGAATTTGAGAGGATGTTGTGATTTTGTGGCAAATATTTTCAAAAAAATGCTTTTTAGATCTAGGACAACCCCCCTGGGACTCCAGCACATGAGCTGAGGGGTCAGGGTATCCTTATACTGGTCTCTTGTTGTTTTTTTGCTTTTTAAGTGGCACTTGGTTGAAGTAGAATACCAAGATGGCTGCCAACACTTCCTGGTTTGAAGAGCTGGCAGCCAATCAAGCTATGCATTTCCCTTCACAAGCTCGTCTTTTTTCGTGAAATTGTCGGGGACAGAGATATACACATTTGTTTTCCCTTTATTATCTCCAAAAGTACTAAATGGATTTACTCCAAACACGCCAAGCACAATCTGTGTTCTGAAAGCTAGCTTTCTGCCAACTTTGGTGTAGTTCCGTCTAGTGGTTCGGGCTGTAGCCTTGTTCAAAGGTCCTATGGGAATTAACATGGGCTCTTTTTACCTCCCACTCTTTCTTGGGCAGCGCTTGACAGATCACCCCAAAATTTTCTGTGCACAAGCAGAATCACAGGGGTACTTTTGGGGGAAAAGTTCATAAAGATTTGTCAAATGGTGCCAAACATATAGGCAAGTCAAAAAACGCTTTTCTGCCATAACGTGTTTCAGCCACGGATTGACCTTGATCACATGCCATGCACAGTTTGCCAACTCCTCTATCCACCCAACCCCATGTTGTGCACAGCCTTTGGCGGGAGATGGCCATGGCCTGATTCTCAGGTGGTGAGAATAGGTCTGTGAGGATGTATCTGGGTAAGACTGGCTGTGAGAGTGTCTGTCTGGGTGTGTGAGTGGGTGCATCAGTGTCTTAGTGGGACCATGAGTGGATGTGTCTGTGTGCATCTGTGAGTGGGTGTGTGCAGTTTTCAGTGGGTCTGTGAGTGGGAGAGTCTTAGTGGGTCTGTGAGTGCGCACTTGAGTGTCTGAGCGGGTCTCTGAGTAGATGCATGAGGGTTTGAGTGGGGTTGTGAGTGGGTTTGTGAGTATCTGAGTGGGTCTGTGAGTGGATGCTTAAGGGTTTGAGTGGGTGTGTGAGTGGGAAAAAGAGACTGGAAAAGAGAAATTGAGAGAGAGAGAGAGAAAGAGAGTGAGAGAGATAGAGAGTTTTTTAGTCTTTGAAGAATGATATGGTTAAAATGAGATATTTCTGGACAAATTGAAAAGAAAAAAAAATATTTGTCAATTAAATGAACCTTAAACTGTTGAAGTTAAAGAAGAAAAATTAAAGGAAAAGAGGACAGACCTGGAGTGCAAGAGTCTGTGACCTTAACCTTTAGGGCCAAAGATGACTCCTTACTATGATGCTTTGAGACATACGTATAACCGTCAACCCACGCATGTGATTGGAAAGAAACATGAATGTTCCATCACTAGGAAGGTTTACCAGTCAAAACATTAGTATACAAACAAACATACTGCCAAGCCATACTAGGATTTGAACCTTCAGCCAACTGAATGACAGCACAAGACCTTGACTGTTAGCCCAGAAGTGTACTTCTGCCCACTCTGCATCCAAACATAACTATAACATTCATACCAACCATCTTCCCAGTCTGACACTTTGAAGTCATGGCATGTAGTGACCATTGCAATGACAATCTCTGGCTCTCTTTCTTCCATCCCATTTTGGGAGAAAGTGAAGCCGAGTCCCAACATGACTGCCAACGCTTCTTTGTTGAAGTGTAGGAAGCCAATCGGATTTCAGCACGAGATCAAGGAGGGATCCCCGAGCCTACGCATCTCTATATATACGAATTTGGATTTAATGAATTTCTCAAAAACTAATAAACGGATTTATACCAAATAACAAAAAGAGTTTTTTCTGTCTCAAGAGCTACCTTTCTGACAGATTTGGGGTAATTCCACTCAGTGGTTCAGGCTGTAGACCTGTTCAAAATCCCAATGGGAATTAACAATGAAAATGCACCTTTTTTGACCAGCCCCCCTATGTATATATAAATGTTTAAAAAAAGAAAGGTTGCAGGAGGGACATTATAGCATTATAGTTAGGTTCAGAATTTAGTCATGCAAAACCGTAGACATTCACATGTTGTAGATATAATTATTTAAGTGAATTAAGGCCCTCATTACAACCCTGGTGGTAAAGTCTGCTGACCGCCGTGCCTCCGGCTGCCAACATACCATGTCCGTGGCGGAAATCCACTACGGGTATTATGACCCACACTTAGAAATCCTCCACAATACAGACACCCACAAAAGTCCGCCACACCAAAGGTCAGTGATAAATTGGCAGTACCAAAACCCACACCGCTACGCCAACAGGAATATGCCCACACTATCACGACCCACGAATCAACACGGCGGTCATTCAACCATGGTAAACCATTGGCAGTACACACTGCTGCGCTCAAAATACACACACACTTACAAAACACAACCACATTGGACAATTCAAAATACACAAACCTGATACACATACACACACCACACCCACACACCCAATCCAATATAAAACACACACCCACATTACCCACAACCCCTTACAATGAACATTTTTGAAGAAGCAGAGAGACAGAAAAGCAAAGACCACACCAGCATCCAGAGGCACACAACACCATAACTCATACACCATCCATGCACAAAACACAATACACCCCAAAACAGCACCCCACACATCACCTCACACATCACTCACACCACATCATGGCACCTCAAAGACACCGCAGGTTTTCTGAGGAGGAGCTCAGGGTCATGGTGGAGGAAATCATCCGGGGAGAGCTGCAGCTATTCGGATCACAGGTACAGCAGACATCCATTGCTAGGAAGATGGAGCTATGGCGGAGAATTGTCAACAGGGTCAACGCAGTGGGAGAGCGTCCAAGACACGGGGTGACATCAGGAAGAGGTGGAACGACATACGGGGAAGGTACGTACCGTGGTATCCAGGCACCAGGTAGCCATACAGAGGACTGGGGGTGGACCCCTACCTCCTCCCCCACAACTAACAACATGGGAGGAGCAAGTCTTGGTGATCATGCATCCTGAGGGGCTCGTAGGAGTAGCAGGAGGACTGGACTCCGGTAAGTCATATCTTTACTACTCTATCCCCCACCCTACCTGCATGACACCACAAACACCTACCCCTACCCTCACACCCATCACTCCACCACCTCACATATATCCCACTATCACAGCCCACCCATCCCAATACCAAGCCCTGCATGTTACACCCATGCATGGACATCCATCACAGACCTGCATGTCCAAGGGAGAGACTCACCCAGGGCACACAATCACCACTCACACAAGGGCCAAAGTGATATTGCAAGCACAGTAATAGGAGGAAACATACCCATTGCACAAGATGGCACACACAGATACAATAATAATGCATTTACACCCCAACTGGACCCCTACACAATGTCACCGGACATGAGGTGCCAGCCATATTAAGTCCCCCCACAGAAGAGGCCCACAGTGAAAACAGCAACTCTGCACGCCTGGCTCAAGATGACCAGCCCGGCTCATCAGGGACCTCTAGACAGTTGGTTCCCCTGCCACAGTCCCAACCAACCACAGAACCTCCCCCTCAGGAAATAGCACCCACCCAAATGTCCCCAGCACACGTCAATCAGCTGTGTGTCCACCACTATAGGGACCCCTGGCAAACCCAATAACCCAAGCAAATCAGGGACCTAGGATCAGTGGCAGTGGGCACACGGTTCAGGGGACAGAGGCGCAGGATAACAGGGAAGCTGGGAGGGCTGCTGTGCGACAGGGGGAGGACAGGCCCAGGGAACCGACCCTCCATGAGGCACTATCAAACATCATGGGAGCATACCACCATTCCCAGGAGACCATGGGCACGGTACTGGCCAAGTTTCAGGAGACCCAGTGGCTGCAGGAGGGACAGTACCTGGGGATCAGGGAGGACATGAAGTCCATTAACACCACCCTGGTCACCATTGCAGGGGTGTTGGCAGAGATGGCCAACGCCATGAGCAAGACAGTAGCATACCACCGGGCCCCTGACACTAGCCCAACCGATGAACAGCCTTCCACCTCCGCCGGCGCTAGTGGACAGGAGTTCCCGTCACAGGACCAACAGCCCACTAGCACCCCAACCCCTGCAGAAGGAGAACCACCCCACAAACGGTCCCTGCGATCCAGGCAGAAGACATAGAACATTGCCAAGACCCCAGCCAGGAAATAAGACTCACCTGATTGTCACCCTTGTGTCCCACTCTGTCACCCTGTGCCACCTTGAACTGACATTGCTCTACTTCCTGTGCCCCATTGGACAATGCACCTGTTATACCGAGAGACTGGACTCTACTATGGACCTTCCTCCACCATCACCCCTTCCACATACCCCTATACACATTAGCCCATAAATAAACACCTTTGAATCACAAACCAATCTGGAGTCAGTCTGTACTTTCACAAATGTATAATTACAACTTCTTCCACAAATATCAATGTAAATGTTCATTTGCACATACCAATGTATGACAGTTGTTGGGCAGCAGTAAATATAGCAGAAGGCAGACTGAGGTACCCAGATCTGTGAAATGGAAAACCAAAGTGAACTGTCAGTGTCCATACACAGAAGATCAGAGGCTGACTTATACATTGTCCTACAGTAGTCAGATATGAGATGTGCAGTGCCAGTCTCTTACCTGTGTCTCACTGGAAGTACTGGATGATGATGTTGTTTCAGTTGTCAATATCTTCTTCCTCTGCCTCCTCTTCCTCACTGTCCACAGGCTCCACCGCTGCCACAATACCATCATCAGGCCCATCCTCCTGCAGAAAAGGCACCTGGCGTCGCAAAGCCAGGTTGTGCAACATGCAGCATGCCACGATTATCTGGCACACCTTCTTCAGTGAGTAGTATACGGAGCCACCTGTTAGATGGAGGCACCGGAATCTGGCCTTCAGGAGTCCGAAGGTCAGCTCAATAATATGCCAAGTTCGGCCATGTGCCTCATTGCAGCGTTCCTCTGCCCTTGTCCTGGCATTCCTCACTGGGGTCAGTAGCCATGAGAGGCTGGGGTAACCGGAGTCACCTGCAAATGTCGAGGGAAATCTGTTAGACACACACTAACCCTTAGTGACTACCTCATACCCAGACACCTATTCATACTGTGTGGGGACCTTGGGCTCACCTATTAGCCACACCTGGTGCCTCTGGAGTTGGCCCATCACATAAGGGAAGCTGCTATTCCTCAAAATGTAAGGGTCATGCACAGAGCCAGGATACTTGGCATTGACATGAGAGATGTACTGGTCTGCCAAACACACCATCTGCACATTCATAGAATGGTAGCTTTTTTGATTTCTGTACACCTGTTCATTTCTGCGGGGGGGGCAAATGCCACATGTGACCCATCAATGGCACCAATTATGTTGGGGATATGTCCCAGGGCATAGAAGTCAGCTTTCACTGTGGGCAAATCCTCCACCTGGGGAATACGATGTAGTTGCGCATGTGTTTCAGCAGGGCTGACAACACTCTGGTCAACATGTTAAAAAACATTGGCTGAGACATCCCTGATGCCATGGTCACTGTAGTTTGAAAGGAGCCACTTGTCAGGAAATGGAGCACTGACAGGACCTGCACTAGAGGGGGTATTCCTGTGGGATGCCGGATAGCTGACGTCAGGTCCGGCTCCAATTGGGCACACAGTTCTTGGATTGTGGCATGATCAAGTCTGTAGGTGATAATGATGGGTCTGTCTTCCATTGTCGACAGGTCCACCAGGGGTCTGTACACCGGAGGATGATGCCATCTCATCATCTGCCCCCGCGGATGTACCCTATGGAGGAGAATGGTGAGCAGAGGGTCATGTACCACATAGGTTGCACAAGTGTTTTTGCTATAATGTGAATAAATCCGCGTGTGGCGTACTTTGTCCATATTTGTGCCAAAATGTGCAGTGACGCCGTTAGGTGCCATGCCATGTGCCCCTCTGAAATGGCGGCTGGCTGTCCTGTAGGGTGGGACAAGGGGAAATTAGGTAACTGCGCTGCCGTTGTGCAGTGTCGCGGTAGGTGGTCGAAGACTGCCACGCAATTTAGCATTGGTTATCATAGGGCCCTATGGGTTCCAGGAGCCAATGACGAAGTATGCCGGCGGTGACGGTACGCACGGCCACGGATGTGACCGCCATTTTCTATCTGTTCACTCACTTGTTACCTTAACTTCAACAGGAGAGGACCTAACCTGCAAGTGCTGCTGTGACCTCAGTCTGGAAGCGACAATGGCTCATGTGTCTGGTGAAAGGACCCCCTGCCTTCACTGCAGAGGAGTTGGACAAACTGGTGGATGGGGTCCTCCCCCAGTACACGCTACTCTACCGTCCTCCAGACAAACTGGTGAGTATACTGTGAGCATGATGCATGGGACATGAAGGTATGGAGTGGTGTGGATAGAAGATACATGGGGGGACTGAAGCCTGCATGTGAGGATGGTGAGTGTAGGTGCATCAGGGCATGGGTGGGAACTGGTGGGCAATGAGTATGACAGTCCGGACGGGAGAGTAATTTCCTTTCATCCTGTACCTTTCCTCTAGGTCAGCACCCACCAGCAGAAGGGTATTTGGCGTGCCATCGCCAAGGAAGTGGGAACCCTGGGGGTCTATCATAGATGGAGCACCCACTGCCGCAAGAGATGGGAGGACCTGCGCCGCTGGAGCAAGAAGACGGCGGAGGCCCAGCTGGGGATGGCCTCCCAACGTGGAAGGGGTGCCCGTCGCACCATGATCCCCCTGACGTTCTGGATCCTGGCGGTGGCATATCCAGAGTTGGATGGGCGCTTGAGGGCATCACAGCAGCCACAAGGGGGTGAGTACAGTCTCATTCACCTGACTCTGTGTGCTTTACGAGGTGTTTGGGTGGGGGATGTGGGCTGTGGGTTCCCCTAGGCCAGGACGAACTTGGTAGGATAGGTCCCTAGTTAGGCAGGCTCTGAGGCACTCCAACCCCAATAGTGTTAGTGGGCATCTACAACTAGTCAGTCTCCTGTGGGTTCCAGGTGTGCAGCAAATGGTGTTAGGCATAGTCCCCCATGGGCAGGTGATTTTCCTACTAACTGCTAGTGCACGGCCTACTGCATAGGGCTGCTCCCTGTGTGTTGTGTCCGCCAACGGTAGTGGTGTTGCTGGCATTGACCATATGTCTCCTCTGTCTTCCCCCCCCTTCTTGATTTGTCACTCTGTCCTTGTGTGCATTACCATCATCTGACGGAGGAGCAGAGGCACCGGAGATGGAAGGAGCTGCTTCCCACATGGCCCAGGAGGGTGGATCCACAGAGGGTGAAGGCACCAGTGGGACACAGGACGGGGGGAGCTCCACAACGGGGACAGGAGGGGACACCAGCAAGAGCGACTCCTCCTCTGATGGGAGCTACATTGCTGTGGCGAGCACCTCTGTGCCCACCTCAACAACAGGTACAGCCACCACACCCCCTACCAGCACTGCACTCCCAGCAGCCCCTCAGCGTGTTTCCCGTGCCTGCTCACCCAGGAGGGTGGGCATCTACTTTGCCCCAGGCACCTCAGGCCCTGCCCCAGTCAGCCCTGCTGCCATCAGTGAGGAGGCTGTTGACCTCCTGAGATCCCTCACTGTTGGGCAGTCAACCATTCTGAATGCAATCCAGAGTGTCGAGAGGTATTTGCAGCAATCAAATGCATACCTGGAGGGCATTCATTCTGGCGTGGCGGCCCAACAGAGAGCATTTCAGGCTCTGGCCTCTGCACTGATGGCAGCCATTGTCCCTGTGTCCAGCCTCCCCACTCCAACTTCCACTACTCAGACCCAATACACTCTACTTCAGCCTATCCCAAACACACCATCAGACCAGCATTCACACACATCAACACACAAAAGTGGCTCAAGCAAACATAAGCACCACACATCCCACAGGCACTCACACAAGCACCATACCCATGCAGACACACCACCAGACACTGCCTCCACTGTGTCGCCCTCCTCCACGTCCTCCACGTCCCTCCCAGTCTCGTCTCCACTCACACTTGCATGCACTACATCCTCAGCCACTACCTCCATCACCAGCACGCCCATCACTACACACCACTCACATGCAATCACTACCCACACTACCATTCACACGTCCCCTGTGTCCTCTCCCAATGTGTCTGTGAGCCCTCCTCCCAAAGTACACAAACATCCACTCAACAGCCATCCACCTCAAAACAGCCTCCAACCCATGCACCTTCACCCAAACACAGCAGACACACACCTCCTACAACCACTACCTCTTCCTTCACTCCCAAACTCCCTCCATCTTCCCGTTCCAGTGTGTCCAAAAAAATTACCTCGCTAACCTGGAACTCTTCCCTACACCTCCCCCACTTCCTTCTCCTAGGTCCAGGATGTCTATATCCCAGCCCAGCACCTGAGCCACCAAATCTGCATCCGCTGTGGTCCCTGCTACTCCAGTACGGTCAAAGGGGGCACCCCTCAGAGCTGCCAGTGTGCCACCGACAGAAAAGAAGGACCAACCTATTCCCCCACTTGCAAAGCTCAAAAAAGGACCAGCTTCCAGAAGGGGACAGTCACACCACCCACCCAGCAAGGCCTCGCACAAACACAGAATGGACAGTGCCAAGGTCCCTGCAGCGGCTGTCAAGATGGGGAAGAGCCACAAGCCAAAGGGCACATTACCTCTGGGCACGATTTCACCTGAGGAGGGGCTGGTGACCACCAAATCATCAGGGATAGCAACCATATGCACCCCAGTCACCACCGTCGCTCCTGCTGCCACCCGCACTGCCACCTGCACCGCCACCTGAACCGCTGCTGCCAGAACGTCAGTCTGTAGCATCCTCCCCAAGGATCAGCCATCCGAGGCTGCCAGAGACGGTATGGTGTCTCCATCCACCCCAACAGTCGCTTGCACCATGGCCAGCACTGGCAGCATCTCCGCCGCAGCCACAGCCACCTGCACCATCATCAGAACCCCCTCGTGCACAGCTGATGCCACTCTGTCGGATGTCAGCCCCATCCCCAGTGTGCGGCCGTCAGAGTCTGCCAGTGATGTCCTGGACCCTGGACACGTCACTTGAGACACCACCTCCAGCACTGACATGAACCAGCAATTGGCAGCCTAAGTTGCCGCAGGAGGGAGTGTGGGTGGGCCTCCATGGAGCATCATGCTACCTGTTCCGGGGACATCGCGTGGCTGTGACACCCAGGTGTGACGAAGTCAACATGCCACACCCCAGGTGCAGCATCACTGGGCACAAAGCCCCCTCCAGAACCAGTGGAGAAAAACATCCACTAACACAGTCCTTGGCAGGATGAAGCACTCTGGACACAAAGCCCCCTCCAGAACCAGTGGAGAAAAACATCCACTAACACAGTCCTTGGCAGAATGAAGCACTCTGGGCACAAAGCCCCCTCCAGAACCAGTGGAGAAAAACTTCCACTAACACAGTCCTTGGCAGGATGAAGCACTCTGGGCACAAAGCCCCCTCCAGAACCAGTGTAAAAAACATCCACTAACACAGTCCTTAGCAGGATGAAGCACTCTGGGCACAAAGCCCTCTCCAGAACCAGTGGAACATGTCACCAACTTGAGAGACTGTGGCTTTGCACTCCCCAGGACCAAGCAGTGGGCAAAGCACCCACTTGAAAGACTTGAGAGACTGTGGCTTTGCACTCCCCAGGACCAAGCAGTGGGCAAAGCACCCACTTGAGAGACTTGAGAGACTGTGGCTTTGCACTACCCAGGACCAAGCAGTGGGCAAACCACCCACTTGAGAGACTGTGGCTTTGCACTCCCCAGGACCAAGCAGTGGGCAAAGCACCCACTTGAGAGACTTTAGAGACTGTGGCTTTGCACTCCCCAGGACTGAGCAGTGGGCAAACCACCCACTTGAGAGACTGTGGCTTTGCATTCCCAGGACCAAGCAGTGGGCAGTGGACCCACTTGAGAGACTTGAGAGACTGTGGCTTTGCGCTCCCCAGGACCAAGCAGTGGGCAAACCACCTACTGGAGAGACTGTGGCTTTCCACTCCCCAGGAGCAAGCAGTGGGCATGGAGCCCCCTCGAGGAGCAGTGGCATCGTACCATCATCCGGCTGAGGTGCCCCCCCTCCCCTTCCCCCTGAGGTGCCTGTTTTTTTATCAGCCTGATGCCCCTGCTGTGTTCTCTCCGTTTTGAGGGAGGTGTCATGTGTGGGCTTGGCCCATGCTTTTTGGAACCACTGGTCCACGGACATTTCATGGGACAGTGTACAGACTTGTGTACTTGCTGTAAATATTTGTGTATACTGATTATTTGGTGTTCTCTTGGTCTATCTGATTGTTCGAATATTACACTAGTTAAACTAATTTCGTTTGGTCCTTGCGTTCTTCCAGGGGGTGATGGGGTGTATCTGTGATGTTATTGGATATGTGTGTATGTGTGTTGTTTGGGGTGCGGGTGTTGTGTTTTGCGTGTGTGTGTCATTCTCTTTTCCCTCCTCCCCTCCCCTGTGTACTAGGCGCAGTACTCACCGTGGTCATCGCCGCCGCCGCCTTCTTTTCACTTTGTGGTGTATTAAGAGATACAGCAACATGGGCAGGACCTGTAGTTCGGGCTCCATGGCGTCCTGGTTCTTCGTTGAGTGTCGTGAGGTGAGTGGTTTCCCTTCCAAAGACTGTTTCTGCCGTGCTTTTGATGACGTTGGTACAGCACCGGAAAAGCTGGCGGATTGGTGCCTTGTAATAGTGTGGGCGGTACATTGTCTTCCGCCTGTTTGTTGGCGGTGTCTGCCGCGGTGTTTGTTGCTACCGTCGAGGCAGTCAGGGTGTTAAAAAGGCTGTCTATGATGGCGGTTTCCGCCATGGTTGTGATTGCATTTTTTAGACCGCCGGCCTGTTAGCAGTATTACTGCCACTTTATCACCGACCGCCAGGGTTGTAATGAAGGTCTAAGTGTTTTTTAAATTGAATTTCTCAGTTTTTTAAAATTGTATTTCCTAACCATAACGCCTTGTAACCTTTGTTTTTTTCAGTGAATTTCTATGTTTTTTTAACGTAAATTGTTTTTTATGACTATACATGAATCCAATAACAACCGCACACAATTGAAGGGCCCATTATGGGATAGAGAGGGAAAGAGGTGCCTGCAGTCCTAGCTGGCGCCTCATGTTCTGCAGGGAGCTGTTTTAAATAGCAGCTCTCTTCTTATAGGAGCAATGTTTTCACCTGTTTCCCTGCACGCATATTTGCACAGAGAAAAACTCTTTCTACCAGTAGGAGCTGCTGTTTGACAGCTCCCTCTGTCAGAGAGAGGACAATGATTGCTTTTGCTTGGTGGGGGCTGTCAACTCCCACCAAGCAAAAGCAAACAACTATGTCCCTGGAGTGGGTGCCCCGGGACATAGCAGGAGCCAGCCCTGGTGAGTGGTGGACCCCTCTAACAACTGTTGCCCTAGGGACGTGGTGGTCGTCGAGGGTCTGCAATGGACCCCCCTCAATATTGTATTTTAGCCCCCAGGAGGTGATGGTAATTGTGGCTGTGGGGGGGCACACAGACCCTCCTGCATAGACCTAAATATTTTCCCCGGGGAGGTGGTGGTCCCCAGGTCTGTGTGGGAGCCACATGAACAACCACACACATATACATGTTTGCCATAGGGAGATGGTGGTCCCTGGGGCAGGGGGGAGCAGCCCCCCTGCATTGGATTTAAACTTGTGCCCCAGGGAGGTGGCGGTCCCAAGGGCTGCAGGGGGGCTGACTCACCTCCCTAAATCCATTTGGTACAAATCCCTGGGGAGGTGGGGGTCCCTGGGGCTGCCAGGTGGTCCTACCCACAACCATTTTCTACAAAGCCCCAGGGAGGTGGCCCACCCGGGGACTTTAGTGTAACAAGCACAGGTACCCGTGCTTGCTTTTTTTCTTGAATTTGTGGCGGATCCATGGATCTGCTGTGATTCCTGCTGAATTTTGTTTAAAAAAATATTTTTTTCACTTGGGGAGTCCCTCTGGGACCCCAACACCAGACCTAAGGGATCAGGGTATCCCTACCCTGTCCCCTTCACTTAATACTTACATTTTTGTCTGGGAGTCGGCTGAAGCTGAGTCACAACATGGCTGCCCACACTTCCTTCTTGAAGTGTTGGCTGCTAATCAGATCTCAGCATGACATTGGACGGGTCATTAAGCCTTTTCAACCCTATATATACAAATTCCAATATTCTTTAATTTCTCAAAATCTACTGAATGGATTTACACCAAATAAGAAAAAGAGCTCTTTCCGGACCAAGAGCTATCTCTCTGGCAAATTTGATGTAATTCCTTTAAGTGGTTCAAGCTGTAGACCTGTTTAAAATCCCTATGGGAATTAACATTGGAAATGCACCTTTTTGTCCCTCCCTTTTTATCAGCCCCCACCTCATGAATCACCCTGAAGGTATATATATATATATATATATATATATATATATATGTGTGTGTGTGTGTGTGTGTGTGTGTGTATATATATATATATATATATATATATATAAAAAATCCTCCTTCCTGATATTGCCTGACCAAGTCTTCGATCCATTCACTCGGGTAGAACCAGGAGACTGCCAAAACCGGTACAAGCTGGGTGCTTTCAAGAAAAATATTTTCATTTTTATTTCATTTTAAAGTGCAAAGTGTGAGGTGCTACAAGCAAGCTGGCCTATTTGTTTCAGCAAAAATCCTTCGACTGGGCCATCATGTGATAGGGTGTACAGTGACTATTTAAAGGGACATTACCCTCCTGCCAATACCCATTATTTATAAAGTGAATCACACTGTATTTAAACATTTTGTCAATGTTGTTAATCTAATATTTGGAACAGAACTGTGTTTCTAACAGAAAATCAAAATAGACAAACAGGAATGAAACAAATTTCATGAAATGTTCTCCTAATCACAACAAATGTGCTAGAAGCATGTTGATGCATGTTAAAAGTAAGAAATAGTGAGGCACTGAGAGCAACTCTAAAATACTTGATATGTAAGTATTCCCATAAATCATTAGTGTAGAACTGGGGTCTCTAGTTAGCAGAGGTATACACTCTTGTCCAAGTAGGGACCACAATCCTAGTCAGGGTACGTCACACACAATCCAAATTATCCTGTGCCCACCCTCTGGTAGCTTGGAACTGAGCAGTCAGGCTTAACTTAGAAGGTAATGTGTAAAGTATTTGTGCAATAAATCATACAGTAACACTGTGAAAAGACCACAGAAAGACCACAAACAGACACCACACAGGTTTATAAAAATAGATATTTATCTGAATAAAATAAAGTCAAAACAACAAAGATGAGCACAAGTTGAAATATTATCTTTAAATTTTAAGAGTCTTAATCCCTAGAAAAAAACAATTGTCTCTTTGTTACACACAGTACCAGGTATGCATAAAAAATAACGACGCATGGAGACCACAGACGAGGAAATGCATGGAAAAATAGGATGTTTGTGTCAAATTGTAGTGCACGACACAGACGATGCGTTATTTCTTTCCTTGCTGCAAGGTGTTTGCGTTGTTTTTCGAGGCACAGTGTTGGTTCCTCACTGCAGTGCAGGGATATTTTGAAGCCCAAGGATGATGCAGTGAAAATCCTTGATGCGCTGGAAGAAGGCAAGGGCCATGTGTCGATCCGGTAGGCGATGCTGTGAATTTTCCATGGTAAGGCAGGTGCTGCGTCGAATTTCCAGTCGGTAAGTCAGGGCTGCATCGTTCCATTCAGCTGTGCGGTGTTTCTTAGTCGCAATGCAGGCTTCATGTCGATTTCGGCAGGCAGTGCATCGATTTTTAATGCACAAGGAATTTCCTGAAGAGATGAAGGCCCTCATTACAACAATGGGGCGGAAATCTGCCACAGCTATTACGACCCACAGCTCGGAATCCACCAAAATTCAGACACCCACACAAGGCCGCCACACCAAAGGTCAGTGATAAACTGGCGAAAACAAAACCTCCACCGTCACGCCAACAGAAATACGCCCACACTATCACGACGCACAAATCCACGCAGCGGTCTTTCAACCGTGGTATTCCAATGGCGGTACACACTGCCACGCACAAAATACACACACTCTTACAAAACACTACCACATTGGACAAATCGAAATACACACACCTGATACACATACACACACCACTCCCACACACCCAATACAATATAAAACACACACCCACATCACCCACAAACCCTTATGACAACATTACCGGTGAGAAGGCCCGAGAGAGACACTACAATCCACAACCAAGCATCCACAGGCACAAAATACCATCACCAACAGAACTTCCACGCACCTCACACAACACACCACTACATATCAGCACACCTATCACCACACACACCACCCCACACATCACCCACACCACCCCATGGCATGGCAAAGACCCCCCAGGTTTTCTGAGGAGGAGCTCAGGGTCATGGTGGAGGAAATAATCCGGCTAGAGCCACAGCTATTCGGAGCACAGATGCAGCACACCTCCATACCTAGGAAGATGGAGCTATGGCGAAGAATAGTGGACAGGGTCAACGCAGTGGGACAGCACCCAAGAAATCGGGATGACATAAGGAAGAGATGGAACGACCTATGGGGGAAGGTGTGTTCCGTGGTCTCAAGACACCACCTTTCGGTTCAGCGGACTGGCGGTGGACCCCCACCTCCTCCCCACAACTAACAACATGGGAGGAGCAGGTCTTGGCAATTCTGCATCCTGAGGGCCTTGCAGGAGTAGATGGAGGAATGGACTTTGGTAAGCCAAAGCTTAACTATTACATCCCCCACCCTACCTGCATGCCATCACATACCCCCACCCTCACCCTAATCCCCATCACTCCAACTCCTCACAAATGTCCCAATAACACAAACCACACATCCCAACACCAAGCCCTGCATGCAACAACAAAGCATGGACACCAAGCACCAAAGCATGGCCACTGTACATGCCCATACACCCCCATAAACCATCATCACACAAGATCACACACAGGAATGCAAGCACTGGGGTATACGGTCACCCACCCATTGCACATCATGCCACACACAGATGTAATAAACATCCATTTATACCCCTGCAGGACCCCTACCCAACGTCACCGGACAGGAGGGTCCACACATGTCCACACCACCAACAGAAGAGGCCCACAGTGATGCCAGCAGCTTTGTCCAACTGGATCTAAATGACCAGTCTGGCCCATCGGGGACCTCGGGACAGTCGGTTCCCCTCACACAGTCACAGGCCACTACAGAGCTTCTTCCCTCTGGAAACACCAGCACAGCTCCCACCCAGCGGGCCCATACCTCTGTCCCCAGGACACATCAAGCAGAAGTGTGTTCACCACTACAGGGAACCCAGGCTAACCCACCACCCCAACAACAACAGGGACCTGGGGGCAGTGGTAGTGGGAACACGGTCCAGGGGACGGAGGCCCAGGAACACAGGGGAACTGGAAGGGCTGCTGTGCGGCAGGGGGAGCACAGGCCAAGGTAAACCACTCTCCACAAGGCCCTCTCCTCCATCATGGGAGCCTACCACCACTCCCAGGAGACGATGGCAACGGTACTGGCCAAGTTTCAGGGGACCCAGCGCCTGCAGGAGGAACAGTATTTGGGCTTTAGGGTGGAACTCAAAACCATCAATTCCACCCTGGGCACCATCGTAGGGGTGCTGAAGGAAGTACTCAACACCAAGAGGGACACTGTGGCACAACAAGGGGCCCCTGACACTAGCATGGACGATGAACTGCCGGCGCTGGTGGACAGGACTCCCCACCACAGGACCACCACACCAGCACCCCACCCCCTGCAGAGGAGAACCACTCCGCAAGCGGTCCCTGAGATCCAGGACAAAGACAGAGAACGATGCCAAGACCCCCGCCAAGAAATGAGACCACCCTGAATGTCATCTGTCTGTCCCACTTTGTCACCCTGTCCATCCTCAGCTCCACTTCCTATGCCCATTTGGGCAATGCACCTGTGAGACTAATAGACTGGACTCTGTCATGGACATTCCTCCACCAACCCCCCTCACCCTTTAACAAACACCTCCAATATTGAGCACTTAAATGAACACCCTTGAAGCACAAAAAAATCTGGATTCAGTCTGTGATTTTAAAATTGTGTATTAGCAATTAAAGTGACAAAATGCTCTTTCAATTGTAATGTCAACATACCTATGTCACACAGCTGTAGTCCATGAGGAAACAAAGCAGATGTCACACAGTGGGACCCACATCTGTGAAATCGTAAGGGAAAGTGACAACTCAGTGACCATACACTGGGTGAAAACGACAGACAGTAGAGAGGTAGTAGTGTTAAAGTACATGTAGTAGGCAGGTCGGTACTCTTACCTGTGTCTCCCTGGAAATATTGCAGGATCACCAAGTTCCTGTTGTCCATGTCTTCTTCTTCTGCTTCCTCGTCTTCACTGTCCACAGGCTCCACAGCTGCAACAACACCGCCATCTGGACCATCCTCCTGCAGAAAAGGCACCTGTCGTCGCAAAGCTAAGTTGTGAAGCATACAGTAAGCCACGATGATCTGGCACACCTTCTTTGGTGAGTAGAAAAGGGATCCACCTGTCATATGGAGGCACCGGAACCTGGCCTTCAGGAGGCCGAAGGTCCGTTCTATAATCCACCGTGTTCGCCCATGGGCCTCATTGTAGCGTTCCTCTTCCCTTGTCCTGGGATTCCTCACTGGGGTCAGTAGCCATGACAGGTTTGGGTAACCAGGGTCACCTGCAAATGGCGAGGGACAACTGTTGGACACACACAAACCTGTAGGGATAGCCCCAGACCCAGACAACCAGTCCCACTGTCTTTCTTCCAGGTGCTCACCTAAAAGCCACACACGGTGCCCCTGGAGTTGACCCAACACATAAGGGATGCTGCTATTCCGCAGGATGTAGGCTTCATGCACTGAGCCAGGGAACTTGGCATTCACATGGGAGATGTACTGGTCTGCCAAACACACCATCTGCACATTCATGGAATGATAACTCTTCCGGTTTCTGTACACCTGTTCACTCCTGCGGGGGGGGACCATAGCCACATGTGTCCCATCAATGGCACCTATGATGTTGGGGATATGTCCCAGGGCATAGAAATCACCTTTCACTGTAGGCAAATCCTCCACCTGAGGGAAAACAATGTAGCTCCGCCTGTGTTTCAGCAGGGCAGACAACATTCTGGACAACACGTTGGAAAACATAGGCTGGGACATTCCTGATGCTATGGCCACTGTTGTTTGAAATGGCCCACTTGCAAGGAAATAGAGTACTGACAGCACCTGCACTTGAGGGGGATTCCTGTGGGATGGCGGATAGCTGACATCAGGTCTGGCTCCAGCTGGGTACATAGTTCATGGATTGTGGCACGGTCAAGCCTGTAGGTGATGATCACATGTCTTTCCTCCATTGTCGACAGGTCCACCAGCGATCTGTACACCGGAGGATGCCGCCATCTCCTCACATGTCCCAGCGGACAGTGCCTATGAATGACAACAGCGAGCACAGAGTCAACCAACTTAGAGGTACGTACCCACAGCTTACACAGAACATGAATCATAATCCGAAAAGTGGCCTGTATGTGTGTTGAGGCTAGGCCTAGGTATGTGTGACGCAGTTAAAAAATTAAGCCATGTAGGCCCCTTAAATGGCGGCTGCCTGACCTCTAAAGTGGGACAATGGTATGTGAGGTAACTGTGCTGGCATTGTACTCCGGCGCGGTAGGCGGTCGAAGACCGCGGCGCAATGCTGCATTGGTTAACATTGGACCCTATGGGTCCCAGAAGCCAATGACGATGTACGCCGGCGGTGACGGTACGCACCTCGCGGACGTGACCGCCATTTTCTATCTGTTCAATCACTTGATACCTGATCTTCGACAGGAGAGGACCTGCACTGCAAGTGCTGCTGTGACCTCGGTCTGGAAGAGACAATGGCTCGAGTGTCTGGGGAAAGGGCCCCTGCCTTCACATCGGAGGAGTTGGAGAGACTCATGGATGAGGTCCTCCCCCAGTACACGCTACTCTATGGTTCTCCAGACAAACAGGTAAGTACACTGGGAGCATGCTGTATGGGCTATGCCTGTGTGGAGTGGGGTGGATGAAGAATGGGGGGGGGGATTGAGGTGTGCATGAAACGACGATGAATGCATGTGCCACATGGCAAGGTTAGGGATGGGGGCCAATGACTGTGACGGTGCAGTTGGTAATCAAATTTCTCTTCCCCCTGTACAAATCATGTAGGTCAGCGCCCACCAGAAAAAATATATTTAGCGTGCCATCGCCAAGGACGTCCAGACCCTGGGGGTCTACCACAGACGGAGCATCCACTGCCGGAATAGATGGGAGGACATTTGCCGCTGGAGCAAGAAGACAGCAGAGGCTCAGCTGGGGATGGCCTCCCAATGTTTGAGGGGTGCCGGTCGCACCATGACCCCCCCTGATGTTCAGGATCCTGGCGGTTGCATACCCGGAGTTGGATGGGCACTTGAGGGCATCACAGCAGCCACAAGGGGGTGAGTACACTCTCATCCTGCTGGTTTTGCACGCAGTGGAGGTGTCTGGGTGGGGGAGGTGGGCTGTGGGTTTCCCTAGGCTGGGGCGAGCTTAGTAGGCAAGGTCCCTCCGTAAGGCAGGCCATGTGGCACCCCACCCCACCTCAGTAGAGTGCCAAGTACACCTAGTAATGCCCCTGTGTCATCCATGTGTGCAGATGTCGTCCATTGCCTTGTAGGCCATGTCCCAGGGATTGAACAGTGGAGCCCAAGAGCGCTGCTTAGTGCAGGGGGCTTCTGTGTCTGTCGTGTCCGCCAACTGTAGCGGTAATGCATGCACTGAACATGTCTTTCTTCTGTCGTCTCCCCCTTTTTGTGGTCTCCCTGTTCTTGTGTGCATTAGCATCATCAGGCGGAGGAGCAGTGGCACCGGAGCAGGAGGGAGCTGCATCCCACATGGCCCTGGAGGGCGACACTACGGACTCGGAGTTCACCAGTGGGACGGATGGCGAGGGGAGCTCCACGGCAGGGACAGGAGCTGACACCAGTGTCATGGACTCGTCCTCTGATGGGAGCTCCCTTGTGGTGGCGGCACCATCTGTGCCCCCCGCTTCTACAGGTACAGCCGCCACCCTCCCTACCAGCACCGCCCTCCCAGCAGCCCCTCAGCCTTTGCCCCGTGCCCGCTTACCCAGGAGGGTGGGCATCAGCTTCGCCCCAGGCACCTCAGGCCCTGCCCCAGTCACCCCTGCTGCCCTCAGTGAGGAGGCCATTGACCTCCTGAGGTCCCTCACTGTTGGGCAGTCTACCATTTTGAATGCCATCCAGGGTGTAGAAAGGCAGTTGCAACAAACAAATGCATTCCTGGAGGGCCTTCATTTTGGTTCAGTGAGCTTTTCAGACTCTGGCCTCAGCACTGATGGCAGCCATTGTCCCCGTCTCTAGCCTCCCCTCTCCAACTTTCTCCACCCAGACCGAATCCCCTGTACCCCAGCCTGTCCCAAGCACACCTTCAGACCTGCATGCATACACGTCAACACACAAGGGAAGCTCAGGCAAACATAAGCACCACACATCCCACAGGCACTTACGCAAGTATCACACACATGCAGACACACCAACATCCACTGCCTCCACTGTGTCCCCCCTCCTCATCTCCCTCCTCCCTCCCAGTCTCGTCTACACTCACACCTGCATGCACTACATCTACAGCCACTACTGCCATCACCAGCACATACACCACCACACCCCACTCACGTGCAGTCACCACCCCACTACCATTCACACGTCCCCTGTGTCCTCTCCCAGTGTGTCTGTGAAGACACCTCCCAAGATACACAAACGCAGGCACACACCCACCCAACAGCCATCCACCTCACAACAGCCTACAGCGCATGCACCCTCACCCAAAGTCACCAAACGAACACCTCCTACAACCACAACCACAACCTCTTCCTCCACTCCCAAACACCCTCCAGCTACCCGTCCCAGTGTCTCCCAAAAACTTTTCCTGTCCAACCTTGACCTCTTTCCCAAACCTCTCCCACCCCCTCCGTCTCCTAGGTCCCGACTCTCCAGGTCCCAACCTAGCACCTCAGCCACAATATCTCAGGGACCAGTGGTGCCTGTAGTACTCCGGCCACCAGGGCAGCCAGTGTGGCACGAGCCACAGCACAGGCAGTCCCCCACCTGTCAAGCATCAGAGGTTGGCCAGTGCCTGGCGGGAGAGGGGGAAGACTCCAGCCACCAAAGCCGCTCCCAGGGGTCCCGGTGGGAGTGTGGAGTCAGCTGTGACACCTTCCAAGTTGGGGAAGGGCCATGAGAATCCTGGCAAAGCTGGGAAGAGCAGCACGGCGGAGAAGACCGCCATCATCCCCGCTGCCCAGGAGGCCACCGCCAGCACCTGCCCTGGTGCCCAGGAGGCCACCGCTATCATCCCCGCTGCCCAGGAGGCCACCGCCATCATCCCCGCTGCCCAGGAGGCCACCGCCATCATCCCCGCTGCCCAGGAGGCCACCGCCATCTTCCCTGCTGCTCAGGAGGCCACCGCCAGCACCTGCCCTGCTGCCCAGGAGGCCACCACCATCATCCCTGCTGCCCAGGAGGCCACCGCCAGCACCTGCCCTGCTGCCCAGGAGGCCACCGCCAGCTCCCGTCCTGCTGCCCAGGAGGCCACCGCCATCATCCCCGCTGCCCAGGAGGCCACCGCCAGCACCTACCCTGCTGCCCAAGAGGCCTCTGCCAGCACAAGCCCCGCTGGGCAAGAGAGGACCGCCAGCACAAGCCCCGCTGGTCTAGAGAGGACCGCCAGCACAAGCCCCACTGAGCGAGAGAGGACCGCAGCACAAGCCCCGCTGGGCTAGAGAGGACCGCCAGCACAAGCCCCACTGGGCTAGAGAGGACCGCCAGCACAAGCCCCGCTGGGCTAGAGAGGACCTCCAGCCCAAGCCCCGCTGGGCTAGAGAGGACCGCCAGCACAAGCCCTGCTGAGTGAGAGAGGACCGCTAGCACAAGCCCCACTGGGCTACAGAGGACCGCCAGCACAAGCCCCGCTGGGCTAGAGAGGACCGCCAGCACAAGCCCCGCTGGGCTAGAGAGGATCGCCAGTAGATGAGTCATCGTAGAGGAACCCGCCGCCACAAGCACCACTGAACAGGGCACCGCCACCTCAAGCACCGCTGAACATGGCACCGCCGCCTCAAGCACCGCTGAACAGGGCACCGCCGCTACAAGCACCGCTGAACAGGGCACCACTGCATCAAGCATCGCTGAACAGGGCACCGGCGCCTCAAGCACCGCTGAACAGGGCACCGCCGCCTCAAGCACCGCTGAACAGGGCACCGCTGCCTCAAGCACCACTGAACAGGGCACCGCTGCCACAAGCACCACTGAACAGGGCACCGCTGCCACAAGCACCGCTGAACAGGGCACCGCCACCTCAAGCACCGCTGAACAGGGCACCGCCGCCACAAGCACAGCTGAAGAGGGCTCCGCCTCCACAAGCACCACTGAACAGGGCACCACCGCCTCAAGCACCGCTGAACAGGGCACCGCTGCCTCAAGCACCGCTGAACAGGGCACCGCCGCCTCAAATACCGCTGAACAGGGCACCGCCGCCACAAGCACCGCAGAACAGGGCACCGCCGCCACAAGCACCGCAGAACAGGGCACCGCCGCCTCAAGCACCGCTGAACAGGGCACCGCCACCATAAGCACCGCTGATCAGGGCGCCGCCGCCACAAGCACTGCTGAACAGGGCACTGCCACCTCAAGCACCGCTGAACAGGGCACCACCGCCTCAAGCACCGCTGAACAGGGCACTGCCACCTCAAGCACCGCTGAACAGGGCACCGCCGCTACAAGCACCGCTGAACAGGGCACCACCGCTACAAGCACCGCTGGCCCATGAGCACCAAGGGCACTGATGCTACTGAGTCCGTCATGAGCAGGATGAAGCGCTCTGGGCACAATGCCCCCTCCAGAACCAGTGGAGACTGTCATCCACTACCTCTGTCCTTAGCAGGATGAAGCACTCTGGGCACAATTCCCCCCTCCAGAACAGTGGAGACTGTCATCTACTACGTCTGACCTCTGTCCTTAGCAGGATGAAGCACTCTGGGCACAATGCCCCCTCCAGAACCAGTGGAGATTTACATCCACTACCTCTGTCCTTGGCAGGATGAAGCACTCTGGGCACAATGCCCCCTCCAGAACCAGTGGAGACTGTCATCTCCTACCTCAGTCCTTAGCAGGATGAAGCACTCTGGGCACAATGCCCCCTCCAGAACCAGTGGAGACTGTTATCCACTTGAGAGACTGTGGCTTTGCACTCGCCAGGATATAGCAGTGGGCAACCCACCCACTGTAGAGACTTGAGAGACTGTGGCTTTGCACTCCCCAGGATGGAACAATGGGCAACCTGCCCACTGTAGAGACTTGAGACTATGGCTTTGCACTCCCCAGGATGCAGCAGTGGGCAACCCACCCACTGAAAAGACTTAAGAGACTGTGGCTTTGCACTCCCCAGGATGGAACAGTGGGCAACCCACCCACTGTAGAGACTTGAGAGACTGGCTTTGCACTCCCCAGGATGCAGCAGTGGGCAACCCACCCACTGTAGAGACTTGAGAGACTGTGACTTTGCACTCCCCAGGATTGAACAGTGGGCATGTGGCCCCCTCGTTGGTCGTGCACTCAACCGACTGAGGTGCGCCCCCTTTCCCTCCCCCTGAGGTGCCTGTTTTATTGGTATCTCATGCCCCTGCAGTGTTCTCTCCGTCATGGTCGGGGATCTTGTGTGGGCTTCGCCCATACCGTGTTGGCCCTGTGTTCCACGGACTTCATTGGAACACTAGCTGGACTACCAAGCTTGGTGTATATTTTGTTTATAGTGTATATATATATATTTTTGCATACTTGATTTTAATATATTACAATGGTTACACTAATTTCCTTTTGTCTTTGCATTCTTCCGGGGGGGCTGGGGGGTGTAACTGTAATGTATCATGCTGTATTGGTGTGTGTGTTGTAGTGGGTGAGGGTGGGGGTGGGGGTCTTGCGTGTTGCGTGTGTGTGTCCCTGTTTTTCCCCTCACCCCCTCCCCTGTGCCGGCGTTCGTGCTCCTGGTAGAGGAGCAAGAAGATAAGGGCTGGCAGGATGTGCAGCTCTGGTACCATGGCGTCCGGATTCCTTGTGGGGTGTGTAGAGTGAGCGTTTTCCCTTCGAAGTCCTGTTTCTGCCGTGTTTTTGTTCGCAGTGAATCTGCCCCGGAAAAGGTGGCGGATTGGTAGGTTGTGATACTGTGGGCGGTTCTTTGTCTTCCGTCTGTCTGTTGGCGGTGACCGCCGCGCTGTTTGTTTGTACCGCCGTGGCGGTAGGAGTGTTCAAGTGGCTGTCTTTGTTGGTGGTTTCCGCCACGCTCGTAATTCCAATTTTTTTACCGCCGGCCTGTTGGCGGTCTTACCGTCGCTTTTACACCGTCTGCCAGGGTTGTAATGACCACCAAAGTCTTTTTGGCCCTGAGACTTCAGAAAACAGGAGGCAAACTCAATCCAAGCCCTTGGATAGCACTTTTGGGGAAGGCAAAGTCCTTCTCAGCAAAGTCAGTGGCCAGCGGGCAGAAGGGCAACAGCAGGGCAGTATTCCTTCTCTGCAAAGTAGTCTAGATGAGTCCTTTGAGGACCCATGCAGCTCCTCTGACAGGGTGCAGCTGTAGGTCCAGAAGTGTCTGATTTCGTGGGGTTAGAGACACAGTCTATATACCCAAAATGCCTTTGAAGTGGGGAGACTTCAAAGAGTGGTTTTGAAGTGCACAAGTTCACCTTTCAACCAAGTCCTCTCTGCCAGGGTCCCAGTGGGGGTATCAGTCCTTTTGTGTGAGTGCATTCCACTGGCCTTTGAAATGTAAGTGTCAGCCCCTCCACCCTTCCAGCCCTGGAAGACCCATTCAATATGCAGATGACTGCAGGTGTGACTGAGTGTCCTGTGTTTGTGGTTGTCTGGGTGAAATGCACAAGGGAGCTGTCAACCAGCCCAGACCAGATATTGATCAGAGGCAGGCTGTAAGGCACAGATGCTTTTATGTGGAGATAAATGTTCACTTTCTAAAAGTGGCATTTCTAAAATAATAATATAAAATCCAACCTCACTAGTAAGTAGGATTTTGTATTGCCATTCTGGCCATACTGAATATGACCTGGTTACCCCTTTCAGATCAGACTCTACCACTCAAAAAGTATATGAGGGCAGTCCTAATGGTAGTCTATGAGAGGAGCAGGCCTCACAGCAGTGGAAAATGAATTTAGGAGTTTTTCACTACCAGGACATATAAAACTCATAGGTACATGTTCTGCCTTTTACTGACATAGCACCCTGCCCTATTGGTTACCTAGGGCTTACCTTAGGGGTGACTTATATGTAGAAAAATTGGAGTTTAAGGCTTGGCAAGTACATTTAAATGCCAAGTCAAAGTAGCAGTGAAAATTGCACACCCAGGCCTTGCAATGGCAGACCTGAGATATGGTTGAGGAGCTACTTATGTGGGTGGCACAATCAGTGCTGCAGGCCCACTAATAGAATTTAATTTACTGGCCCTGTAGTGCATTTAACTAGGGACTTATAAGTAAATCAAATATGCCAATTGGGGATGAACCAATGTTATCATGTTTAAGGGAGAGAGCATATGCACTTTAGCACTGGTGCACAGAGTCCTAAAACCAGCAAAAACAGTGTCAGAAAAGTAGAGGAAGGGAGGCAGGCAAATGTTTGGGGATGACCACCCTAAGGCTGTCAAGTCGAACAATTAGGATTCAAATTAATCTCTCCTTGAGTGTTTCTGCATAACTGACAATGTGTCAATGATCATAACAGTAATGTACTGGTTACATTGATCCCACAGGAGGATGCAAACAATAAAGTACATTCAGTTTTTCATATATCCCTGTGACCACGGTCTGGATTAGACACAGGAATTTAGAGTTGCAGTCAACCATAACGACTAAGGCCCATATTTATACTTTTTTACGCAAACCTGCGCCACTGCAGGTTTGCATCAAAATGTTTAACGCCGATTATCGCCATTCCAATGCGCCAGCCAGGCGTCTTATTTAAGGGATGACGGTAGCCTGCGCTGCGGCCTGGTTAGCGTCAAAATAAATGACTCTAACCAGGCAGCGGAGGCGTAGGGAAGAACTGGGGTTGTGCATCAAAGAATGATACAAGTAAGGTCAGAATAAAAAAAAATGACTCTAACCTGACTAGCGTCATTTTTTGATGCACAACCCCATGGAAATGACTCCTGTCTTAGCAAAGGCAGGAGCCGTCCCCCCTGCCCAATGGCCATGCCCAGGGGACTTCTGTCCCCTGGGCATGGCCATTGGGCACAGTGACATGTAGGGGGGCCCAAGATAGGCCCCCATGCCACCTAAAAAAAAAAAATATTTACTGACCTCTACTTACCTCTACATACGGTAGATGGGTCTCCCCATCCATGGGTGTCCTCCGGGGGTGGGTGAGGGTGGCAGGGGGTGTCCCTGGGGGCAAGGAAGGGCACCTGTGGACTGCTTCCATGGTCGGAGACTATGGAAATGAGCCCACAGTCCTTAACGCCTGCCCTGACCCAGGCGTTAAAAAAGGTGCAAATCCGGCTCAGTGCCATTTTTTAAGGCCCGCCTCCTCCTGTGCGCCAAAATGACACGGGAGAATAAATAAGGCACACATGCCTTAAAGTCATTTTTTGCACGGGAACGCCCACCTTGCATGTCATTAGCGCAAGGTAGGTTTTCACGTACAGAAAATGTACAGAAAATGATGCACACTCCATAACTTTGGCGCTGGAGAGATGGAGATAAGTTTGCACCAGATTTGAGTAAAGAAATGACACAAATCTGGTGAAAACAAAGTATAAATAGGCCCCTACGATTCATCTGTCCTTTGGTGTTTCTACCTGCCCAACTCCATATCTAAGAGTCTCCACAGTAAAGTACTGGTTCACAAGGACCCCACAGGAGGCTGTTAACAATGAGATGCCACGTAGTGTTCAATAAATCTTAATGTCCATGATCCAGATTGCACATGAAAATTACAACCCACATTTGAGTAATCTCCAATATTGTTAAATTGTTAATTGCCAAATCCATAAGCCACACCAAACACTGTATAATTAAAAAACGAATCCAATACATATATATATATATATATATATATATATATATATATATATATATATATATATATACCTATATATATATCTAATAATCCTCAACAGATGGAACAATATCCACCCGGCGGCTGCACCAATCCCTTTTTCAAATCCCGATCGTAGGGACGAAGTGAAGTTCAACAGTTCAGAGTTGAATTGTATCAAATTTATTCCATATAATGGTTTCACAGTTTCCTGCACCGAGTGTCAACGCGTTTCGGCAAACGCCTTCTGCTGGACCATATATATATATAACCTAGTGGCGATTGCCACTAAGCAGTCATAGGTAGGGCCATATTTCCATGGAAAAGTGTTTTTTGACTTGCCAATATCTTTGGCACCGTTTGACAAATCTTCACAAAATTTTCCAAAGAAGTGTTGTGGTGATTCTTGTTGCACCTAGAAAGTTTTGGGCTGGTTCAACAAGCGGGGCTGAGAAAAAGGGGGGTGAAAAAAGTTGTGTTTCCCATGTTAATTCCTATAGACCCTTTAGACATGACTACAGCCCGAACAGCTGGACAAAATTACACCAAATGTGGCAGAAAGCTAGCATTTGGTATGCAGATTGTGCTTTCACTTATTTGGTGTAATTCTGTTCAGTAGTTTTTGGGAAATTTAGGGAAATCCAAATTTGAATATCTCCGGCTGCTGCAACTTTGCAATTATCTTTGTGAATGCACATGTAAAAAGAAGCGCTGTAATGGGCTTACCGCCACCTGACTCGAAAGTTGCCAGGGTGAAGGTACCCTGACCCCAGAGGGAGTGTGATATAGGTGTGTTTTAGGGGCAAATTACGAGGTTAAAATAACTTTACGTCACCATGCACAATCTTCTTGACAATTCATGAATTTCCATGAATTTTTACGAATTATTCGCAAATTAATTGTGAATGTGAAAACATTTGAAAGAAAAACCACAAACTCATTCATACACAAATTCATTCATTCATAGATGCACTCAGAAACTCATGCGCCTACTCACAAACCCACTCAAACACTTACACACCCACTCAGACCCACTCATAGACTCACACACCCGCTCTCAGACCCACTCAGACACTCACGCACCCACTCACAGAGCCACTAAGAGAGACAGGCCCTGTGCCCATGTGTGTGGGGCAGGGTTGGGTGGTTATAAGGTATTGCCTGCAAGATGTTGGAATAAAGTATAGAAATTAAAATTGCTTTATGTTAAAAATCCATAGAAATTAAACTTTAAAAACCAAAGGTATTTAGGTTCTAAATGTACTCATACAAAACCATAGAAATTCAGCAAATATAGACAGAGGGGGTCATTATGAACCCAGCGGTCGGTGCAATAGTGGATGTAGTACCGCCAACAGGCTGTTGGTACATACCTCCACTATTATGACATTGGCGGTTTGGCCAAAGCCAAACCGCCAAGCTAACATATCGCCCGCCATGGCGGTAATGACCGCCGGGCTGGAGAATACAGTATCCAGCACGGCAGCCATCACTAGGCTGCCCATGGCATTTTAACCCTGCCCACCGCCATGATTTCCGTGGTTTCTGTACCACCACGGAAACCATGGTGGTAGGCACTATCAGTGCTAGGGAATTCCTTCCTTGGCACTGATAGGGGTCTCACCACCCCCCTCCCCCTCTCAAAAGTTCTCCCCTACCCCCCTTCCCTTCCCAACGCCCCACCCCCACATATACACACATACATGCACATACATACACACCCATACACACATTCACCCACGCCTGCATACATTCATACACACTCACAGCAACACCCACGAACATACATCCAGGCACACACGCAATCACACGACACAATATGCACATACACACACACTCACTCATGCACACAGGCATTACACATGCATGCACTCATTCAAACACAGTCACAGCCCCCCACACACACGCACACAACACCCCCATCCCCCTCTCCTGCCGGAGAACCCAACTTACCTGCTTGCAGGGGGTCCTCCGGCATTAGACGGGACGCAGCGCTGCTGCCAGCAGCAGCGTCCGCCAGCAAAAGGCCGTATCATGGAACATGATATTGTAGGCGGCGTTTTCCTAGAGTGGCGCTGCTGTTGGCAGCAGCGCCACCTTACCACCGTCTGCCGCTATCACCGTAGCTGGAATTCCGCCAGCCTTATGGTGGAATTCCGGCTATGGTTATAATTCGATGGACGGTCGGTAGCCAAGGCAGGGATATGTTGGTGGCCGTTGCCGTGCGCTAAGCAACATTTGCAGCCAATGTCATGATGAGGGCCAGAGTTCTTTCAATTAACTATAATTTGCCCCCTAAGGTTAACTATAATTTTCGCCTTTGCCATGCACAGCTAATTACTTCACATTCTAAATCATTGATGAGATCTTGTATGGAATCTTTGATATTATCACTGCAACATTTGCAATAAAATTATTGCTAAGAAAACTGTGCATGGCAAGGGAGCGAGTAATAGTTACCTTAGGGCGCGAGTTGTAGTTACTTGACTTACATGGATGCAACTCACAGGAGGTTCCCTTACTGTCACACCATACACCAGTTCAGTGTACTCTTGCTAATATACCCTTATTTGGGAATTAACACATGAAGTGAACACACCTGGGGGATGACATGGAACAAATGCATGAAGTACAGGGAGCAACATGACTGCTAAGGCCAGAATGCTCTGTATCCCCAAAGCCAACACAAGCCCAGTTTGCATCTGTCCAAGTATCCTTGTACATTAACTCACTATAGAACGTACTTATCTGAGGAGATGACCTATGTGAACTGTGTGTAGTACTTGGAATAACATGACATGACTGTAGATCCCAGGACGGCCAGTCCCTGTAACTCCCTGTAACTCCAAACACCAGGCCATTGTCCAGTTGCCAAAATGCGTCTGTCAACTCTAAAATGAAGTTTACCCACCTGGGAAGAACCAAGATACAGATTAGGATACACTCTGGGATGTGGCTAACCACCTAGATCCATCTTGAGCAGCTGAACCAAGATGAAAAAAATGTTGACAAAAAGGACTGCTGTTAAATGTATCTCCCTGAAAGGGTCCAAGTCTTGGCTGGTGTTGAGACACTTTTGCCATGCAACTGTGGTACTGTGCCCACTCCCTGAATCCCAGTTGGTCCTCTTATGTAGTCAAATCTAGGCTAGGTGACTATTTGTAGCTTATTGAGACTCTTTCCCTTCTGAGTATGAAAATGGTTTTAGAGGAGGGTTAATGACCACTCTGCACTTGGCATCATTGTCTGTCCCCTGACAGGTCCATAACTCACATAGCCCTATTGTCACCTTCACACAGGTCAAATTAGTCCTGCGCAGGCTTATTTCATAATTGATAGTCCCACAGTGCACACAGTGTGTTGATTCCTGGGAGGCCATGAAATGTGATTAAATGGGCAATGCATAACTTTGTTTGTTGCAACCATCTCTGTATGATGGATACATGTGCCCAAAAACATATTCTGTGGCACAAGTAAATGACACAGAACCCCACTCCCCTGAGGTTGCATGAGTTTGCATTTGTTTGTCCACATGTCCACACGTGGGAGGGGTAGACTTTTTCTGTATCCACCATGCGAGTCCCCTCATTGTTACCCATGTGTAATGTTTGAGTTTGTACTCTGGCAGTAGCCTGTTTGAACTGTATGCAAAGAATTATTCTCACAGAATGTGAGTATTATAATGCATTCATAACTAAGGAGTTCACCTTTCAGAAACCACAGGTATGATGTTTCCCATAGGTCCTCAAATCTCAATCAGCTTGCTAGAGCATGTCCCACTAGATGTCAATTGACCTATCTAGTCAGTGGAGGGCCTGAGCAGGGTTGTGGGTTGGTCTGCAGACTGGGAGGTGTTTATAGTCATATCCCTGTATTCAGTGGCTAATATGTGACACACTTGGACGGTTTGGGATAAAGTAGAATGTTCTTAGCTTTGTGTACTGACATGTATGTGACAGCCATTTTTGATGAGACTTGTGGACATAATTTCTTGTCTTGTCTTCTGCATCCATGCAGGTCAACACCCATCAGGTGAAAGGGATATGGAGAGCCATTGCCAAGAAGGTGCCGGCCCTCGGGGTCCACAGCCAGCAGAGTGCCCACTACCGCAAGAGGTGGGAGGACCTTAGACGCTGGGCACAGAAGATCATAGTGGCCCAGCTGGGGCTGTCCTCCCAATGTGGGCGAGGAGCCCGTCCGACAATGATGCCCCCTAATGGCCTGCATTCTGGCAGTGGCATACCCAGAGCTTGGTGAGTGTTTGAGGGCACCACAGCAGCCACAAGGGGGTGAATACACCCCAGATTCCTGCCTGTCCTATTGCCAGTTGATTGAGTGAGTTACTGACTGCCATGTGTCACACAGTAGATGGGAGATTGTGCTGACATGTCATGTCTTTCAAACTGGTGTGCCTTGCATCTTGAACCTGGTACCTAGTACAAAACTGGGGGGAAGCCCTAAACCACTTGCTCTGCAGGGACCCCACATGTCTGTGTACAGTGATTATTCATGCACTATTTGTTGTTGTAGTGGGTGTAATTTCTAACCTACAGATTACTACCCCTAAACATTACAGGCCAAAGGTAAATAGTTATGGATCACTATCCTCTGCTATGTGTCTGGGTATATGTGTATGTAGACATCTGTCAACCAGGAGCTAGTTATCCTCAGTATATTATGATTGCTGGTTCCTCACTGCAGTCTATTATATGTAGATGGCCATCATAGATGCAGCATGATTTCTATGGCTAATTATTTGTAGATGTAGCAATCTGTTTTCCCTTTGTAAGTGGGGAATGTCTATTGACATGAGTTCTGTCCAAGGAATATTGCCAACATTCCTTGTCCCTACATGTCAGAATATGTCCTTTTCTCCTTGGAAAACATTCTTAATCTGCAATTTCATGCATTTTCTACCTGCGTTGATGGGATGATGTCTGTATTTCCTCACATATATAGTTACAATGGTGGTACATTTCATGTTGTGTCACAGACAGTAGTGTGTCATCATTGTTTATTGTCTGACAGATACCTTCATTCATCATAGCATTTCATTTGGCATGTAGAACTGCAGTAGCAATGAGGGAGATGACATTTAGCCTCAGATTGTGGGACCACTATGTGTTAATCAATGTTCTTTATGTGGATTCATGTATAAAAGTGCACTGCACATGTGTAATGGTTGAGGATTGTGCCTGGACTGTTGATAAGCATCCTGGGGTGACTTGCTGTGATGTTGACATAACATGTGTTTGAGTACAGTCATGCACCCACAAACACCTGGGTGGGCTGTTCCAAGATGTGGATAGTGATGTTGTTTCTCATTGGACAAAAAGTTGTAGTCCCACCAACATGCAAAGGACAGATGGTTACTACAGTAACACTCAGAGAATTTCATTGTAAGGTGTCAGGCATTAGCGGAGACGCTACTGATTAATTGATTTGTGTATTCTGGAGACATCTCTACCTGACATGTTAAACGTGACGTCAAAGGTGTTCCTTTCAATGGCACATGTGTGGCCTATATGAGTAACTTGGATACTACCTCCTTGACTTTATTGGGACAGGTGTCACTTGTTGAAGTGTACATTGTTGAAATATTTCCAGTGTGACATGGGTATTTTCATGGCAGCTACTCCAGGATATTTCACTTTTGTAACCAACATGGCAGTATTTCATGGCATCATTTCTAATTGTTGGTACATTATGTATGTCACAAATAGGTGTGTGCAAGACCTCTTGTGTGATATGTGGGAATAGACTTTACGATGGGATACCATTATTTGCCAAATGTTAACTTAGTTCTGCTGCATGTGCTACAGCTTTGAGAATGGAGAGGTCTTCTACTAGTTCAGTGGTTACTGTGATTGCAAAACTTCAGCCATGAAATTGCCGTTGTCTGAGATCCTGATTTTCCTGTGGGCAACTTTGGTTAAATCAGATGGCATACATGAATATGTTTTGACACATGGATGTGCCACCTATGTGTATGTTTTTGCCAGGCCTACTTGGCATGTTGTATGTCAATCAGAGTTGTGACTGAAGTGTTACTGTGGACATGTTATGGACCTACTTCACTTTCTTTTTGCAACTTCAGCATAGGCAAGCAAGGGAGACAGGGCCGAACCAAGTGGGGAAGCATCTAGCCATAGGACCTTATATCAAGACACCACCAACACTGAGGGACCCAGTGGCCCGGTGGGTGAGAGGAGTGCCAGGGGGAAGACTGGGACATCGTAATCATTTTTGGATGCCCTCTCCAGTGGCTACTCCCTAGTGGTGACGGACCCATCAGGGCATCCCCCCAGTACCATTCATGTCTGCCATACACTGTTCTATCACCTCCCTCCCTGTTGCTCCTCACCCAGACAGCCATGACCACTCACCCAAGAGGTAGGCATCTCCTTTGCATCTCTGCTCCATCCCCTGTTACCCCTACTGCCCTCAGTGAGGAGGCTATTGACCTCCTGAGAACGATATCTGTGGTCAGACAGCCATTGTGAATGCCATCCAGGGACTGGCAAGACATCTACAACAGACTAATGCATTCCTGGAAGACATTCATGGTACAATGGCTTGCCTAAAAGATCCACCACCCTCTTCCCAGTCCAAATCTGCTCTCCCCCTACCTACCCAAAGCGCCCAACCAGATCCACAGACATCCACTTCAACAGACAAACGAAGCACACAAAAACACAAGCACCACAAGACACACAGGCATGCACACAAATAACATCCACCCACAGACATAGAAATACTCACAACTTCCCCTGACATCCCCTCCACCCCCAGCATCACACACATGACATCATGCATATTTACAGACACCACCATAACGGTCACTGACACAGCCATCACACCCATATTACCCCCAGACACTACCCCAGCAGACATCCACCACAAGCACCACACCCACAGACACCACAACTACATACGTACAATCACCACATCCTCCATACCTGCAGTCACTACTCCAATAGACATCCACTCACCCAACACAGCATCCCCCAGCACTTCCACCCTCTGAAGACCAAGACACATAAGCACCCTCACTCCCCCACACACCAGACACCCACCACACACAAGCATATCTCCCATAAGCACACACCGACGACATCTACACATACACATCAGACAATGATTCCCATAACCTCCAAATCCCGACCTCCTTGGCCGGGGAGGGGTGTTGGCTCACAGAAAATAAAAACGGGGAGGTTGGACAAATATTTATTGAGGACTTCAACTAGTGTAAGATGCTCTACCGATAAGGTTCGGGGGCAAGGTGATCAGAGCGATTGAATAGGGGGAATCCCCAAGACAATAAAAGCCCCCTTAAATCAAAGGAGACAGATAGTGACACGAGGGAGGAAAAAAGCAAACCCAGTAAGTGGCAAGGAACACCAAAAAATAACTCCCTTTCTCAGGTCCTTTTCTAAAGTTCAGGGGGACCTTTCTTCCACCTCCTTACACCTTTTACATTCTTGGGAGAGCTTAGATAGGACCATGGAAGATGACAATTGCGAGTTGAAGACGGGCCTAAAACCACAAGCCCCAAATCTGCACCAAGACCCGGAGAGAACAAGAGGAGGGGAATGGGAGGGTCAGATCCCAGCTAGGTCAAATGGGACAGAGACACAGGTGTTCCCAGCTTCCAGCCAGGAGCCTCCAGAGGAAGGAGAAAAAAAAAGATTTGAATCACCAGACGTCTACAGATCCTACACCTATGCAAAGGGGGGTGACAGATTCTTGGGTCCCACAAGCCCAGCCCATGGAAAAGCTGCTACATTCTCTAGCAGAAGATATCAGAAAGGGCTTCTCTATATCTCAGACTAATCAGAAAGAGATACAGGAAGTGTGTGTGTAGGCGTAGCAGACATGCTAGACGTGTTGACACAAAGCACAGAGGTTGTGCAAGTTGCAGTTGAAGACTTAAAAGTATCTACCTCCAGGGACAGACAGGAAGTGAATAAACTGAAGGCAAAATATGAAGAGAATCTAGTCAGGCTTGAATTCCTGGAGAATAACTCAAGGAGAAATAATATCAAATTGCTAAACATCCTGGAAGGCATAGAAGGAGATGATTTCAAGGCACTAGTAGTTGAGTTACTTATTCAGAGCAGTGTTTGGGAGGGCCGTTAGGATACCCTGGTTAAGGATATTCAGAGAATGCATGAAGATCCATTTCAGAAACCTGCAAACATGAGCAACCCTAGAAGGATCCTAGTGAACTTTCTCACATACTATATTAAAGAGAAGATATTTTCCAAGGCGTTAAAGCTAGGTGTTCTTAGAGGGAAAGGCTGTACTTTTGATATAAGGTCGGATATCTGCCACATTATCCTAAACAAACAATGGGAGTTAGGGAAAAGGCTGGATGAGTTTAAGAAGTTAGATGACACAGCACAGTTTAAATTTGCAGCCACACTAAAAGTCATGATAAATAACAAAATATAAAATATGAGGGATTGGGAGGAGACTGATAATTTATTAGACACATTAAATAGCAAGTCCACCCAGGATAGAAGTAGGGTGTAGGTTCCCCAGTCCATTGGAAACTATGGGGGTTATTCTAACTTTGGAGGAGTGTTAATCCGTCCCAAAAGTGACGGTAAAGTGACGGATATACCACCAGCAGTATTACGAGTTCCATAGGATATAATGGACTCGTAATTCGGCTGGTGGTAAATCCGTCACTTTTCCGTCACTTTTGGGACGGATTAACACCTCCTCCAAAGTTAGTATAACCCCCTATATGTAATTAAGCTCTTCTTAAATATCTTTTTGCTCTTTTTCTTCTCTTTGTGTTTTGTTTTTAGAAAGCCCGATAGTGCCTAAGAGTTACTAAAGCCCAAGATGGAGCAGGGTAGGCTTCTCAAGGGAGTTTCTTTTCCCTGGGTATCGGGGGGGTCAAGGGGAGCACTGGGTGGGGAGCATTAGGGGAAAAAGGAAAAAAAAAGGTGTGCTTCAGAATATTTTGTGATTCCCCAGGATCTTGCAGTAGTATTTGATGTAGGAATTCATATGTTAGAATTTTATGGGAAGTAACATGATAGATAAAGTGAGAGGGTTTCAGGTTTTATCCTGGAACATGAACGGTCATCGAGTAAGGCCTAGGAGAGATAATATTCTTCAAAATCTATGGGATACTTCAGCTCAGATAATAGTGCTTCAGGAGACACACCTGACAAGCAAAGAATCTTTTGATATTTTAAAATCTCAAAGATGGGTGAAGCAGATGTCATGCACAGACCACACTAGTCATTCGAGGGGCGATCTGATTTTGATTAAGAATCAGCTTTACGCCACTATGGTGAACTATAAGTCAGACAAGAAAGGCAGGTGAGTTATAGCAAATATTAAAATTAACAAAAGGGTTTATATGTTGGTAGGATATTATGGCCCTAACGTCGATGACATAGAACCATTGCTAGAGCTATGTCGAGAATTACTGGACACACCACACTCTATAATAATTTCAGGAGATTTCAATGAAGTTTTAGATAATTCTCTGGATAAATCAAATAGGAGTAGAGCTCAACCTTGCCCTAAATCACAAATATATGTTAGATCTATTAAGAAACATTTTGTGGTTAACCTTTCGGCACAAAAGAACAGGGAGTATAGAAGGATGCTCCAGGAATTTGAACAGGCCATCTCCTTTTTAGAAGGAAAGTTAGGATTACAAGCACAGAAAGCAGAGAGGGAAGCTCTGTTGGAAGAGATCACGGCTCAAAAAGCCATTTTAGCCGCTACTGTAGAAGCAAGAGTTAGATGGGAAGCTAGTGAAATAGAGCACTATGAATATAGTGAAAGTGCGGGAAAACTTATGACTTGGAAAATTAAGACAGATTTGATCAGAAATGAGTTGAGAGAAATTAGATGTAACACCACAGGTAAAACATTGGAGGCAGATGCGGAGATACAGCAAGCTTTTGTAGATTTTTTTTAGTCTTTATATGCAGAAGATCAAGTAGCAACAGAACTTCAAAGATTAGAATGGTTGAATGGACTACAGATTAAAAAACCCGCAGATTGGGAGAAAGAAGAGATAGAAAAAATAATAACATTAGAGGGGTCACGGGCTATCAGTAAAGGTAAAATAGGGAAGGTGACTGGACCAGATGGGCTGCCAAACAAACTATATCAATGTGTGAAGGAAGTTATGAAACCCATTTTAACACAGTAATTGATGGCATTTTTAGAGGTAATACTCCCATTCTAAAATCATGGGATGAAGCCGTGATTACCCTAACATTAAAACCAGGTAAAGAACCCAGGATGTGCGAATCATATAGATCAATCTTTGCTAAATAACGAATATTAATTATTCTCAAGCATCTTGGCAAAGAGGCAGGGAAATTAATTGAGGAAGACCAGAAGGGCTTTCTGAAGGGGAGATACATGCATGATATATCTCTTGAATTAATTGGATCTATTGATTTGGCAACTGCCAATAAGGCCCCTCTGGCTATAATTACTTTAGATGCCACCAAGGCGTTTGACAGGGTTAACTGGGTATATTTACATTTTATTTTGATTAATTACAACTTTGGTGAAAAGTTTCATAGGGTCCTTCAGAACATTTATAAACCCCACACGGCCAGAATATTGCTGAATGGAATCTTAACTACCGCTTTCAGGATCACAAGGGGGACCAGACAGGGTTGCCCACTCTCACCATTATTATTCAACTCATATATTGAGCCGCTTGCAGAGAAAATTAGGGGGGACTCGTCTGTCAAATCCTTTCGATGTGCTGGTTTGGAGCGTCTGACACTGGAGTTTGGGAAGATCTCAGGATATGCAGTCAACATGTCTAAAACTGAAGTTATGGCTTGGAATATTGAGGCAGAGCATAGTATAATTAAGAATGAATTAAAATATCTAGGCATTAGAGTTCGTAAAAGTATGGAAGAGATTGTGGAAATAAATTTTAATAGTGTTGTGAAGGCGGTCAACAGGTCCCTTTTAAGCTGGGCTCATCTTCCACGATCCCTCTACGGAAGAACCGATTTAATAAAAATGTCTATTCTGCCGAAGTTCACTTTTCTTTTCAACATGATACCCATGCACTTCAAGAAGACTTGGATGCAAAAGTTGCAAGGGAAAATAGACTCCTTTATCTGGGCATCAAAAGCAGTTAGGATTGCCTGGAAGAAGTTGAGAAAGAAATACATTAAAGGGGGAATAGCGCTTCCGGATATTCAATTGTATGTTTGGGCTTTCCAGTTAAAGAACACAAAGGACTTGAGTTCTGGGGTTGATGGGAACCGATTAAGGGACACTCTGCTGAAGGAGGAAGTTGGAGGTGGATCGAAGTTAATGTATAAATTTGGGCATCCAAGATTCCACAAAAAAGTGAGATTAAATGTGCTGCAGGCGGTCGCTCAACTATGGGCCCAAATACGGAAAAACAACAAACTTAACATATTATAGTAAGTATACCTCAGTGTGGGATTTCCCAGGAACACTTGAATGTCTCAAAGACAGCTTAGAACTTCCTCTGAAGGATGCAGGCATTACCGAATAGGGGCAGCTGTTGCAGGATGGGAAAATTCCCCCTTAGGAGGAACTTGCGGCTAAAAGCCAGGGAACTTTGTCAAAAGTTAAGTATTATCAGCTGCATAGCTGGGCTCAATCTTTGCGAAAAGAGGGAATGGACACAAATAAGTTGGAAGAGAAGCTGGTTAAAGCTCCAATCCAGAAAATGGAAGTGGCAGTCTACTATGGCTTACTTTTGGATGCCTTCGACCGGGACAATGACTCCGCAGTTTCAAATGGGAGGAAGAGTTCCCAAATGATGGTTAACGTCCTGGCGCTTATCATATCAAGTGGTAAAACCAGCATATCTAAGAAGAACCCACCTCCTCACTCTTCATAGGGCATATTATACTCCTAAGAAATTAGCAAAATTAAAAGAAGTGGAAAGTCAGTATTGTAGTAAATGTGGTCTCAATAAGGCTGATAATTTACATATGTTTTTCTTTGCCCCAGGATCCAGTTATTTTCGATAGAAGTTATTAGGGTGGTAAAGGAGATCTTTCACCTGAAGATAGACATAGGCCCAGAGCTGGTCTTTTTCAGTTGGACACCTAAAGTAAGCGGCCTAAACAGGTACAAATTAAAACTGCTATTTTATCTTATGTTATTGGGTAGAAGGGAAATATGTAGGCAATGGACATCTTCTAAGTCCCCTACTAAGAATGATTGGTTGAGAGCAGTAACTCATACCTGTAAGATAGACTGATGCCCCATTAATGCAAAAAAGGCCAGAATGATGTGGACCCCCTGGTTAAGTTGGTGGGAGTGGAAGGAGGGACCTGGTCTTGAGATGGCTACTGTGGTGTAAGGTGTCCGATGATTAGGGCCATATGGGACCAAGACATGGTATCAATCTTGTTCCCCCCTTGTGCTTCTCACTTTGAGAATATTGATCTTCCTAGGGCTGGTTCATACATCAACAGGGGAAGTTCTTGGGTGATCAGTACGGAAGCTTATGATGCAAATGAGGATACCAAAACAAAATCTTGCAATTATAATTGAAATGCATGTGTAAACATATGTTTAGAATGTGCATTGAAATCCCATATTAAGTTAGCATAACCAAAGGCCTTGAATGTTGATTTTGTGTGTCTCACCTTCAATGAGGAATTTGTTTGTTTTACAATATTCTTTAATTGCAGGCGTGTTCATCTGAGTCTACAGTTAATGAAAGGCATATTGTGGATCTGAGATAATGGGATTTGGGAGGATACTTTGGCAAGGGCAAATGAGCACTAACAAACTGAGAAGAAAGGACTACTGTTTGTATACTAGGATCCATGAGACGTTCAAGGTCATCTTGGTGTTCAATTCGTAGGATGAGAACTTGGGGGTTACCATTTTCAACTGAGAAGGGAAGATGGAAAACTAGTGGTGCTGATGATGTGGATTTCTCAAATGTTCTGTAGGTTTAATTGGTGTTCACCTATTAAGACAAGGGCAGATTCACTTCAGCCTCTAATGATTGTGAATTCCCTTGAGACTTGGAGGGGGACAGACCTCTCTACTCTTTATCCCTTTGTGTGACTTTGTGCTATGCAACACCTCTCTATCAGAACTTCCACTGAGTTTTCTGCTATGCAGACACTTTCCCATATTTCCATCATTTCTTATGTTTCCTGGGACTTAATTAGAATTTTCCTATAGCTTAGTTTAGGGTATTTAGATTAACTCCGATTCTCCAATGATTAGGCAAGAGGACCGTGACTTATATACTGATCACTCGATCTTGTTCCTCATCTTTTGTATTGCTGCAAATGGATTGTATGCCTTATGCTTGCACAATGTAATCTAATTTGACAGTTTACTTCACCTTTGGTGATTATGTAATTATAGAGCATGCTTTTGAGATTTCTTTACATAAGTTTGGCCCTTAATTTGTAATAAACTTTTGAACTTTACTCCCCGTCTCTCGGATTCAATGTGAGACCAAATAGGATACATTGCTAATGGAATTAAAGTGTTAATTTTAACTTCCCTTTACTCCTCACATATCCTAAAAAGGTCTGTTGGAAGAAAAGAAGCAAGAATATGGGCCCGAGTATCATCAGATGGTAGCAGAGTGAGGATGGTAAGTATCCCAAAGTAGGAGGAGCTCGAGCTCTGGTATTCTAGGTTAGTTAGTCCTTAGAGCCCAGTCCCTAGTGCCCATGTCCAGAATTTTGAGGATCGGCAGAGTTCCAGAGACTTGGGAGAGGATTGTATTAGCAATGGAGGAGTGAGTAGCAACAGGGCAATACATTGTAGTGGTTCCTGTTAAACTTGCCTGATTTTGTGGATTTTGGATGGTGTTTTGCAGAGATATTTTGAATGTTGTGTGAGTGTGATGTTCAGTAAAAGAGGTTGAAGTTGTTATCTGGTCCAACATGACCTAAAATCCTGGGTTAGTTTTAAAGGGTAGAAGACCCCATATTGCAAACGTCTGCTAAGTTTGGTGGTGCATATTTTATGATCACATTGACAGCACAATTGAGATAGGGACATATTTGTGTATGAATGTGAGGCGGTTAGTATAGTGGATTCTAATTAGGCCTGGGTGAAAAACTCTGCTCCGCTGGCAGAGTTTGCGGAATTTGGAAACTCTGCATTTCACAGAGAGCACGGAGTTACTGATAGACTCCACAGTCTGCAATGTAGCAGAGTTTTTTTTCTTGTTTTTCCCCCGTTGGTGCGTGCAGTCATTTTGCCTGCGCAGCAATTGAGATGAGAAACGCCTGGTCTTTGGTGAGCACAAACAACATTTTTTGTGCTTGCAAGAGCTAGCACCACGTCAGCTACTTCCGGCGCATCTTCTGTGACTTAGGCAAGCACAAGTAACCACTAGCACCTGCTTCTGCAACCTAGTGAAGCTGAGGCAGCTATAATCTACAACTTTGAGTTACAAAATCTTCACTAATGAACCGTTTGTGTTGATATTTTTGTGCAAGGAGTATTTTTTATATATTTTTTTTAACAACAGGAAGTGCCACAGAGACTCCAACATCCTGGTCCTGTCCGGCACACTCCTCCCAGTGCTTTGTCCATCTCCTGGTCACTTTTCACTTGGATTCAAGCTGGAAGGATCACTTTCTTGGTTTCCTGGATGTATCTTTGGATTTAAGGACTTTGTTGTATTTGAGATTTCACAAGTAAGTTTGAGACATTCTTGTATGAGGGTGTTGTACAACTTGTTTGTTTGATAGAGGGCCTGCACGAGGATTTATCTGTACTTTTATTCAAATTTAGAATTTATTGTGGTTTGTGGCCTGCTTTTGGGGCCTAGTTATAGTTTTAATTGTAATTTTTGTTCTCTAAAGGAAAAATGTTTTACAGTTCACTACATTTTCTCACTGTTTTATTTTGCAAATTTGCAATAATAATTTGAATCACTTAATGTTAAGTGACCTAGAGGGTCATTCTGACCCTGGCGGCCGGTGGCCGCCAGGGCCACCGACCACGGGAGCACCGCCAACAGGCTGGCGGTGCTCCAATGAGCATTCTGACCGCGGCGGTTCAGCCGCGGTCAGAAGCGGAAAGTCAGCGGTCTCCCGCTGACTTTCCGCTGCTCTTTGGAATCCTCCATGGCTGCGGAGCGCGCTCCGCAGCCATGAGGATTCTGACCCCCCCTACCGCCATCCAGTTCATGGCGGGAAAGCCGCCATGAACAGGATGGCGGTAGGGGGGGTCGCGGGGCCCCTGGGGGCCCCTGCCGTGCCCATGCCAATGGCATGGGCACGGCAGGGGCCCCCGTAAGAGGGCCCCGAAAAGTATTTCAGTGTCTGCCTTGCAGACACTGAAATACGCGACGGGTGCCACTGCACCCGTCGCACCTTCCCACTCCGCCGGCTCGATTACGAGCCGGCATCCTCGTGGGAAGGTCGTTTTCCCCTGGGCTGGCGGGCGGTTTTACTGGAACCGCCCGCCAGCCCAGGGGAAAACTCGTAATACCCGCCGCGGTCTTTTGACCGCGGCGCGGTAATTTGGAGGGCGGGATCCTGGCGGGCGGCCTCCGCCGCCCGCCAGGGTCATAATGAGGCCCCTAGTCTGCTAAGTCAGCAAGGAGGACTGTACCATGGGCAAAGCTATCCCATTGGTGCATATGCTGTAGAAACACCTAAAGTAGATGTCTGAAATGTACGCAGGTGTGGATGAAAAAAACTGATGTGCAGGAGTTGACGGAGAGTTTAATCCTTTGCTTATTTGTTGATATAAGGCTTCAAAGAGCCATTGTGTTATCCAAACATTACATCTGTGCCACAATTCTTGATCCACCGTACAAACAATTACTGGCCACTTTTATTCCTTTTTCACACTGGGATGTTTCAACCTACAGGAATAGGCCTTTCAACCTAAAGGAATAGGCCTTCCAGCTGTAGGTCCAGTACCAGTCATGGGTGCATGATGAAACAACTTCTTGTGTTGTCGGTTGAACTGAAACACCATGGATGGCATTGGATTAAAGATAACAAAATGTTGTTTGCTGGTATTTCACATTTGTTCCTGCAAACAGTACATGGTGGGGTAATAGTACTTGATGCCTTTGTATGATGTGAGTTGTTGCTGGAAAATGTTTAGAACCTTTAATTTTCGTTTTTGGAATTGCTGACTTAATGCTGTTTTTTTCCCCTGTACCAATGCCTTCTTTGGTCAGTGCAGGAGAGTGTTTGTCATAAGCCATCATTTGTCTTTGATCCCCATGCCATGTGGCCAGGGGCCATTTCTGTATAGAAAATTATAGTCCAATACCAGTATGTGTTTTTTGTTTTCTATTTATTCTGCTTGTTGTTTTACCACGTGGCTGATGGCCATTTTGTGTGGGCAGCCAGTAGTCCTGCATGTGTTCTTTTTTGTTGTGGTGGTCATGCCTCCTTGCTGGTTGTTGTTTGACTTTGTGGCTGGTGGCCATTTCATGTAGGCAGCCAGTATGCTTTAGGCCTGCATGTATTCTTCTTTGTTGTCATGGTCATGCCTCCTTGCAAGTTGTTGTTTGAGCATGTGGCTGGTGGCCATTGTATATAGGCAGCCAGTGTGCCTTTAGGCCTGCATGTTTTCTTCTTTGTTGTGGAGGCCAGGCCTCCTTGCTGGTTGTTGTTTGACCATGTGGCTGGTGGCCATTTTATGTGTTATTCAGGCCTAGGAAGGCGATGTTTATTACTAAATGTACTGTATGAGCAGTGTGTTATATTTTAGTATATAATTTTTTGCACCTCCTCCTCTCCTTGACTCCCTTGCCCCACAAATGTTTTTCATGGTAGTCCCCCCATCAAGTACATCTGCATTTGAATTATAGTTTTTAAAACGTTCTCTTTCTGTAATTTGTTTCACAAACCTTTTTTATTTAATTTTATAATAAACATATACTAATAATATTGAAATATTTTTCAGTCGTTTTTCTTCGTTTTAGATTTTTTTAAATAAATTAAAATGTTCTATTATTATTATTTTATTTATTTTTATTTTTTCCATTTTCCCCATTAGCCCCATGTCTGCCATAGGTGTACAGTTGCACTGCAATACATTATTCAAGGATTATTATTCCATTTGACACCAGCACCTCCCTGAGTGCCAGATGCCAACTTGATGCACAGAAAGCTAACAGTTACATTCTGAATGTTGTCGTTGTTGCTCTTTCTTATCCTTCATGAGTGCACATAATAATAAAAGTTAATGTTGGTGTGGTTTTACAAATGGATACGCTGTAATTATTTCATGACTATTTATAAGTTTAGTTAAGTAACCATTAAATAATATTGTTTCTACTACTAATGCAACTGCAAAAATGCCACATTTTACTGATCCTTCTTGCATGTTTGCTTTTAGGTACACAAAGAGAAAGAGACATCACTCATAGTACTGCTAGACAGAAGACCTGCGCACGACGTGACTCTTGACCACACTCATGATCACATGGACATCTCTTCAGCTTGTGAAGCTAAGTACTACTGCAACTGACAGCTTCAAGAGGGCCCAAAGAAAGCTAGTACCAACAAAGCGGCCAGTGATAGGAAGGAGCTTCCCACCACTGGTATGTCACCCCAGACCTTTTTTGGACAAAAACTTGTGCCTGCTGCATCAGCCTCTGGGGAGCAAACTGGAAGCAGCACTATTGCATAAAGAGGCCCTATTCCAAACTAGGACGACGCCCATGTCTGGCACAGATGCAGCCTGTCTAATCACAATCAAGAATGCCAACAAGCAGTGACATTGAATTAAACTTATCTCTTTCTCAAAGTAGCACCCAATTGTTGCTGAAAACTCAGGCCAGTGGACAACAACAGCTGCAGCCAGCAATAGAAGTTCCTCCCGAAGTAGGAGCATATCCGGATGTTGAGCTTCATGCTGAGGAGGCTGAAGAAGCCCCTCTTTCACACGTTCCACTATCTTCTTGATCTCCACCATCTTCTTCTTCAAGCCCCCCTTCTGATGATCAAGAATCCACTTGGATGCCACCTCAGTCTGAGACGTGCCAGGAGAGACAAGGAGTGAAAAGGAAGGTTCCTGAAAGTCTTAGAGTTATGGATGAAGAAGCGGAGGATGACAATGAGCCAGTCAGTATGGATGTTAGCCCAGCCCCAGTGGAGTCAAACATTACCCCATCTTCTCAATCTGCTCCAAAGGATGTGGCACAGATACTGCTACCTCCACCAGCTTCCATATTTAGAAGGCGATGGGTGCGCCTTACATCCACAGCCACCTCAGTAGAAGAAGACACTGCAGAGAGGCAAATGTCATCAAACAATATCCACCTACCGCCACTTGTTCAGAAATTGGGCCCAGTGTTAGAAAGTTGACCTCCCCAGTTTGTGTTTTCTTCACGGTTAGTGAAAAGGAGCCAAACATTGGCATATGCTCCATTTACTGAGCAAGGGTTAGTCGGGGTGAGCTCAGTACAAACTATGTAACTGCAGGCCAAACAACCCATTTGATAAAACACCATGCAATCCGCTGGGAGGCGCACATTAGTGGCCCAAAAGCCTGCAAGTTGTGATAGTGAAGGTGTTGAAAGCAGGGAATCTGTGATGATGGTGGAAGGTGAAGGTGAAAAAGATGGTGACATTTTCATTACACAAACCAGCCCAGTCTCCAGCAGTGCAGTAGTATCCACATCAGCAACATCACAATGAACAGTAAGACTCAGAGTCAGGTCGAAACACCAAGGCAAGTACTTACAGTGGCTTTCCCTCTGAGACACACATTGAGCCTAACATCACCTTCTGCTTTGAAGTCACCTACATCAGTGGCACCAGCAAAGAAAAAAATCCAGGCTACTATTACTGCCTTGTTTAGGCAGGAGGAGTAATATGAATGCAACCACTCAATGGCACATTTGAATAACGGGAAGCTGGATAAAATGTTAGCATTGGACATCCTCCCTTTTTCTTTTGTGGAAGGAGTGGGCTTTCTAGAATTGGTGGTTGCTACCTGCCTGAAATGGAAGGTACCCAGCCAAGAGCTATTTCACCAGAGTTGCTGTTCCAGCACTACATCACGATGTGCTGGAATTGGTTGGACAAGGTTTGCAGCGGAGTGCTGTCCACACAATCCACATGGCGACAGACATGGGGACCAGCTACCAAGCCACTGATTAATTGGGATTCACTGCACACTGGATCTCTTATGCGGGGTGAGAGAAATGACATCTGCAGGTTTTGACACAGCTGAAATTTGTAATGGTGCTCGGAAGCATTCAACAGTAGCTATGTTTGCCATGGAGAAATCCTGTACAACTGCAAACCTCTTGGATAACTTTAACAAGGTCTTTGAATGGTTGTGCCCCAGAGGGCTTCACAGTTGATTTGTTGCCATGAACAATGACAGTAATATAGTTAAGGCCATGCAAGATGGTGGCTATTTCAGAGTCCTCTGTTTGGCGCACTGCATAAACATCATTGTACAGGACTTTCTCAAAAACGAACCCAGAGTCAGAAAGTTACTGTCCACATGCAGAAGAATTTGCACTCATTTTAGACATTCTTTTAAAGCCTGGAAGCTGTTGAGGATTATCTAGTGTGATAATAGAATGCCAGTTAAAGACCTCATACAGGAGGTGCCAACAAGTTAGAATTCTAATTATTACATGTTGCAATGTCAGTTTGAGCAGTAAAGACTGATCAATACATATGCCATGCAAAGAGGGGGTGGGTGCAACTGTGAAAGGAATTGTCATTGAGATGGACCAATGGGGAATGGTTAAATGCCTGACAGAGATTCTGCTTCTTTTTTAACTTTTCACATGGGAAGTCAGCAAGGAGGACTGTACCATGGGCAAAGCTGTCCCATTGGTGCATATGCTGTAGAAACACCTAAAGTAGATGTCTGAAATGTACGCAGGTGTGGATGAAAAAACTGATGCGCAGGAGTTGATGGAGAGTTTAATCCTTCGCTTATTTGTTAATGTAAGGCTTCAAAGAGCCATTGTGTCATCCAAGCATTATATCGTGCCACAATTCTTGATTCACCGTACAAACAATTACTGGCCACTTTCATTCCTTTTTCAGACTGGGATGTTTCAACCTACAAGAAGTAGATTGCTGAACAAGCCTGAAACCTAGAAAAAGAACAGCTAGAAATTAGAGGCCCACTCTTGGGCAGAAGTTCAGGGGTGCAGCCTACAACTTCCATAGAGCCTGTAGATGGTGCTGTTGGCTCACAGCAGTCAAAATCAACACTAGCAACAGGAACAAGAGCAGCAGCCCCAAAATCTGCATTTCATTGTTTTCTAAAGGCAGGACTTAATTAGTTTAGATTAGTTGTGAGGATTTGTAGAGAGCATGGCTACCCGAAGGCCTCCCAGTGCTGAGGAAGATCAGTAGGTAAGAGGAACAGACCTAAACAGGGAACAATACAGTTTTCAAATTTCTACAAAAAGAAGATTCTGACATGCCATAATGAAGGGAGTTCCAGATCTTAGCTGCTCTACAGGCGAAGGATCTACCCCCCCATCTAACTTTCTTAGCATGAAAGGAGTTAATTCAAAAAGCTGAAGAAAATCTGAGTATTCTCCGGGGTGTATAGGGAGTGATCATTCATCTGAGGAAGACTGGACCCTTGTTTCGAAGAGCTTTGTGAATAAAACACATAGTTTTAAAAATAATGTGTTGATAAATCGGAAGCCAATAGAGGGAAGCCAAGGCTGGAGTGGCAGATGAATGTCTGGGGGTGTCTGTGAGTAGGTGGCGTTCTGCACCACCTGAAGTCTCTTTAGAACATGCGAAGGAGAGCTCAGGAGCAGTACGTTCCCATAATCGAGACGTGAAAGTATCAGAGACTGAGTAAGAAGTCTTTTGGCTGAAAATTGAAGTAATTTAAAGATTTTCCGGTAGCTGCCAGTTTCTTAGAATGGCATTCCATTGTAAGGTGCGGGTCTAGCCAAAAGCCCAAGCTTTTTATGGAATATTTAGGTGGAGGTAGATCCTTAGGTAAGTTCACTGCTAAGGATGGGGACCTAAGTAAAGAAGGATTCCCGATGATCATAACTTCTGTTCTCCCATCATTGAGCTTAAGCTTGCTCTCTAGCATCCATCTGGTGATATCTGAGAGACAGGAAGATAAGGTAGCCTGTTCTTGGGTATTCTTAGTGAGGAAGGAGCAGACCAACTGAGTATCATCCGCATAAGATACTAAAGATAGTCCAGGTGGCTCAATAATTCTTGCCAGGGGGGACATATAAATGTTAAAAAGAGTAGGGCTCAGAGAGGAGCACTGCAGCACCCCACAACTGAGTGGCAGAGTTTTAGAAAAAAAGATCAATCAAGGACATGAAAGGTCCTGTCCTTCAGGAAGTCAGAAAACCACTGAAATGGGGTCCCTGAAAAACCCATCCGAGAGATTCTCTGAAGGAGAATATTATGATCTACAGTATTGAATGCCGCACTCAGATCCAAAAGGATTATTGCTGCATAGCCTCCTGAATGCAAACATTGATGTGTGTCCTCGGTAAACGCCAACAGGGCAGATTCTGTGCTATGCAAAGGTCTAAAACCCATCTGAGTGTGATGTAGAAGATTGTAATCCTCGAGAAAGCCTGAAATTTGTTTGTTAACCTGTTTTTCGATAATTTTAGATTTTATCTGCAGAAGCGCAATTGATCTGTAATTGCTCAATGACCTAGGATCAAGCCTAGTTTTTTTTAATAAAGGTTTGACGACAGCATGTTTCCAGTTTTGTGGAAGCTGACCAGAGGTGAGAGAATTATTGAGAATCCTGGTTAGAACAGGCACAATAACGTCCGTGCCGAGGATTAATAGAGATGGAGGGGCCGGATCAAGGGGAGAGTCTGATTTTATAGTGCATAGGAGATCAAGAACTGGGTTCTCAGTCAAAGGCTGAAACGCTATGAAAGTGACATTCGAAGGGTCTTAAATGTCAGGCATCTTGTGCGGAGAGGTGGGAGAAGCCTCGTTGAATGTCAAGAACTTTTTCGTGAAAGAAAGCTGCCAAATTGTTACTGTGCTCCGAAGATGCTTGAATTGGGCTGTAAGGAGAAGGGTCTTGAGTTAATTCTTTAACATTTTTAAAGATTTCTTTAGGAGAATTGGAGGATTGTTCTATTCTTGCAGCACAGAACAGTCCTTGCACGGTTTTAATTTCGGCATGATAGTCTCTAGTTGCTGTCCCATATTCACGTTTAGAGTCATCGTCATAGGTATTTCTCCATTTCCTTTCTAACTGTTTACATATCTTTTTAGGTTGCCATATCTTAGGAGAAAACCAAGAGGACTTCTTGGTATGTGCAATGCTATAGATGGTCTTAGCTGAAAGTACATTGTCCAGGGAGCTGGAAATCCATTCATTAAATGTTGACGCAAAGCAAGTCACATTAGTAGTGGAGAACGGACGATGAAGTTCTAAACTAGCTATCCAGTTTTTGTGACTTAACTTAGGCCAGGGGTGATGGGTGGTAGTGCTAAATGAGGACTGTAGGATTGAAGGGGTAGGAAGGAGTGAAAGAGAAATTAGATAGTGATCAGTCCAAACTAGAGGGAGTAGAGGCAAAACCAAAAGGTCTGACAAATTACTAATCACCAAGTCGATGTTGTGTCCTTTAATCTGAGTGGGGCCTTGGATCAACTGTGGCAGAGCTAAAGCTGCTAGGTCCGTCAACAGAGTGTTTGCCAGATTATATTCATCATCAACTGAATATTAAAATCACCCAAAATGGTTCCTACGGGCAAAGTCCGATATAAGTACTTGTAAAGCCTGAAGAAATTTCCTCTCCGGACCAGGATGACAATAAATTAACGTTCCGGAGAGAGTAAAGGTAGGATTGATTGTTAATGAGAAAAAGAGACTTTCAAAGTCTGAAATAGACAAATTTTGGGTAGTATAATTTATAGTATTTTAACAATGATTGTGATTCCACCTCCTTGGGAGTGAGGTCTGTCTAATCGGAGTATATGATAATCATGGGGAAGAGCCATAGCTATATCGGGACCAGAGTCCTTGGATAGTCAGGTTTCTGTTCGAAATAACGCCTCCAGAGCATGATCAATTAATAGTGAGAAAATATGGAGTTCATGCACAAGCAGGGAACTACAGTTGAGTAGAAGGATTTGGCAACCTCCACCAAAGCTGTTCCACTGCTGAAATAGGAAATGAGAAAATGGAGACCAGTGACATACATTGCAATGTATAATAGGGGAGTCAGGATTTAAAGAGTGTTTACAGAGGTGAGAAGTGTCCTTCCTGATAGCTAACAGTTGAGAAGCTGAGTAGACTAAGCTTTCAGGAGAGCCCTGGGTAGCATTCCTGGTCCCTGGTCTCGATCGGGTGCCGATGGGAGCAGACGGGCTTGCCCTAGGCGCGCCTATGGTGCACCAGCAGCACGCCCGCTACACGTGTCTGATGCGCGCTCGCTTTATCAAGCCGTTTATAGTGGGCCGGAGCTGCAGGCAAGAAAGACTAGACCGCCTCCCAAAACGGTGGCTCTAGTTGAAACAAGCATGAGGATGGAAAATGGCCGTTTTAGTGAGGAGAGAAGTGTCAAAATGCCACTGAACACGGGCATGTAAAAACAGGTTAAAATATAAATAAAACAATCTCAGTAGTAAAAGGTAACTAAGCAACATGAGGATCATGCAAAATTCATTAGGGAAGGTCAAAATACCTTTAGCCTGGTGATCCTACAACAGAGGTGAAGGCAAAAAAGGTTGAGCAAGGTGGAGCACCAACGACTATTGAGAGGGTGGTCTAGGCCTACTTGGAGGACCCAAAGGAGGTCTGGTTCAAAACCCATTAGTGTATTGGTTTGGTAAGAGGCACCAATGGCCAGGGCTCAGCAGACTGACAATAAAGTATTTGGTTTGCCCTGTAGCCAGTGTGTTTGCTGACTGTGGGGTTAGTGCGGCTGGTACAGTTGTCACAGTGAGACTGACCAGTCTCTTGCCCCAAAACATCAAGAGATGGACTATGATCAAAATGATTCAACACTTTATAGCAGCTGACCAACTTCTGGGTGAACCACCTGAGTTTGAGGATGAACTCTACTTCACTGACTAGACCTGAGGCACCATAGAACTTTCTACTTTCTTCTATTGATGAGCTGCTTTGAGAAAAAAAAGACTGTAGTTAGCTGAGGGAACCTTATTATTTTATATTATTTGTTTCTGTCTAAATGACTAATGAACCACAACTGTTTTAGGCACATGTATAACCGGATTGGATTTGGACCAGTGTGTATTAAAGAAGCCCCTAAACTCCCCAAAATCACTTCAAGGAGATTTGAGACAATGCCTTCCTCCATTCCGTGCCTATCCTTCCTTTGTGTCCCCTAGCAGGCTTGCCTCACATATTCGATTAACAACTTACATGCCAGTGTTTGTTTCAATTCCTGAATCAAAGAGGATCAGTAATGTGCCACTATGCTTGATTGGAACAGGTAAGAAATGCTATATTCTTCAACAAGTGATATGAGGGATTCTTGTTTCAATGATGAGATGGTTTGTTTGACTCATGTCTAGTGGTGGCAGATAGTGCGAGTTGGTGCTTTTTGTTTAACTATAATATTACGCTTGCTTGGGTTTGTGTAGTGATTGATTTATAGTGTTGGAGGCATAATAATAACGGCTGATAATTGTTTTCCTGAAGGTGATTTCATTTTACTTCCCCTTTGACACGTAGTGAAATTTATTTGCTGGCATTTCACACTGCTTTGTTTTCTGGTGCTTCGTTTTCTGGTTCATTTTTGTCAAAGAAGACCGGACCAGTCCATTTAGCTAGCAAACAAAATTCGAATCCAGAAAAAAAAGGTACTCAATGTTTCTCTTGTTGTTAAACACATCTATGCACTACAGGTCTCTCTATCTCAATTGGATTGGGATACTGTGACTCCCGGGAGCAGTTAGCATGGAGTTGCACATTTTAATCTTTAATCAGAGTCTGGAGGATGATGGAAGGATTCGGAGTTTGATTTAACAACTTAAAAAACTGCCAGAAGAAGGATGTTATCACTTTCATAGACATCAACATGGATGATGATGAGTCTAACAGGCCTACTCCAATCTGTGGACTGGTGGTGAGAGGTGCATTGATTATATGATTTGGGAAATTCAGTACTGCTGTGTGTGTCTTCTGGATGGCTCAAACTTGAAACTATGTGGTTGGGTGGGGAGCCTGTTTTAGGAAACTGAAGGAGACAGAAATGATGGATGATAATGTCACAATATGCACATGCTCTAGGCTAAATGTTATGATGATCATGACAATTGCAAGTTTGATCATCCAGATACATACTGCCACTTGTCTGTGATTGCTGGGTGTTGTAATTGCTCTCAATGAATCACACAACAGTCATAAAATGAATGGTCACAAAGATCTTTGCTCTTGATCTGCCACCTCTGAGTCTTCTTGGTACATTACTCCTCATGAAGCCTACCTTCCATTCAATCCTTCTTGATTACACAATATCATGATAATCATTTCTGTTTTACAATCCACAGTCTTTCTTTTCTCCTGCAGCATAAACTCATGCTTACCTTATTAGACCACTTCAGGCAGGCAGCCAAGAAGATTGATGGGGCAGTCCAAGAAGATTGCAGAAGCACCACCATATTTGGCAATACAGACTAGTATCATTTTTTTTTCAATAATATTTTTTTAGAACTGTGTGTGTTAGTTTCACCCCAATATTAATTATATGTATTATTTTGCAAACCTAGGTGACCAAACATTTTTATATATACTATAACAACTTGGAGTCTCACTGGGGCTGACGGAATGTAAAGTTATCGGAGTCATGCATATTTATTTTTTCTATTCCTCCCACAACAGACTCCTGTTCATTTCCCAGATGAACATTGTGTTTGTGTAGTGTTTGTCTTTTTGTCACACCTTTCCCCAAATCCCTTTCCCATCCATTTATCAAATCCCTTACCCTCTTCCCCGGGGCTGTGTGATTTATTGAGGTGTTACTTTATAATTTACACAACCGATTAATCACACACTTAACTGGCCAGATGTGATAGAAGCAACGTCCACACAGTGTGCAGGATCTTCATTTGAGTTAACCTAGGTGGAGTGGTACCTTGCTTCTGATGCCTTCACTGCTAGTGAGATTAGCATGCTAATACTATACCACCCTGGTACATTGAGAAACCATGCAGCCTTCACTTCATCTTTTCAGGTAAGGGAATTAAGGAGCATTGGTGTACTTTTAGTTTAGGCAATATAATTGGCAATGGCAAATCTCTCTGCTCCACTCCTATGGGTTACATTTTTCAGAATGCACTGCAGAGACTAGGGGACTATTAGGACAAGGGTACCTCACCACATAATTGTTGTACACTATAAGCATATTTTCAAACATGCTGTTCTAAAAGGAATACACTAGCAGCAGATTTGAAAAACATGCTGTGTAAAGGCAGAATTTTAAAACACCCCAAAAAAGATTTTAGGCATATATAACTGTAAATAAATATTTATTTTCCCCCGTCCCTAACAAAAAGAATAAATACCCACCCCTTCCACCCACAACTGGCCCACCCCATCCCTAAACTAATGTCCCTTTCCCCAACCAATGTCCCCACAAAACTGTCAAATTGTCCCTGATATAACACAAAACAAAATAGAAAAGTCCTGCAAAAACCCATTCCCACCCTCTCCACCCACAACAAGTCCCACCCACCAAAATAAAAGGTTAAAAAAGGGGCAGAGGAGGGCACTAAAGGCTACCCAGGATTTGTCTGAGGAGCCCCTCAATGCAAGCATGCCTGGCCTCTACCAGCGCCAGCCTCCAAAGGACGCGGCATTAGAAAACAGTGTCCGAGGGGGACAGCAGGGATGTTATGGTGGCAGACGGATGCCCTGGTACTACAGCACTGGTGTTGTTGGACTGGAGGTGATAGGGCCTGTCTGGGGCCCTGAATACTGGCAGAAACTGCTGCTGCAGCTTCCTCCTCCTCTTCCTTGAGGACCACCAGCCATTGGCACACTGCCCATTTTATCATCCAGTTTCTGCCGCCACAGCTGGGCTACTATTTCCTGCCATGATGGTGGACCAATAGTAATAGCTATATCAAGTAAGAAAAAAGAGAAATTGTAAACAATGCTCTGAGCAAAACACTTGCTTACATTCATGTAGTGTAGTGGCACAGTAGCAATACATTTTCTGGTCACCTTAGGCCATATCATTTTAAGGTGATTAGAGTCACAGACATTATGCACTAAGAAGTACAAGTATTTTTCTCTCTCAAGTTCTGCTAAATTAATGGTGGCATTGCTAGCTCAGCAGGCACGCTAGTTGTACTCACTAGTGTCTGCAGCTGGGGCAGCTGTACTATGGATTCTGAGATATATATTACCTGCCTTGCTTGAAAAATACTGCGAGTCAAGGGAATATTATGAAATACCATCCAACCCTTTGAATCAAACCTTTGATAAAAACCACCTCAAGCAAGTAAAGTAGGTGAGAAGAACGCCCCATCTAAAAGAGATCCCTTGTTTCTTCATTTGAAGCATTAATCTATTCACCATTTCAAATGTGTTATTCTGGAACTCATATTCTTTACCCTTGGCTCTGATGCACACCATTTACACTTTACATTCTCTCATCCAGTCCTTCGCAATTTAAAACCATCCAAATTCCAAACATGGCTCTCTCTTAAACTTTCACCAACATCCATTTACCCAATAAACATCCATGCATCCTTTCACCCATTCACCCACCCAAGAGATCTAACCCACTCGAGGAGTCCGTTCACCCATCCAGGCATGAAATCCTTTCACCCATACCCTTTCAATCACCTGGGCTGGCATCCTTTCACCCGTACACCCTATCATCCACCCTTCACCCACCCATGCATCTTATCATCCTCATCACCCACTTATATGATTATTATGCACCCTTTCATGCACACATCCTTTCACTCATATTATATTTCACCCATCCTTTCCCCTTCAATCCTTCTTTAAATTTTCCAAAACACACCATAGTTCAAGTTCATTTTATGAACCTTAGTCTGCTGAGTTGCAGATAGAAAAGGCCATTAATACTTAACTCCTGCTGCATCTGCTAAAGCAGGATGTTGATGAGTGAGTCAACAAAGACTAGTACACCCTTGTAGTGACTATATTACTAATTGTCAATAAGCAATCAATGGGACTTACCATTGCCCACCACTGCCACCACCAAGCCTCCCCTTCATCCGCTCCTGCAGCCACGTCTTTGTTGGCACTGTTGTTGCTGGCCCCAGCACTGGGCTTCGGTGCGGCTAAAAGAAATTATACAATTTAGACTCCAGCCACGTCTTCCCCTATTGTTTTTTTGTAATAGCAAAATACAACCCCAATACGGCAATATATTTCAGTTACGGACTTCTCTTCTATCAGAATATCAGGTAGGCACTTTGTTGGTTGGTAATTTTTTAAAAGCCAGGTAGTCGAGTAAAAAAACAAAAACTTTTGGTAATGCAGGTGCAGAACTAGCTATCAATGAATCTTAGGCCCATATTTGTACTTGCTTTGCGCTGAATTAGCGTAATTTTTTTACGCTAATTCAGTGCAAACTTTACTCCATATTGATATTTTGACGCTAGACCCGTCTATCATCAAAGTATTGAAGTTAACATCATTTTTCGATGCATGAAACCACCTTGCATCAATGAGATGCAAGGTAGGTATTCCCGTCCAAAAAATGACTCAAAGCCCCTAGTGCCATATTTATCCACCTGGGCAAAAATGATGTACGGGTGGGAAGCGAACCCAAAAAATTATGTTAACTCCGATATGCATAAAAATTTAACGCGTGGGTCAGACCAGGCATTAAAATGAGGCCTGCACACCACTACTTAAGGAAAACACACAGAATCAACAATACCAACCCACAGGACAATATGGAAGTGCTACTGCTCCAGCTTGTGAAACGGTGCAGAGGACAGAGACAACAACAGCAACCTCCACTGCAGCAGCCACAACCACCACAACGGGACCCACAAAGGCAACGCAGAAGGCAGGAGAGGATATTCAGAAAAAGGACAACCCTCCTTGGCCTCAGGGAACAAGAAATCATAAGGATATACAGATTTAATTGGCAAGCCATACTACACCTGCTGCACCACATTGAGTCACAGATTATAGCCAGCCTGCAGACCCCCCACAATATACCACCTGTGACAAAGCTGCTAGCTATCCTGCATGTGCTGGCAAGTGGCTCATTTCAATCAACGAGTGCCCTGGTTGCTGGTGCGTCACAGCCGTCAATCTCAGTGTTCCTGCCAAAGGTTTTAGAAGCAATTATCTCTCTGACACCTCTCCATATCAGCTTCCCCAACACCCAGCAACTGCAGCAGGAGATAAAACAGGGGTTCGACCAATTTTCTGCCTTCCTGCGTGTGTTCGGTGCAATTGAGTGCACCCATGTCCGGCTTGTTCCACATGCAGCAACAGAGCATTTGTACCGGAATTGCAAACACACACATTCCATAAATGTGCAGGCAATAGTGGACCACCGGGGACTATTCACAAACATTTTGGCCAAGTATGCTAGGAGTGTCCATGATGCCTTCATGTTCCAGCACAGCAGGATCAACAAACTCTTCCAGTATGGCCAATATGGAAATGGCCTACTTGTGGGTAAGTCAACAAACCTAGCAATATACACGCAACACACCAACCCTGTAGGACACACAAGACACACACCACTCCAAAAACACATGACGGGGGTAATACTGATGTGAAAGTAACAACACATATGCACCATGCTGCAGTACAGCACAATCAGTGCACACCACAAACACATATACCCACATGTACGTAACACACCCACAAATTGACAGTCACACCACATGAAGGACAAGTGGAGATATGTATCCTTAGCTAACAGAAGATGTACACAAACCACAACAAGTGCCCACAGGTTGCCTACGATGTACACTTCACACATAGTACACCAAACAAAGAATAGCACAGCAATGTCAATGGGATACACCATGCTCATGTTATATAAGTCACACATAGGCACAGATCCCTCAAATCATGCTGTACAAGTCACTGCCAGAACAAACATCAAATGCCAGACAACTGGTACCAATACCAACCATTTCTCATCAACATATAACTGACTTACCTGAAATGTGCACATACATCTGCCTGACATATTGGGTCACACACAGAGGAATACAAAATTAACGGCCATCACAAACCATGTGCCAGATTTGTGAGAAGTGGCACCACACCTATTGTAGTTCCACCTCACATGCAACACTTACTGACCCACAACACCATCATGTCTGTACCATAAACAATAAATGGCCCACCATGGAGCAGAGTCACTGTTAGACAGTGCAGACCATGGATGCCATAGTGGGACACTGTAGGAGTATTTAGGACATCACTGACCTTACATGCACTGTGCTAAGGGACACATTTGCTAAGTAGCTTAGCTCCATGCCATAGCCTGCACTGTGCATGTGGTGACAGTATAAATGCTGAATCATGTTTTGGAAGGTAGGAGAGACACTGATAGTAATTTTGATCATCCTGAAACAATGGGATACACACCCTTGGACACCTGATGGCTGGCACAAACATCAGCTGCCACTCAGGATTACTAAGCAACCTATGTAAGATCCCGCAGTGCCGTTGTCATGGCCTGCACTCTATGTACAAGTTGGCGAATGACCACTCTTTTGTGACTTGAAGCCACATTATAAATTGGCCACCCTCCCACGCAGCACTTAGCATGGAAGGGGCATGGAATGTGTTTTACTGCATGTCTGTCACCACAAGATACATAGCATGATGATGCTGACTCAGATGTAGGTGTCACCTAAAACCCGAGGCAGTGCCAGCATCAAACACCACCCCAGGTTTGCCGTTTGCAGGTTGCAATAAGGAAATAGACTGGGATTTGACTTCTTATGAATGTGCCACCTGTGCATGCTGCATACTGCTGCACACAAAGAAAGAACCAATTGTCCATCAAAACAGTATATGTATAGGAAGGTGTCTCTTCCTGCACGGTTACATCCACCTCCACAGGGAAGCTAGCCAAGCACCCTGGTGCAAGGTTGGTAGTGTCGGTGCATGGCTGCATATTAGGCACCGGTGCAGGGGACAACAAAGGGTTGCTTAGTGACAAGTCACACATGGTGCATTCCTGCGGAGTGAAAATGATGCAGCACAGTGCTGCCAATGTTGGAGCTGTGTTGTGCATTGTCACTTACTCATTTAAATGGGCCTAAGTGTTGCACTTCATCTGTAATGACACATGTCAAAATGGCTGGGATGTCCAGGCTCTGTAGTGCTACCACGTTGTCACCACATCTGACCACATTGTGTTGTGCGGCTGTGTCATGTCCCCTCTAGTAATAGCACACTGATACAAAGGTGCACTACACATCACATGGTACATATGCATACTGAGCATCAGTGAGTATTCCAAACCATATGTCCCAGATCCTTAAGCCATTACCAAAGATTGGTATGTTCAGCAACACAGTGCTAATAAAACTTTGCACATGGACAGGAACTCACACCATACCACAAACATGTATGAGTCACAATCAACTCAATATAACAACTGCCATGCTACATGACAAACCTGTTGCAAGCCTTAACAACTTACACCTTTTATCTTTTACAGCGGATTAGGGTTATGACATTCAGCCATAGTTGATGACCCCATTTGCAAGCACAGCAGCAGAGTGTGCATGCAATGAGGGACATCATAAGACACACAACATCATGGAAAGGACATTTGGCATACTGGAATCAAGATTCAGGTGCCTGGACCTCACAGGTGGTAGCCTCCTATATGCCCCACACATTGTGTGCAAAGTCATCCTGACATGTGCTTTCTTGCACAACAGATGTGTGTGGATGAACGTTCCCATGTAAACCATGTTGATGACCTGCCTGAGAAGAAGGAGGAGGATGGTGGTGGAGAAATGGAGGGGAAACAGCACAACACAGCTGGTGGGGTACGCCGGAGACGGCACATAGTTGAGAACGTTTTCACTTAAAAACCACTTTATTGACCGTTTCAATTTTGTAAATAAAAACTTCACTTATAGAACCAATCCTGCTTTGGTCTCTTCAATCTCCACTACATATACCATAGGAATGTGAGTCTAACCTCAGGGAGCATGTTACAAATATGAATCTGACAAGTACTGTTGCGACATCATATGTGATGTATAAGATTGTACTGCCAACATCACACACATCACTAACAGCCTTATCACTGATATGTGACAACTGAAGGACACAATCTATGGACCACAATATATTTTGTACATCCACGTTGCCAACTTGTTTATCAATAGGTCATCACACACAACTACATTATATCCAAATAGGATGGATGCAAGGAGCCCACACATGAGGTAGTGGATGTCCAAAAATAGAAATGTAGTAATGTTGTAACAGAACACTGTCACAACTCAGTGTGAGAGTTGCAATGGCTGCATGGAACATGTGTGACAAGGGGGGGAGCATCATTGGTAACTATGGTCATCATGATTTGCCCAGGTAAAACAATCAATGGAAGAAGTTGGGCCTGTGCAGTCTATCCATGGTAATTTGTCCTGCCACTGCCATGGGGCCCAATCCTGACACAGGGTACACATGACCTCACACATTGCACGGATACATCTGTGGAATGCACATCAGTATGTATAAGAATATATGCAACTAGGGCTGCAGGTCCACCACACAAAACCAACAACCATTGGCAAATGCAATTAGTTTAATCAACCTTTTGTGATTAAAACATATTCTGGGTGGAATGTAGGCAGAGTGTGTCATACAGAGGGAAGACAGTTTATAGGGTTCGGCGCTCGCAGTGAATCACCAAGTTATTTTGTGAACAAATAAATCAAGGGCACGGTGCTCCTGGCTGGAGGGTCCTCCCACTCCTCCTAAGTTGTTCAATAGAACAACAGAACCTGATCAACAAAAGTCAACGCACTCGTGAATCAATAAAAGTCCGATGTTCATATACATGTACAGTAGAATTCTCTTCCAAAATCAAGTACAGTGTGGACAGATAGATGTTCAGCATGAATCCAGTTTATTGTTGAAGTCTGATAACAGAAAACAGCCAACACGTGTTTCGTCTTTGAGAGAAGATACTCTCTACGACTTCCTCAGGGCTGTGAAAGATATAATTGTGACCAGTATTCCATGAAACCACTCTGTATCAGGTCTTAAAAGGTATACATAAGGATTTCTGTATACAGGATATCTAATGCGACAAAGTCGCACAAATCCAACACTAATATCCAAGTGATTTTACGTTGAGCACCAATGTATAAACACCTAAAGTTGACTAGTTGTAACACTCGTGAAAAACATGCAAACAATGAAGCCACCTAGAGCGTGCTGGTTAAGCATAAGAAACAGCATAAAAGTTGACCCATCGAGACATGCCTAGCCATGACACCCACGTGAGTTAAGATTTGCAGGGCAACCATGGAGAACCCCATAGTCGAAAGTTAGTAAGAAGTGAGCCAAAGTTATCCAATAAATAGAAAAAAGAATGAGAAAAAAAGGCTCCCTAAACATCCATAGGTAATGCAAATGGAAGTTCATACCTCGATGAACTGTTGAAAATGTAGCAAACATAAAGACGTTCAGAATTCTTTCTTAATTTCTTAATGTCAATTACTAAGTATCTCTGAAAAAAGTTAATACAAAAAAGGTCAAATCAATCTGAGAAAACCATAATAGAAACCAACCCGAGTTCATAATAAAGTAAAATTAGAAAAAATCAGAGCAAAAACCCACCCGATATCGAGGACTACAAATATAAATCCTTTTTGAGACGCTGGAGGTGTGTGTAAATACCCCTCCCGATCTTACTGCATTGAAGGTTTGTGTATAAACACCTCCATATCTGAAAAAAATTATAACGATTACTAAACCGCACAACATAACCACTCGTTCGCGGCCAGAAACAGCCGCTATTACCAAGAAAAAGGGAGGACCCACTCACCTCACAAATTGCCAAAGGACATGGAGTAACGTGTCCGCAGAGTCAAGTCGCGCTCTCCGGTCGGCGAAAACGCATGCCGGCATGGAGAGAAAAGCGTCCTATTAAGGACGGCTTACTTCCGTAATTGAAAACAAAAAGGGACTTCAAAACTTCATGGGCGCCATCTTGGAAGTGTTGATCGCTGCAAGGTCAGCCCAGTAGTGAACGTATTTCGTAAACCATGGGCATGGAGATAAATGCGTCCTATTGAGGACAGCTTACTCACGGATACGATAGCAAGAAGGGATTATGTACAAAACGTGGGCGCCATCTTAGAAATGTTACCATTGCAATATCAGCCCAGTGGTAAATGTATTAAGTGAACTATGGGCACTAATTTGGGATTAAAAAACACTAACAAAATCTATTGGAAAAACATTAATGAAAATACCCAAAATTTTATTTGAGAAAACCAAATAAAAAATAGAGAGAATGGGAGGAAATTGAAGATATAAAAGAAACACCAGGGACTAGGGGCCAGATGTAGCAAACGGTTAGCGAGTCGCAAACTGCGAAAATCACCGTTTGCGAGTTGCAAACCTGAGTTTGCTATGCAGAAATGCATTTTGCGAGTCGGGACCGACTCGCAAAATGCATTTCAGAGTCGCAAATAGGAAGGGGTGTTCTCTTCCTATTTGCGAGTCAGAGTGGTATTCACCTCCATTTGGGAGTCGCAGTTACCATCCACTTAAAGTGGATGGTAACCTACTCGCAAACGGGAAGGGGTCCCCATGGGACCCCTTCCCCTTTGTGACTGGACCCCAAAATAATTTTTCAGGGCAGGTAGTGGTCCAAGGGACCACTACCTGCCCTGAAAAAATTCCGAAACAAAAGGTTTCATTTTTTTTCTAAGTGCAGCTTGTTTTCCTTTAAGGAAAACGGGCTACACCTGAAAAAAAAAAAATGCTTTATTTAAAAGCAGTCACGAACATGGAGGTCTGCTGACTACAGCAGGCCTCCATATCCGTGAGTGCCCATAGTCGCTATGGGGTCGCAATTTGCGACCCACCTCATTAATATTAATGAAGTGGGTCTTTGCGACCCCATAGTCTGAGACACCGTTCTGCATTGCAAATTGCGAGTTGCAATTTGCGAGTCGCTCGGACTCGCAAATTGTAAGTCGCAATTTGCAAAGTTGCTACATCTGGCCCTATGATCCTAATCCAAGACATCATCCAGGGAAAATAAAGTACTAATCCCTGTCCTGTAATTAACCCCACTATGTGCTTGGAGAAAAGGGATGAACAAAGTTAGTAACATTATGTATAGTGTAGATATTAGACAGATGGTAAGCAAGCATAAGATTACCAAATCACCAGCATATCACCGTGCTAATATGAGTCGTAAAGGGAAGTGATAAAAAAAAAAGGACCCACAAGTCCCACAATCTAAGAACATATTCAAGCCATAATATTCACTCCATCATTGATAACAGTAGAAATAACATTTGTGTCTATTCAGCGGCAAACTATTTCACATGTATAGTGTGTCAGTGATGAGAGCATCATTGATATGGATCAATTCTCAGGATCACAAAATACTCCACACAGTGTAATAAGTAAATACCAGCCATTGGCTGGAAAATAATTTCAACTTTATAATTATTGACACAATTATAATCTAAGAAGACAAGATCACAGTACGATTATGAACCATATTGGTTGTTACATACGGGCAAATCATTCACCCAAGAAATACTCCATTTCGTAATTCGTGTTGAGACCTTCCTCCACTGCTCTCAGTTTCAGAATCCAATAGCTTTCTCGCTTTCTAAGTGATAGTTCCCTATTCCCCCCACGGGGATCCTCATGTGTGTGTTCAAACCCAAAGAATTCAAAACTCTTTATCTGACCCTGTTTGGAACATTGTTTCATGTGTATTACTATTGGGTACCGATCATCCTCTTGTTTCATAGCTCTATAATGTTTACTCACTCTTGTTTTTAATGCTCTGATCATGCTACCCACATAATACAAACCGCATTTACACACAATCATGTATATAACATAATTACTGTTACATGTAATATTTGAAACAATGCGGAATTGGTCACCAACCCGGTTATTGAAGGTGGAAATTCCAGACCTGGCCCATTTACACATTCCACAATGACCACACTTATAGAAACCTTACTGCACCTAGTTAGCGAATCTTCATGTTGACGTGCACTAGGGTAGCTGGGACACAATGTATTCTTAAGGGTTCGTCCCCTACGGTATGTAAAAGTCAGGGTATTGGAAATGAAACCCCTAATCGCTACATCTGCTGTTAACACGTGCCAGTGTTTAATCATGCATTTACGCTATAGGATTAATAGAGATGGAGGGGCCGGATCAAGGGGAGAGTCTGATTTTATAGTGCATAGGAGATCAAGAACTAGGTTCTCAGTCAAAGGCAGAAAAGCTATGAAAGTGACATTCGAAGGGTCTTAAATGTCAGGCATCTTGTGCGGAGAGGTGGAAGAAGCCTCGTTGAATGTCAAGAACTTTTTCGTGAAAGAAAGCTGCCAAATTGTTACTGTGCTCCGAAGATGCTTGAATTGGGCTGTAAGGAGAAGGGTCTTGAGTTAATTCTTTAACATTTTTAAAGATTTCTTTAGGAGAATTGGAGGATTGTTCTATTCTTGCAGCACAGAACAGTCCTTGCACGGTTTTAATTTCCGCATGATAGTCTCTAGTTGCTGCCCTATATTCACGTTTAGAGTCATCGTCATAGGTATTTCTCCATTTCCTTTCTAACTGTTTACATATCTTTTTAGGTTGCCATATCTTAGGAGAAAACCAAGAGGACTTCTTGGTATGTGCAATGCTATAGATGGTCTTAGCTGAAAGTACATTGTCCAGGGAGCTGGAAATCCATTCATTAAATGTTGACGCAAAGCAAGTCACATTAGTAGTGGAGAACGGACGATGAAGTTCTAAACTAGCTATCCAGTTTTTGTGACTTAACTTAGGCCAGGTGTGATGGGTGGTAGTGCTAAATGAGGACTGTAGGGTTGAAGGGGTAGGAAGGAGTGAAAGAGAAATTAGATAGTGATCAGTCCAAACTAGAGGGAGTAGAGGCAAAACCGAAAGGTCTGACAAATTACTAATCACCAAGTCGATGTTGTGTCCTTTAATCTGAGTGGGGCCTTGGATCAACTGTGGCAGAGCTAAAGCTGCTAGGTCCGTCAACAGAGTGTTTGCCAGATTATATTCATCATCAACTGAATATTAAAATCACCCAAAATGGTTCCTACGGGCAAAGTCTGATATAAGTACTTGTAAAGCCTGAAGAAATTTCCTCTCCGGACCAGGATGACAATAAATTAACGTTCCGGAGAGAGTAAAGGTAGAATTGATTGTTAATGAGAAAAAGAGACTTTCAAAGTCTGGAATAGACAAATTTTGGGTAGTATAATTTATAGTATTTTAACAATGATTGTGATTCCACCTCCTTGGGAGTGAGGTCTGTCTAATCGGAGTATATGATAATCATGGGGAAGAGCCATAGCTATATCGGGACCAGAATCCTTGGATAGTCAGGTTTCTGTTCGAAATAACGCCTCCAGAGCATGATCAATTAATAGTGAGAAAATATGGAGTTCATGCACAAGCAGGGAACTACAGTTGAGTAGAAGGATTTGGCAACCTCCACCAAAGCTGTTCCACTGCTGAAATAGGAAATGAGAAAATGGAGACCAGTGACATACATTGCAATGTATAATAGGGGAGTCAGGATTTAAAGAGTGTTTACAGAGGTGAGAAGTGTCCTTCCTGATAGCTAACAGTTGAGAAGCTGAGTAGACTAAGCTTTCAGGAGAGCCCTGGGTAGCATTCCTGGTCCCTGGTCTCGATTGGGTGCCGATGGGAGCAGACGGGCTTGCCCTAGGCGCGCCTATGGTGCACCAGCAGCACACCCGCTACACGCGTCTGATGCGCGCTCGCTTTATCAAGCCGTTTATAGTGGGCCGGAGCTGCAGGCAAGAAAGACTAGACCGCCTCCCAAAACGGTGGCTCTAGTTGAAACAAGCATGAGGATGGAAAATGGCCGTTTTAGTGAGGAGAGAAGTGTCAAAATGCCACTGAACACGGGCATGTAAAAACAGGTTAAAATATAAATAAAACAATCTCAGTAGTAAAAGGTAACTAAGCAACATGAGGATCATGCAAAATTCATTAGGGAAGGTCAAAATACCTTTAGCCTAGTGATCCTACAACAGAGGTGAAGGCAAAAAAGGTTGAGCAAGGTGGAGCACCAACGACTATTGAGAGGGTGGTCTAGGCCTACTTGGAGGACCCAAAGGAGGTCTGGTTCAAAACCCATTAGTGTATTGGTTTGGTAAGAGGCACCAATGGCCAGGGCTCAGCAGACTGACAATAAAGTATTTGGTTTGCCCTGTAGCCAGTGTGTTTGCTGACTGTGGGGTTAGTGCAGCTGGTACAGTTGTCACAGTGAGACTGACCAGTCTCTTGCCCCAAAACATCAAGAGATGGACCATGATCAAAATGATTCAACACTTTATAGCAGCTGACCAACTTCTGGGTGAACCACCTGAGTTTGAGGATGAACTCTACTTCACTGACTAGACCTGAGGCACCATAGAACTTTCTACTTTCTTCTATTGATGAGCTGCTTTGAGAAAAAAAAGACTGTAGTTAGCTGAGGGAACCTTATTATTTTATATTATTTGTTTCTGTCTAAATGACTAATGAACCACAACTGTTTTAGGCACATGTATAACCGGATTGGATTTGGACCAGTGTGTATTAAAGAAGCCCCTAAACTCCCCAAAATCACTTCAAGGAGATTTGAGACAATGCCTTCCTCCATTCCGTGCCTATCCTTCCTTTGTGTCCCCTAGCAGGCTTGCCTCACATATTCGATTAACAACTTACATGCCTGTGTTTGTTTCAATTCCTGAATCAAAGAGGATCAGTAATGTGCCACTATGCTTGATTGGAACAGGTAAGAAATGCTATATTCTTCAACAAGTGATATGAGGGATTCTTGTTTCAATGATGAGATGGTTTGTTTGACTCATGTCTAGTGGTGGCAGATAGTGCGAGTTGGTGCTTTTTGTTTAACTATAATATTACGCTTGCTTGGGTTTGTGTAGTGATTGATTTATAGTGTTGGAGGCATAATAATAACGGCTGATAATTGTTTTCCTGAAGGTGATTTCATTTTACTTCCCCTTTGACACGTAGTGAAATTTATTTGCTGGCATTTCACACTGCTTTGTTTTCTGGTGCTTCGTTTTCTGGTTCATTTTTGTCAAAGAAGACCGGACCAGTCCATTTAGCTAGCAAACAAAATTCTAATCCAGAAAAAAAAGGTACTCAATGTTTCTCTTGTTGTTAAACACATCTATGCACTACAGGTCTCTCTATCTCAATTGGATTGGGATACTGTGACTCCCGGGAGCAGTTAGCATGGAGTTGCACATTTTACTCTTTAATCAGAGTCTGGAGGATGATGGAAGGAATCGGAGTTTGATTTAACAACTTAAAAAACTGCCAGAAGAAGGATGTTATCACTTTCATAGACATCAACATGGATGATGATGAGTCTAACAGGCCTACTCCAATCTGTGGACTGGTGGTGAGAGGTGCATTGATTATTTGATTTGGGAAATTCAGTACTGCTGTGTGTGTCTTCTGGATGGCTCAAACTTGAAACTATGTGGTTGGGTGGGGAGCCTGTTTTAGGAAACTGAAGGAGACAGACATGATGGATGATAATGTCACAATATGCACATGCTCTAGGCTAAATGTTATGATGATCATGACAATTGCAAGTTTGATCATCCAGATACATACTGCCACTTGTCTGTGATTGTTGGGTTTTGTAATTGCTCTCAATGAATCACACAGCAGTCATAAAATGAATGGTCACAAAGATCTTTGCTCTTGATCTGCCACCTCTGAGTCTTCTTGGTACACTACTCCTCATGAAGCCTACCTTCCATTCAATCCTTCTTGATTACACAATATCATGATAATCATTTCTGTTTTACAATCCACAGTCTTTCTTTTCTCCTGCAGCATAAACTCATGCTTACCTTATTAGACCACTTCAGGCAGGCAGCCAAGAAAATTGATGGGGCAGTCCAAGAAGATTGCAGAAGCACCACCATATTTGGCAATACAGACTAGTATCATTTTTTTTTCAATAATATTTTTTTAGAACTGTGTGTGTTAGTTTCACCCCAATATTAATTATATGTATTATTTTGCAAACCTAGGTGACCAAACATTTTTATATATACTATAACAACTTGGAGTCTCACTGGGGCTGACGGAATGTAAAGTTATCAGAGTCATGCATATTTATTTTTTCTATTCCTCCCACAACAGACTCCTGTTCATTTCCCAGATGAACATTGTGTTTGTGTAGTGTTTGTCTTTTTGTCACACCTTTCCCCAAATCCCTTTCCCATCCATTTATCAAATCCCTAACCCTCTTCCCCGGGGCTGTGTGATTTATTGAGGTGTTACTTTATAATTTACACAACCGATTAATCACACACTTAACTGGCCAGATGTGATAGAAGCAACGTCCACACAGTGTGCAGGATCTTCATTTGAGTTAACCTAGGTGGAGTGGTACCTTGCTTCTGATGCCTTCACTGCTAGTGAGATTAGCATGCTAATACTACACCACCCTGGTACCTTGAGAAACCATGCAGCCTTCACTTCATCTTTTCAGGTAAGGGAATTAAGGAGCATTGGTGTACTTTTAGTTTAGGCAATATAATTGGCAATGGCAAATCTCTCTGCTCCACTCCTATGGGTTACATTTTTCAGAATGCACTGCAGAGACTAGGGGACTATTAGGACAAGGGTACCTCACCACATAATTGTTGTACACTATAAGCATATTTTCAAACATGCTATTCTAAAAGGAATACACTAGCAGCAGATTTGAAAAACATGCTGTGTAAAGGCAGAATTTTAAAACACCCCAAAAAAGATTTTAGGCATATATAACTGTAAATAAATATTTATTTTCCCCCGTCCCTAACAAAAAGAATAAATACCCACCCCTTCCACCCACAACTGGCCCACCCCATCCCTAAACTAATGTCCCTTTCCCCAACCAATGTCCCCACAAAACTGTCAAATTGTCCCTGATATAACACAAAACAAAATAGAAAAGTCCTGCAAAAACCCATTCCCACCCTCTCCACCCACAACAAGTCCCACCCACCAAAATAAAAGGTTAAAAAAGGGGCAGAGGAGGGCACTAAAGGCTACCCAGGATTTGTCTGAGGAGCCCCTCAATGCAAGCATGCCTGGCCTCTACCAGCGCCAGCCTCCAAAGGACGCGGCATTGGAAAACAGTGTCCGAGGGGGACAGCAGGGATGTTATGGTGGCAGACGGATGCCCTGGTACTACAGCACTGGTGTTGTTGGACTGGAGGTGATAGGGCCTGTCTGGGGCCCTGAATACTGGCAGAAACTGCTGCTGCAGCTTCCTCCTCCTCTTCCTTGAGGACCACCAGCCATTGGCACACTGCCCATTTTATCATCCAGCTTCTGCCGCCACAGCTGGGCTACTATTTCCTGCCATGATGGTGGACCAATAGTAATAGCTATATCAAGAAAGAAAAAAGAGAAATTGTAAACAATGCTCTGAGCAAAACACTTGCTTACATTCATGTAGTGTAGTGCCACAGTAGCAATACATTTTCTGGTCACTTTAGGCCATATCATTTTAAGGTGATTAGAGTCACAGACATTATGCACTAAGAAGTACAAGTATTTTTCTCTCTCAAGCTCTGCTAAATTAATGGTGGCATTGCTAGCTCAGCAGGCACGCTAGTTGTACTCACTAGTGTCTGCAGCTGGGGCAGCTGTACTATCGATTCTGGGATATATATTACCTGCCTTGCTTGAAAAATACTGCGAGTCAAGGGAATATTATGAAATACCATCCAACCCTTCGAATCAAACCTTTGATAAAAACCACCTCAAGCAAGTAAAGTAGGTGAGAAGAACGCCCCATCTAAAAGAGATCCCTTGTTTCTTCATTTGAAGCATTAATCTATTCACCATTTCAAATGTGTTATTCTGGAACTCATATTCTTTACCCTTGGCTCTGATGCACACCATTTACACTTTACATTCTCTCATCCAGTCCTTCGCAATTTAAAACCATCCAAATTCCAAACATGGCTCTCTCTTAAACTTTCACCAACATCCATTTACCCAATAAACATCCATGCATCCTTTCACCCATTCACCCACCCAAGAGATCTAACCCACTCGAGGAGTCCGTTCACCCATCCAGGCATGAAATCCTTTCACCCATACCCTTTCAATCACCTGGGCTGGCATCCTTTCACCCGTACACCCTATCATCCACCCTTCACCCACCCATGCATCTTATCATCCTCATCACCCACTTATATGATTATTATGCACCCTTTCATGCACACATCCTTTCACTCATATTATATTTCACCCATCCTTTCCCCTTCAATCCTTCTTTAAATTTTCCAAAACACACCATAGTTCAAGTTCATTTTATGAACCTTAGTCTGCTGAGTTGCAGATAGAAAAGGCCATTAATACTTAACTCCTGCTGCATCTGCTAAAGCAGGATGTTGATGAGTGAGTCAACAAAGACTAGTACACCCTTGTAGTGACTATATTACTAATTGTCAATAAGCAATCAATGGGACTTACCACTGCCCGCCACTGCCACCACCAAGCCTCCCCCTCATCCGCTCCTGCAGCCACGTCTTTGCTGGCACTGTTGTTGCTGGCCCCAGCACTGGGCTTCGGTGCGGCTAAAAAAAAATTATACAATTTAGACTCCAGCCACGTCTTCCCCTATTGTTTTTTTGTAATAGCAAAATACAACCCCAATACGGCAATATATTTCAGTTACGGACTTCTCTTCTATCAGAATATCAGGTAGGCACTTTGTTGGTTGGTAATTTTTTAAAAGCCAGGTAGTCGAGTAAAAAAACAAAAACTTTTGGTAATGCAGGTGCAGAACTAGCTATCAATGAATCTTAGGCCCATATTTGTACTTGCTTTGCGCTGAATTAGCGTAATTTTTTTACGCTAATTCAGTGCAAACTTTACTCCATATTGATATTTTGACGCTAGACCCGTCTATCATCAAAGTATTGAAGTTAACATAATTTTTCGATGCATGAAACCACCTTGCATCAATGAGATGCAAGGTAGGCATTCCTGTCCAAAAAATGACTCAAAGCGCCTAGTGCCATATTGATCCACCTGGGCAAAAATGATGTACGGGTGGGAAGCGAACCCAAAAAATTATGTTAACTCCGATATGCATAAAAATTTAACGCGTGGGTCAGACCAGGCATTAAAATGAGGCCTGCACACCACTACTTAAGGAAAACACACAGAAGCAACATTACCAACCCACAGGACAATATGGAAGTGCTACTGCTCCAGCTTGTGAAACGACGCAGAGGACAGAGACAACAACAGCATCCTCCACTGCAGCAGCCACAACCACCACAACGGGACCCACAAAGGCAACGCAGAAGGCAGGAGAGGATATTCAGAAAAAGGACAACCCTCCTTGGCCTCAGGGAACAAGAAATCATAAGGATATACAGATTTAATTGGCAAGCCATACTACACCTGCTGCACCACATTGAGTCACAGATTATAGCCAGCCTGCAGACCCCCCCACAATATACCACCTGTGACAAAGCTGCTAGCTATCCTGCATGTGCTGGCAAGTGGCTCATTTCAATCAACGAGTGCCCTGGTTGCTGGTGCGTCACAGCCGTCAATCTCAGTGTTCCTGCCAAAGGTTTTAGAAGCAATTATCTCTCTGACACCTCTCCATATCAGCTTCCCCAACACCCAGCAACTGCAGCAGGAGATAAAACAGGGGTTCGACCAATTTTCTGCCTTCCTGCGTGTGTTCGGTGCAATTGACTGCACCCATGTCCGGCTTGTTCCACATGCAGCAACAGAGCATTTGTACCGGAATTGAAAACACACACATTCCATAAATGTGCAGGCAATAGTGGACCACCGGGGACTATTCACAAACATTTTGGCCAAGTATGCTAGGAGTGTCCATGATGCCTTCATGTTCCAGCACAGCAGGATCAACAAACTCTTCCAGTATGGCCAATATGGAAATTGCCTACTTGTGGGTAAGTCAACAAACCTAGCAATATACACGCAACACACCAACCCTGTAGGACACACAAGACACACACCACTCCAAAAACACATGACGGGGGTAATACTGATGTGAAAGTAACAACACATATGCACCATGCTGCAGTACAGCACAATCAGTGCACACCACAAACACATATACCCACATGTACGTAACACACCCACAAATTGACAGTCACACCACATGAAGGACAAGTGGAGATATGTATCCTTAGCTAACAGAAGATGTACACAAACCACAACAAGTGCCCACAGGTTGCCTACGATGTACACTTCACACATAGTACACCAAACAAAGAATAGCACAGCAATGTCAATGGGATACACCATGCTCATGTTATATAAGTCACACATAGGCACAGATCCCTCAAATCATGCTGTACAAGTCACTGCCAGAACAAACATCAAATGCCAGACAACTGGTACCAATACCAACCATTTCTCATCAACATATAACTGACTTACCTGAAATGTGCACATACATCTGCCTGACATATTGGGTCACACACAGAGGAATACAAAATTAACGGCCATCACAAACCATGTGCCAGATTTGTGAGAAGTGGCACCACACCTATTGTAGTTCCACCTCACATGCAACACTTACTGACCCACAACACCATCATGTCTGTACCATAAACAATAAATGGCCCACCATGGAACAGAGTCACTGTTAGACAGTGCAGACCATGGATGCCATAGTGGGACACTGTAGGAGTATTTAGGACATCCCTGACCTTACATGCACTGTGCTAAGGGACACATTTGCTAAGTAGCTTAGCTCCATGCCATAGCCTGCACTGTGCATGTGGTGACAGTATAAATGCTGAATCATGTTTTGGAAGGTAGGAGAGACACTGATAGTAATTTTGATCATCCTGAAACAATGGGATACACACCCTTGGACACCTGATGGCTGGCACAAACATCAGCTGCCACTCAGGATTACTAAGCAACCTATGTAAGATCCCGCAGTGCCGTTGTCATGGCCTGCACTCTATGTACAAGTTGGCGAATGACCACTCTTTTGTGACTTGAAGCCACATTATAAATTGGCCACCCTCCCACGCAGCACTTAGCATGGAAGGGGCATGGAATGTGTTTTACTGCATGTCTGTCACCACAAGATACATAGCATGATGATGCTGACTCAGATGTAGGTGTCACCTAAAACCCGAGGCAGTGCCAGCATCAAACACCACCCCAGGTTTGCGGTTTCCAGGTTGCAATAAGGAAATAGACTGGGATTTGACTTCTTATGAATGTGCCACCTGTGCATGCTGCATACTGCTGCACACAAAGAAAGAACCAATTGTCCATCAAAACAGTATATGTATAGGAAGGTGTCTCTTCCTGCACGGTTACATCCACCTCCACAGGGAAGCTAGCCAAGCACCCTGGTGCAAGGTTGGTAGTGTCGGTGCATGGCTGCATATTAGGCACCGGTGCAGGGGACAACAAAGGGTTGCTTAGTGACAAGTCACACATGGTGCATTCCTGCGGAGTGAAAATGATGCAGCACAGTGCTGCCAATGTTGGAGCTGTGTTGTGCATTGTCACTTACTCATTTAAATGGGCCTAAGTGTTGCACTTCATCTGTAATGACACATGTCAAAATGGCTGGGATGTCCAGGCTCTGTAGTGCTACCACGTTGTCACCACATCTGACCACATTGTGTTGTGCGGCTGTGTCATGTCCCCTCTAGTAATAGCACACTGATACAAAGGTGCACTACACATCACATGGTACATATGCATACTGAGCATCAGTGAGTATTCCAAACCATATGTCCCAGATCCTTAAGCCATTACCAAAGATTGGTATGTTCAGCAACACAGTGCTAATAAAACTTTGCACATGGACAGGAACTTAAACCATACCACAAACATGTATGAGTCACAATCAACTCAATATAACAACTGCCATGCTACATGACAAACCTGTTGCAAGCCTTAACAACTTACACCTTTTATCTTTTACAGCGGATTAGGGTTATGACATTCAGCCATAGATGATGACCCCATTTGCAAGCACAGCAGCAGAGTGTGCATGCAATGAGGGACATCATAAGACACACAACATCATGGAAAGGACATTTGGCATACTGGAATCAAGATTCAGGTGCCTGGACCTCACAGGTGGTAGCCTCCTATATGCCCCACACATTGTGTGCAAAGTCATCCTGACATGTGCTTTCTTGCACAACAGATGTGTGTGGATGAACGTTCCCATGTAAACCATGTTGATGACCTGCCTGAGAAGGAGGAGGAGGATGGTGGTGGAGAAATGGAGGGGAAACAGCACAACACAGCTGGTGGGGTACGCCGGAGACAGCACATAGTTGAGAACGTTTTCACTTAAAAACCACTTTATTGACCGTTTAAATTTTGTAAATAAAAACTTCACTTATAGAACCAATCCTGCTTTGGTCTCTTCAATCTCCACTACATATACCATAGGAATGTGAGTCTAACCTCAGGGAGCATGTTACAAATATGAATCTGACAAGTACTGTTGCGACATCATATGTGATGTATAAGATTGTACTGCCAACATCACACACATCACTAACAGCCTTATCACTGATATGTGACAACTGAAGGACACAATCTATGGACCACAATATATTTTGTACATCCACGTTGCCAACTTGTTTATCAATAGGTCATCACACACAACTACATTATATCCAAATAAGATGGATGCAAGGAGCCCACACATGAGGTAGTGGATGTCCAAAAATAGAAATGTAGTAATGTTGTAACAGAACACTGTCACAACTCAGTGTGAGAGTTGCAATGGCTGCATGGAACATGTGTGACAAGGGGGGGAGCATCATTGGTAACTATGGTCATCATGATTTGCCCAAGTAAAACAATCAATGGAAGAAGTTGGGCCTGTGCAGTCTATCCATGGTAATTTGTCCTGCCACTGCCATGGGGCCCAATCCTGACACAGGGTACACATGACCTCACACATTGCACGGATACATCTGTGGAATGCACATCAGTATGGATAAGAATATATGCAACTAGGGCTGCAGGTCCACCACACAAAACCAACAACCATTGGCAAATGCAATTAGTTTAATCAACCTTTTGTGATTAAAACATATTCTGGGTGGAATGTAGGCAGAGTGTGTCATACAGAGGGAAGACAGTTTATAGGGTTCGGCGCTCGCAGTGAATTACCAAGTTATTTTGTGAATAAATCAAGGGCACTGTGCTCCTGGCTGGAGGGTCCTCCCACTCCTCCTAAGTTTTTCAATAGAACAACAGAACCTGATCAACAAAAGTCAACGCACTCGTGAATCAATAAAAGTCCGATGTTCATATACATGTACAGTAGAATTCTCTTCCAAAATCAAGTACAGTGTGGACCGATAGATGTTCAGCATGAATCCAGTTTATTGTTGAAGTCTGATAACAGAAAACAGCCAACACGTGTTTCGTCTTTGAGAGAAGATACTCTCTACGACTTCCTCAGGGCTGTGAAAGATATAATTGTGACCAGTATTCCATGAAACCACTCTGTATCAGGTCTTAAAAGGTATACATAAGGATTTTTGTATACAGGATATCTAATGCGACAAAGTCGCACAAATCAAACACTAATATCCAAGTGATTTTACGTTGAGCACCAATGTATAAACACCTAAAGTTGACTAGTTGTAACACTCGTGAAAAACATGCAAACAATGAAGCCACCTAGAGCGTGCTGGTTAAGCATAAGAAACAGCATAAAAGTTGACCCATCGAGACATGCCTAGCCATGACACCCACGTGAGTTAAGATTTGCGGGGCAACCATGGAGAACCCCATAGTCGAAAGTTAGTAAGAAGTGAGCCAAAGTTATCCAATAAATAGAAAAAAGAATGAGAAAAAAAGGCTCCCTAAACATCCAAAGGTAATGCAAATGGAAGTTCATACCTCGATGAACTGTTGAAAATGTAGCAAACATAAAGACGTTCAGAATTCTTTCTTAATTTCTTAATGTCAATTACTAAGTGTCTCTGAAAAAAGTTAATACAAAAAGGTCAGATCAATCTGAGAAAACCATAATAGAAACCAACCCGAGTTCATAATAAAGTAAAATTAGAAAAAATCAGAGCAAAAACCCACCCGATATCGAGGACTACAAATATAAATCCTTTTTGAGACGCTGGAGGTGTGTGTAAATACCCCTCCCGATCTTACTGCATTGAAGGTTTGTGTATAAACACCTCCATATCTGAAAAAAATTATAACGATTACTAAACCGCACAACATAACCACTCGTTCGCGGTCAGAAACAGCCGCTATTACCAAGAAAAAGAGAGGACTCACTCACCTCACAAATTGCCAAAGGACATGGAGTAACGTGTCCGCAGAGTCAAGTCGCGCTCTCCGGTCGGCGAAAACGCATGCCGGCATGGAGAGAAAAGCGTCCTATTAAGGACGGCTTACTTCCGTAATTGAAAACAAAAAGGGACTTCAAAACTTCATGGGCGCCATCTTGGAAGTGTTGATCGCTGCAAGGTCAGCCCAGTAGTGAACGTATTTCGTAAACCATGGGCATGGAGATAAATGCGTCCTATTGAGGACAGCTTACTCACGGATACGATAGCAAGAAGGGATTATGTACAAAACGTGGGCGCCATCTTAGAAATGTTACCATTGCAATATCAGCCCAGTGGTAAATGTATTAAGTGAACTATGGGCACTAATTTGGGATTAAAAAACACTAACAAAATCTATTGGAAAAACATTAATGAAAATACCCAAAATTTTATTTGAGAAAACCAAATAAAAAATAGAGAGAATGGGAGGAAATTGAAGATATAAAAGAAACACCAGGGACTAAGGGCCAGATGTAGCAAACGGTTAGCGAGTCGCAAACTGCGAAAATCACCGTTTGCGAGTTGCAAACCTGAGTTTGCTATGCAGAAATGCATTTTGCGAGTCGGGACCGACTCGCAAAATGCATTGCAGAGTCGCAAATAGGAAGGGGTGTTCCCTTCCTATTTGCGAGTCAGAGTGGTATGCACCTCCATTTGGGAGTCGCAGTTACCATCCACTTAAAGTGAATGGTAACCTACTCGCAAACGGGAAGGGGTCCCCATGGGACCACTTCCCCTTTGTGACTGGACCCCAAAATATTTTTTCCAAAACAAAAGGTTTCATTTTTTTTTTAAGTGCAGCTCGTTTTCCTTTAAGGAAAACGGGCTACACCTGAAAAAAAAAAAATGCTTTATTTAAAAGCAGTCACGAACATGGGGGTCTGCTGACTACAGCAGGCCTCCATATCCGTGAGTGCCCATAGTCGCTATGGGGTCGCAATTTGCGACCCACCTCATTAATATTAATGAAGTGGGTCTTTGCGACCCCATAGCGACTCGCAGACGGTGTCTGAGACACCGTTCTGCATTGCAAATTGCGAGTTGCAATTTGCGAGTCGCTCGGACTCGCAAATTGTAAGTCGCAATTTGCAAAGTTGCTACATCTGGCCCTATGATCCTAATCCAAGACATCATCCAGGGAAAATAAAGTACTAATCCCTGTCCTGTAATTAACCCCACTATGTGCTTGGAGAAAAGGGATGAACAAAGTTAGTAACATTATGTATAGTGTAGATATTAGACAGATGGTAAGCAAGCATAAGATTACCAAATCACCAGCATATCACTGTGCTAATATGAGTCGTAAAGGGAAGTGATAAAAAAAAAAGGACCCACAAGTCCCACAATCTAAGAACATATTCAAGCCATAATATTCACTCCATCATTGATAACAGTAGAAATAACATTTGTGTCTATTCAGCGGCAAACTATTTCACATGTATAGTGTGTCAGTGATGAGAGCATCATTGATATGGATCAATTCTCAGGATCACAAAATACTCCACACAGTGTAATAAGTAAATACCAGCCATTGGCTGGAAAATAATTTCAACTTTATAATTATTGACACAATTATAATCTAAGAAGACAAGATCACAGTACGATTATGAACCATATTGGTTGTTACATACGGGCAAATCATTCACCCAAGAAATACTCCATTTCGTAATTCGTGTTGAGACCTTCCTCCACTGCTCTCAGTTTCAGAATCCAATAGCTTTCTCGCTTTCTAAGTGATAGTTCCCTATTCCCCCCACGGGGATCCTCATGTGTGTGTTCAAACCCAAAGAATTCAAAACTCTTTATCTGACCCTGTTTGGAACATTGTTTCATGTGTATTACTATTGGGTACCGATCATCCTCTTGTTTCATAGCTCTATAATGTTTACTCACTCTTGTTTTTAATGCTCTGATCATGCTACCCACATAATACAAACCGCATTTACACACAATCATGTATATAACATAATTACTGTTACATGTAATATTTGAAACAATGCGGAATTGGTCACCAACCCGGTTATTGAAGGTGGAAATTCCAGACCTGGCCCATTTACACATTCCACAATGACCACACTTATAGAAACCTTACTGCACCTAGTTAGCGAGTCTTCATGTTGACGTGCACTAGGGTAGCTGGGACACAATGTATTCTTAAGGGTTCGTCCCCTACGGTATGTAAAAGTCAGGGTATTGGAAATGAAACCCCTAATCGCTACATCTGCTGTTAACACGTGCCAGTGTTTAATCATGCATTTACGCTATACTGCTAAAGTCTTTGTATAGTTGACTATACAGCGAAGATTGGTCTTAGTAGGTCTGGTTTTATGTATAAGAGTATCCTTCCTAGCCAAGCACTTGGCCCTATTGCTAGCCTTTTCAAGAATATGTGGGGGATAGCCTCGTTGTTTGAATCTAACCTCCATATTTTCTATACACTTCAAAAAGTCAGCATCCAAACTACAGTTCCTTCTTGCCACCATTTCACCATATGGGATCGAATTTATCTGGTGTCTAGGATGTGAACTTGATGCTTGCAATACAGAGTTACAAGCTGTATTTTTCCTGTACAGACGACTTTCAATTTTGTTATCATGAATGAAAAAAAGGGATACTGATCGTACTGTGCTCCCAGGCAAAGCTGATGTTGAGGTCATTCGAATTCAAGTATGCAGTAAAGTTGTTAAGTTTCAGTGTGTCTCCTGTCCATATCATTATGCAGTCATCAATGTACCTGCCCCAAAAAAGGATATCCGTATTCCATGTATTACCTTCAGTACCCCAAATGACCTTCTGTTCGAAATACCCCATAAAGAGGTTCGCATATGCTGGTGAAAATCTAGATCCCATGGCAACCCCTAGTCTTTGGCGGTACCACTCTTTTTTAAAAAGGAAGAAATTATTATCCAGGATCATTTCAACCATGGTAAGCAACATTTCTGTATGTTCATACAGGTTGGCAGATCTATTGTGGAGGAAATGGCGTAAAGCCATCATTCCCAAGCTGTGATTGATGCTTGTGTATAGGGATGTTACATCAAGGGTCACTAAATTCATCCCTGGTTCCCAGTTGATATCTGCTAACATACTCAAAATATGCTTGGTGTATTTAATAAAAGAGGGAAGATTAACCACAAGAGGCTGCAAGAAGATATCTATGTATTCGGAAAGTCAATCAGTTGGTCCACCTGTTCCCGAGATTATAGGCCTGCCTGGTGGAAAAGCAAGATTTTTATTAATTTTTGGAAGAGTATATATACATGGATATCTGGGTCTAAATACTCGAAGATATATGTATACACTATGTACCAAAGATGTACACAAGTCAGACATATGTGAGGCCTCACACAAGTCTCCACAAACTCTAAATCTACATATGGAGACAGTTGTCGGGTAATATTTCCTAGGTAGCATTGGTTCACCCATCATCAACAACGCCTGAGCTGTGTATGTAGCAATAAATAGTATGCTCTGTATGACATCACACATCACATACGAAAACACAATACACATTCACAAATCAGAACTATTGCATATAACTGATTGCCAAACTTATGTGGATACACTGTTGTCACACATGCATATATAAGCATGAAGTGCAACAATTTACATGCTGTAGACTCTGTACCACACACATTGGTAGAACAGACCAATCACAGCCTTACCACATTGTTACATAGACTACCACATGTGACTATACCCAATATGCCACACTGCAGCACAACCCATGTCATATGTATGTTGATTCAGGGTGCATCTAAGGACAATGCAAAAAAACACGCAATCAGGAAATGAGTAAAAAAATATGATGCAAACGCATCTAAAACATCCACAAACACAAAGAAAAGGATACATGGACTTTTAGCATGAATTCCACCTTTGCACTCCTCTCAATGCTGCCTTCAGTGAAATCAACACATAACCATCATGTGTCAATTTGAACGACACACGTGGATTATGCGTCTAAAAAACCTGCGCAAATGTCAAATGTGGTAAATAAATACACGCATAACGGAAAAATGTGATGCACAGGGACAGGAAGTGATGTAATAGGAAATCCTGTCTACAAGGATGGTACAGGGGGTGTAGGTTCACTTTCTCTTTACAGCCTGTGCATTTGTGACTGTGTGGCTGTGTTTTGGAGCTGGTGGTTGAGTGTTGGTTGTGTATTGCAGTTTGTGGTGTCCCTCCTTTCGTGTCCTGTCATATATTGTGTGCATATTGTCCCAGTAGTTGTAGTTTTGTGTTGTTTTTGTCTATAATTGTATTTGTACTGTGGGGTGTCTGTCCAGGGTAGTTACTTATTTGGGATAGTTGGGATAAGTTAGTGGGGTTAGGTTTCCATTTTTTTCCATTTCTTGGTATTTGGGGTCAACTTTGACCATATTCAAAATGCCTGGTAGGGGGAGGTTGACGAGGATGTCCGAGGATGAGCTAGGTGGACTTGTGTGGCTGGTATCCCACTACCTGCCATTTATGCTTGAGATGGGTGTCTGGGTCATCCAGGGATACTGGACGGAGGCCAGGCAGCTGCGGTGGGTCAAGGTGCTCCACCACCTGAAGAGAGTCTACAGGACCGGCAGAAATGAGCACCAGCTAAAACATCACTGGGCAGATCTGGTGGCCAGGGAGCAGGATCGGCTGGACCACCTTGGGATTGATATCAGCGGCCCTGCTGGTGAGACTCCCATTGGCATACTATTGACTGTTCACTGCTCTTGAACGACAGTAGCAGATGATTTTGAGTGCTGCTTGCAAGTCTTGTAGACATGTGTGATGCAACCAGAATGAGGTGTATCTGCATCAGTCTAGCCCTGGAGCTCACACGTCCAACAATGATACCAATGCAGGTCAGATGTCTGAGGAGTCCTGCACAACCATCATGAAGGCACACATTTCAGAGGCCATAGTGACACCTGTGCCCCGGCATGGTGTCATGTATGAAATGCCAAGGCACCGCCAGCCTACCATATTTTCCCTGGCTTCTGTCAACAAAGTGGCACAATGTATGCATAGCGCAACTTTGTCAACATTTCATGCACATGACGTCTGCCCCAGCAATTATTTTAGCAAAGGGGGTTTACCCGTCTTAGGGGGCAAAGGCGATGGGGCATTTGATATCATTAGACAACTTTGCCACATCAGTCATGGATTAATCAACGCATGATCATTGCAGACTTAAAATTTAGTGACATGTCTATCACAAAGCGCCTCTGGGTGCCTTGCAGGATATGTTTGCATACTTGAGTCATAAGCCTTGCAAAGCGCCAGGGTAGTGTCATGTATTTTTTACAAAACTCCCCCTTTTACCATGTTGTTCCATCTTGTATAGATGGGCCACATCAGGATGTTGCATGATGCAGCAATACATGAGTCTCTGACCCAGTGTTAGTGTTCAGATATGTGGCTCTAACTCACCTGAGTGTCTGTGTCATTATGTGTTCTCAGTGGGGTCTGTTGCACTGTTTCCCACTAGGATAAGTAGCTCACTCCTCTCAACTAACTCACACTTAAATTTGTTGTCCACTCGGAGTAACTATGCATTGTTTACCATTTATGTCTTACAGGTGGACCTGCCCCCTACACGATTGGGGAAGTGGCAAGATTTGAGGACCCAGATGTATTCAGTAAGTGTGACAATGCGTGTCCCGTGAAGTAATCCAGGGTTTGGTGTGAGTGAGTCATGTGTGTTGAATACAATGCCAGATGTGATAAGCTGTCCAAAGATCAGATATCAAAGTAAGCTAGATGCTGACATTGTGGCCCATCTAAAGGATACCCATGCACCATCAGAGGGTCACATCTTGTGAGGCTTGTGGTGCACAGTGGCCAGCTTCGTGTGCACAAGCTGATGACAAGCCACATGTAGGGCCATATGTGACTAAGAATGACAGAGTGCAACTCTGTGAGGATATTGGCAGAGGCACACTCCATCATTTTCACAACACAGGGACTCAATTTGGTGCATCACTGTATTGTCATGAAGATGGAGGAATGGGCTGGCAATTTTTCCCCCGCATGGTGCTCTGTCTTTTGCACTCCACGTATGTTACACTTATGTGGAATGTAATTGGCTTCCATGCAGGTCCAGGCCAAATGTGTGCTGGTATGGAAATGGGTGTGAAGGGAATAGTATTGGCAGTTCTGGCATTGATATCTGTCTACACCTAGACACATGAATGTAGATGTGATAGACCTGTGGATACCAGCTTCCTAGTTGTCAGCCCTCCTAGCATATGATCCATTCCTTGACTCCATGTATGAGTTGGCAGGCCTTTGTGGATGACCAGGACAGTGGAGATGATGGATTCCATGGCCTTCCCCTCTTAGGCTCAGGGAGAGATGAACACCAAACGTGTAGGTAGACACAATGCTCACAGTGTAGGTGACAGTCATATTGATTAGGCTTGCATGTGTACCTCTCAGCTCTGACCCCTCATACTTACCAACAGCATTCCATCCTCCCAATAACATGTCCAAGTTGCTGGTGATGTATGTTTGGAAATAGACACAGATGATGAAGAGGTTTAGGTCTGATCTATGTAAAGTTTGCACTGCCTTTGCATTATTCTTTTTTATGCAAAAGCAATGTACACTTCCAAATGTTTGGTTCATTTCCTGGGTTTGCCTCTCTTTAGTGTCATAAATATGATGCTAAGGCAGCATAGTCATTACATTTATCAGGGCCGTTGTCCCTGGAATGTTAGTTAAATTGCATGTGTATTTCGATTTAGCAGTGTAAGCTACAACTCTGTACAGGCCCCACACAATGCTGACACTGATGGTTGCCTGTCTCCATTTAACAGCTGCCAAGATGACCAATGTTGAGCTGCGTACATTTCAAAAGAGGGCAGTGAGGTACCACCATATCCTGGCAGTGGACTCTGGGTACTGAAAACTGGCTTGATGCTACTGTGCAGAGTGCAACTGGGGTTTGGCGGGGCATTCCCAGAAGGGGTCCCCACACTGGCTCAGAAGGCACAGCAGACACCGAGCCCCTCAGCAGTGCAGGGGGGCACAGCAGGCCCCACACCCACAACAACGGCTGCACCCACATCAACAACAATGCAACAGCCCACACCACCTGCTGCGATGTACACTAAATTGCTGCAGGATCTGCAGAGGGACGTTTCCCTGGTCCTGAAATGTTTGGACAGTTTGGAGAAGGAGGTGGCCGCCAACACCAAGAGGCTCAAATTCATCAAAAAGAAACTGAAGAAGGCCAAACTTTGAGTGAACTGTGGACTGCCACTTCCAATTTCTGTCCCCTCCCTGTTGTTTTTAATTTATGTTTTATTGTGGGATTTATTGGGTTAGGTTAGTGTAGGTATGTAGTTTAGATAGGATAAGTGGATTTGGGGGATGGGTTATTTACTTATTACGTGTTGATTGGTGGGATGGTGGGTGGTGGGTCATGTTGGGGTATATGTTTTCAATTAAAAAAAAATATATAAAATATAAAATGCAAAAAAATATATATTTGTTTAGATTTATTTAGTATATGTGTAGTATTAATATATGTTGTCCTACATGAGTCTTGTAACTCACGGGGGTGGGGGAATGTTTAGAGTGTAGTGTTAAATGTGTTAGTTAAGTTTAGCATAGGGTAGTTAGCTTTAGTTGTTCTTTAAGTATAGTTACAATAGGTTAGTATAGAGTAGGGTAGGTTTTATTTTAGTTTAGTTAAATTTAATAAACATTTTTGTGTACTCCTATACATTTTGTGTTATATGCTTGTGTCTCAGGGTCTTCCCATGAGTGCAGAGTGCAAATTGTGTGTTGACCTAGGGATTCCGTCCTGCCTCCGAATACCTCTCTTGACATGTGCATCACCTATTGACAACTGAGCTGTCACATTGGCAGCAACATTGTCCATGCATCTGCCATCCAATGTACCCACCACTCAAAGTGACTATCTTTACTTTGTATTGGACAGGTAGGTGTGGTACTTCAGCTGTCAGTGTTGGGGTCCTGGGTAGGAATGTTTGGAACTGTGGCACATCTGACAACAGCCTAAATTTGACCTCTATCCTGCTACACTGACCGGTGGCAATCTCTAATAAGGTTAGGTACCTCTATATCACACCAATGTGTTCTGCTGGTACTCCCAGCTGATGATACTTCCCTAGAACTGTTTCACAGCCATTGCTGCCAGATGTAGTGAGTGACACACTCAGTAAATTGCTTGTAGTGGATGAGACCATCATTGACATTTGTCATGTTGGGACCTTGTGTGTAGGTATGTGCCCTCACAGTCCTGCACTCTTGTACTGACACTCTATGACTAATGACATGGTGACACACATCACAATTACTAAGCGTAGTAGATGGATCACATTACACAAAGACATGCTGTGTCTGTAGAAGGTATTTATTTACAAGTGTCATGATGCGATATTTACAATGTCGAGGTCAGTGACCCCATTTGTGAACTCCACACAATTGTGACACAACACAAGTCCAGGGTTGAGGGACATGTCATGGAACATGCTTGGGTAAAGTGTTGTTCAGTGCGGAGGAACAATAATTGGCAATTGGTAAGTGAGAGGCAATGACAGTCCATAGCAGACAGACAGATCAACAGTGTGCGGGTGAATTGTGCACATATCCAACTGTGCTAACACTGGCATAGGCTGGTGCTACCAGGTACTCTTCTGAGTAAAGCTGATCTGTTCTACATCTTCATCCTCCGATGTATGTGGTGTCTCCTCTGCCCTTGATGGTGGTGGTGTGGAGGAAGAGGAGGCTACACCTACTTCAGTGGTTGAAGATGTGGAAACCCACTTCCTGGCAGCTGCCATTTGTGGAACAACATATGGCATCACTGCAGCAAGGAGGAGCTGCTGATTCTTCAAGATAGCAGCAACATCCCGGTGGTAGGCACTCATGTCTGCCCTGAGGGAGGCCAGTTCCTGCTGCATGGAGTCCATCTTGTTCTCAAGCATGCTGCTGCCAGTTTGGGAGGGCAGTTTTTGTGGCCTCTCCCTCACTGCAGCAGCTATGTCCCTCAGACACTGCTGGACTTCATGCAGTCGTGAGTGTGTGCCTCGTTTGGCTGCTCTATGTTCATTGGCTGTCACAAGGCACATGAGTATTCCTTCTAGGCTGGGTGCCACAGTCTCCATCCACACCCACACCTGCTTGGCCAGCTCCCAATGAACTCCAATCACTGTCCTCTCAAAGGTGGTCCCTGCATCCTTGGAGTCCTAAGCTGTGTGGGTGCAGGCAGGTTGTACTATTGGGGTGTTGGGTGGGGCGTCTGAGATAGCCGCTACATTATTTGTCCTCCTTGCAACTGCAGGTGGTGTCTGGAGGGATACTAGGACTTCTTGTAGGGTCTCTTGGCTGATGGTTGTCAGCTGGTCATTCAGGTCATCGGGGAACTCCAGGATAGGTTGATCAGCGGGAAAGCCATTATCCTCTGCAATGAGATGGTGTGAAATCAATCTTTCAAAGTTGTGGCAGTTGACATGTCACATCACTGACTTGCTATTAGAGGCATGTTCCTGCTTTTCCACCAGCCTTTGTATGGCAGTGAAACCCCCATGCAAAGGTTGGTGGTGATGTGGCATGGTGTGCCTCTGGGTGCCCCTGCACTGCCCATGCACCTGAGATGGGCAGTGCAGGGGGCCCCATGCCCAGGCCCTTTGTGCTTTCCACTGCCTGATTTGCAGAGCTAAGAGCAGCATGTTCTGCCACACCCAATGCATGCCAAGACTGGCACTGACTCTATTTGGTCCATCAATAATGTAGTGGTAACTGCCCCACAGACCAACCATGAGGATACAGATTTTGACCCTCCATCCCAGCATGTTACTCGTACTGCCAATCGCAAAAAGTACACTGCACTAGCAGTCTTACCAACACCAGACTTGCCCACACACCATTCCCCGCCCATCAACGTGATATTGTACACCTGTCAGAGTCACCAGATCCTCGGGGTCTGTGCACGTTCCCAACATGCCCACCACAAGACAGCTACAATACTCTGATTATAATGTCACAGAGTCTAAGAGAGTCCAAGTGGGGAAAAGGGGATTAGGAAGGGAACAGCTGGGAAGGAGACCTGTAGGAAGCAAAAAGGTTAGAACACACAACATCAAGATTATATCATATTAATCATTACTAGACTATGACTCTAAGCATTGTCACACTGGAAACATGGATAACTTAAGCGTGGACTAAAATAACTTGGCCTCAAAAATGTATGGCTACCTGTGAGAGAATCATGAAAGATTATAACAACTTTCTAATGAACCACTCAATGAAAAGTTCCACATGAATTACAAACATCAGAATTTTCTAGAATTATGCTTTCAAATTCAAACATAGACTTTGGCATGAGGACAAGGAAATAATCTGAATGATTTCTATAACACCATATGAATTGTACTTGAGAGACTTCTTGTGCACATGCAATATAACATCTTGAATTCTAGGACACCTTAGATTTTCTTAAAATGCAGGAACATAGATTGTGCACATTACAGATTTCCACAAAGGTTTGTAACTGCCATGAAATGATTGTGCACAAAGAGTAACATGAATTAGACCTGAGAAATGAATTGCACGTCTTTCTGATTCAAACACCACCAAGTAAATGCCATGAAGTGGTAGCGCACGATAAGTAACATGAGTTTTAACACAAGAAATGAATTGAGCGTTCTGCCAATTCGAATGTCACCACGGAAATGCCATGAAATGGTAACACACAATGAATATCATGACTTAAATACAAGAAATGAATCGCGCGTCTTGCCGATTCGAAGGCCACCATGTGAATGCCAAGAAATGGTAGCGCACACTGAATATCATGAACTAAGCACAAGAAATTAATCGCACGTCTTGCCGATTCGAAGGCCACCATGTGAATGCCAAGACATGGTAGCGCACATTAAGTATCACAAATTAAGCATAAGAAATTAATTGCGCGTCCTGCTGATTCGAAAACCACTATATGAATGCCAAGAAATGGTAGCGTACAATTAATAACATGAGTTAAACACGAGAAATTAATTGTGCATCTTGCCGATTCAAATGCTACCTTGTAAATGCCATGAAATGGTAGCGCACAATGAATATCAAGATTTGTACTCGAGAAAAGAATTGCGCGTCTTGCCGATTCGAATGCCAGCATGTAAAATACCATTAAACGTCAAGCGCACATTCACACGCACAAGAGCAAAATAGCTTTATCATGCTAATTAGGCCCAAGAACTCGAAATCCTTCAAGAACAGAATCGGGGGCCCAGCCCGACCTCCGTCTTACCGCCCTGATCAAGAATCACCGAACAAAGTGAAAGGGCGAGGCCTGGAAGATCAAAGTAGGCCTCTGGAACAGGAGCTCAGGAAGTTACTGCTGCTCTGCACCTGGACCTCTGAATAGTGAGCACGTGGAGCTGGGCTGGCTCCCTTATATAGAGTCTTGGCCCAGCCCACAAACCACACCCAGGCATGCTGCAGGGAAAGCTTCTAGAAGGCCCTGGAAAGGGACCACACCCTGACACACTCTGAAAGCCTGCAGCTATACATTGCAAATGAACAGTATTTATATGTACCTTGAACATAAGTCTTCAGGATTAAACTCTGCAAGGCAAAAGGTTAAACAACAGCATATCAGCACAATGCATGAATTACGTTAGTGCTGGGTTTTTGCATTCTAGTCGCCCGTAGAATGCTCACTGCTCTGATGCTGACAACACCATTACGTACACAGACATACAGCATGTGTTGTATTTGTGTGGTTATTTCCACATTCCTGTGTGTCTCACATGGTTGTGTCAGAGTAGTTGTGGGGTCAGCCTCTATTTGTTGTGACCTACAGATTGCAGTCTGTAGTACATATTTGCTCCAGTGGCACAGTTCTAATCAGCGTCAAAATGTGTGGCTCAATACTACATCAGTTTACTTACACTGGGTAGTGGCATGTTTCCTGTAATACAGGATACCCCGTTCTATTTCCCCAGCACATCCCTTGATTAACTTTCCCTGAACCTAGAGTGGCATCCTTACTGCATGATGGAGTTGTGGCTGCTGTATGAGTATGTGTTGTTTATGTGTGGGGTGTTGGTGCTTCCAGCACTAGTCTGGGTACTGTTGGGAAAGGTTTCAATGTATTGTGTGCTGTAAAATGCAGCACACATGTTATTGGCAATGGAACAAGGCTGTTGCAAGGTGTTTCTGCAAGGGACACTACCATGACGTAAACCCAGGAATGGTACTGACTGACTTACTAGTCTCTGATATGTTGATTGTGTTGGTAGGGGTTGTTTGACTACATGCAGGAGATGTTGTGATGACACAACCAGGGACAGAGTCATTACACATGCCTTCCATCCTATGTGCTGCATATGTACATGTAGGTATTTCTCCCTGGTGGTTAACATGTGTCCAGGTTGTGCATGCGTCATGGTGCATGGCACTACCAAGGCATATGTACATATGATGCTTATGTTTGACTGGTGCAACTTGCTTCATGTGAAATGTGTCCCTCTGCGCTCATTTGATATGCATTGAGTATGTCCAATGTGTCTCCCACTTCTTTCACTTGACAATTTTGCATTATTTTCCCCTATGCAACTTACCCTGCATTTGTGGTGTTTCCTGGTAGTCTGCACTGTCCTATCCTGCGATATCAGTGACCATTTCCCCCATGATGACCGCTGCAACCATCGCCTCAATCTCATCCAGGGCCTCTTGTTGTGCTAGACTTCCACATTCAGTTTGCAGTGCTGACTTCCTGTTCTTTGCCATTTTCTCCTTTGTCCTTCTCTTGCAATCATGCCAGCGTTTCTTGCACTCAGTTTCAATTCTCTTCACCTCTGCCACACTGTTGATCTTGTCAACTATCTGCTGCCAGATTGCCTCTCTCCTGCCAATTGGCAATTTGGAGGTGATGAATAGTTGTTGCTGGTGCTCTGTCACCTCTCTCACAAGAATTTCATGCTCCTCTGCACTAAAACAAAACTTTTGCTTTTTCTTCTCCCTCCCCTGGGACTTGTTTGTGCTCTCCTGGCTGGTTCCTGTTTATGTGGGTTCACCTTGGGGTCTCTCCTGGCTTTCTGGGTCCACTTTGTGTCTCCTTTGCACTGTTTTCTGCATTAGCATCTGAATTTGATGCTATCGCAGATAAAAATGGTGCATATCCATTTTGCGACATGTTTACATGTCGTAAAACAGGTTAAAGTAATTTTTCCGGAGTTAACATAATTTTGCCTTACGACAAGATGCAATGGTTAACGTCAAAAAGTTTGACTCTAACCAGTTTTAGTGCCACCCAGAATTATGGTATAAATATGACGCATGGGTGGCGTTAAAAAAATGGCACTAACCAGCGCTAAACTTTTTGAGACAAAACTGTGTTCGCGCAGTTGTGCATCAAAAAGTATAAATATGCCCCTCAGTATTTCAAGAGAAATAAAAGAGTGCAAGAATTGGTCAATGAAGGACATAGGGTTGGCTAATGCAATTGGGCCATCCTCCTCATAGTTCCAGCCGTGGTGTGCGGTCATCAACTGCTAGTATGCTATTGATACATACACAACATTGGAGGGTACAAATAATTACATGATCACGTTCAAAAACACCTTTTTTCAAGATTGAGCTGGAGCAAAAAAACAAAGCTTTCTCACTAAACACGTGTAGAATACCTTACATGGGCATGCAATCTTCCGTACCTAGGGCCAGATGTAGCAAAATACGTTTTTGCGACTTGCAAATTGCGAGTCTGAGCGACTCGCAATTTGCAAGTCGCAAAAACGGATGCAGAATGGTGTCTCAGACACCGTCTGCGACTCGCTATGGGGTCGCAAAGACCCACCTCATCAATATTCATGAGGTGGGTCGCATTTTGCAACACCATAGCGAGTCCCTGCACTCACAGGGATGGTGGCCTGCTGTTGTCAGCAGACCTCCATGTCTGTGACTGCTTTCTAAATAAAGCAGTTTTTTTTTTTTTCATTTTGCAGCCCGTTTTCCTTAAAGGAAAACGAGTTGCAAAATGAAAAAAATACCGAAACCATTTGGTTTAGTTTTTTCAGAGTAGGCAGTGGTCCTATGGACCACTGCCTGCTCTGAAAAAATATTTTTGTCGACATTCACAAAGGGGAAGGGGTCCCATGGGGACCCCTTCCCTTTTGCAAATGAGTTACCACCAGTGTGACACTGGTGGTAACTGCGAGTTGGTTTGCGACCGCATTCGCGGTCACAAAGCAACTCTGAATTGAGATGCGAGTCGCAAATAGGAAGGGAACACCCCTTCCTATTTGCGAGTCGCATTCACAAATTGCGAGTCTGTACCGACTCGCAATTTGTGAATGAGCATCGCAAAAGGCTTTTTGCATGGCGCAAACTGCGATTTTCGTAGTTTGCGTCATGCAAAAAGCTTTCTACATCTGGCCCATAGTTCTCAGAGCCTTACCACCACTCCACAAGATAAGATAAATAAGAGGAGAGGGAAAGCTCACTGACAAAGCAGAAGAAAGGGAAATACAGGCAGACTATTACAGCCAGACAGTTTGAGGTAAAGAAACTTGAAATATAGAAAATAAGTACGTAGGATATGCTTGGAGAAGAAGAATTTATGAAACAGATAAATTGAAGTGGAGTTTTAAAAAAATAGGATACAGGCACAGTAAAAAATAGAAAATAATTCTAAACGTGGAGCAGTAAAAGTAAGAGAAATAACTATTAATATTGACAACAACAGGAGGACCTACAGGGGCCAGGATAGCCATCTGCTCAGGCACTTGTGGAGGGGCCATCTTAAGCTACCTTTCCAGCCCTCTTCCTGCCCCTGGATGCTGGATGATGTAAGAAAAAAATAGAAAAGATTAGTAGTACTGTTAATAGAGGCCCTCATTACAACATTGGCAGTAAATGCCTCTTACTGCTGTGCTGATGGCCGCCAACATACAGTGAAGGCGGTGGTATACCCCTACGGGTATTATGACCCACACAGAGAAATCCGCCACAATACAGACACCCACACAAGTCTGCTAGCCCAAAGGTCAGTGATAAACTGGCAGAACCAAAAGCCACACTGTTACGCCAACAGAAATATGCTCACAGCATCATGACCCATGAATCACCGCAGCAGTCATTCAGCCGCAGTAAACCATTGGTGGTACACACCGCAGTGCTCAAAATACACACACAAACAAAACTACACCACATTGGACAATTCAAGATACACACACCTGACACAAATACATACACCAGACCCACACACCCAATCCAATATAAAAACACACACCCACAATACCCACAACCCCTTACAACGAAAAAAAACTATTGCCAACTGAGAGAGAGACAAGCCAGGAGCACACACTGAATCTGAGCCACAAAACACCATCACCCATACACCATCCACGCACCTCTCAGCACACACCCCAACACATCACCCCACACACCCTCACATACACCATACACACTACACCCATGGCACCACAAAGACACCCCAGGTTCCCAGAGGAGGAGCTAAGGGTCATGGTGGAGGAAATCATACGGGTAGAGCCACAGCTATTTGGATCACAGGTGCAGCAGACATCCATTGCTAGGAAGATAGAGCTATGGCGGAGAGTCGTGGGCAGGGTCAACGCCGTGGGACAGCACCCAGGAACAAGGGATGACATCAGGAAGAGTTGGAACGACCTACGGGGGAAGGTGCGTTCCCTGGTTGCAAGACACCATGTAGCTGTACAGAGGACTGGCGGTGGACCCCCACCTCCTCCCCCACAACTAACAACATGGGAGGAGCAAGTCTTGGCGATCATGCATCCTGAGGGCCTCGCAGGAGTAGCAGGAGGACTGGACTCTGGTAAGTCAAATCTTTACTACTTCCCTCTCAACTGCATGCCATCTCAAACTCCTACCCCTACCCTCACCCCCAGCACTCCAACACCATCACAACCCACCCATCCCAATACAAAGCCCTGCATGCAACACCAATGCATGGACCCCCATCACAGACCTGCATGGACACTCATCACCACAGCATGCACACTAGTGACAATCACTTAGCCAAACCAAGCACAACTCACACAAGCCAAAGCTGCCTTGCTAATAACAACCATAGAGGGAAATATATCCATGCACAAGATTGCACACACAGATGCAATAACACTGCATTTACATCCCCACAGGACCCCCACTCAACGTCACCGGAGAGGAGGTGCCAGCAACATCCAGTCCCCCTACAGAGTAGGCCCACAGTGATGACAGCAGCTCTGCACACCTGGATCACGATAACCAACCTGGCCCATCAGGGACCTCGGGACAGTCGGTGACCCTGCCACAGTCCCAAACCACCACTGAGCCTTCCCCCTCAGGAAACACCAGCACAGCCCCCACCCAGCGGGCCCGTACCTCTGTTCCAAGGACACATCAATCAGCAGTGTGTCCACCACTACAGGAACCCCAGACAACCCCACAACTACAGGACAATCGGGGACCTGGTGTCAGTGGCAGTTGGCACACGGTTCAGGGGACAGAAGCACAGGACAACAGGGAAGCTGGGAGGACTGCTGTACGACAGGGGGTGGATAGGCCCAGGGAATCCACTCTCGATGAGGCACTTGCAGGGATCCTGGGAGCATACCACCATTCCCAGGAGACCATGGGCCAGATACTGTACAAGTTGTAGGAGACCCAGCAGCTGCAGTAGAGACAGTACCTGGGGATAAGGGAGGACCTGAAAGACTTCCACACCACCCTGGCCACCATTGCAGGGGTGCTGGCAGACATGGCAGTGGCACACCAACGGGCCCCTGACACTAGCCACACTGATGAACAGCCCTCCACCTCCGCCGGCACTAGTGGACAGGAGGCCCCACCACAGGAACAACAGGCTACCATACCAGCACCCCACCCCCTGCAGAAGAACCCTCCCCTCGAACGGTCCCTGCAATCCAGGCAGAAGCCAGAGAACAGTAAGTGGCTAAAGAAATAGGGAAATCAGGCTGCCATGTTCAATGTCAAACTCAAAACTGCAATGGAAGGTAAAGTTAAAGTGTCTTACCTCTGTGTCACTGGAAGTACTGTTGAATGAGTGTACTTCTGTTGTCCACATCTTCTTCCTCTGCCTCCTCTTCGTCACTGTCCACAGGCTCCACCGCTGCCACATGACCATCTCCAGCCTCATCCTCCTGCAGAAAAGGAACCTGGCATCTCAAGGCCAGGTTGTGCAACATGTAACATGCAACGATGATATGGCACACCTTCTCGGGTGAGTAGTACAGGGATCCACCTGTCAGATGGAGGCACTGGAATCTGGCCTTGAGGAGGCCAAAGGTTCTCTCAATGATCCTCCTTGTTCACCCATGTGCCTCATTGTAACGTTCCTCTGTCATTGTCCTGGCATTCCTCACTGGGGTCAGTAGCCATGAGAGGTTGGGGTAACCTGAGACACCTGTAAATATTGAGGGATACCTGTTAGCCACACACTCACCCTTAGGGCCAAACCCACACCCATATACCTACATCAACTGGGTGGGGACCATGGGCTCACATATTAGCCACACCCGGTGCCTCTGGAGTTGAGACATCACTTATGGAATGCTGCTACTCCTCAAGAGAAAGGCATCATGCACAGAGTCAGGATACTTGGCATTGACATGGGATATGTACTGGTCCACCAAACACACCATCTGCACATTCAGAGAGTGAAAGCTTTTTCTATTCCTGAACACTTGTTCATTTCTCCGGGGGGGAACAAATGCAATATGTGTACCATCAATGGCAGTAATGATGTTGGGGATATGTCCCAGGGCATAAAAGTCAGCCTTCACTGTGGCCAAATCCTCCACCAGGGTGAATACGATGTAGCTGCACATGTGTTTCAGCAGGGCAGACAACACTCTGGTCAGCACATTTGAGAACATTGGCTAAGACATCCCTGATGCCATGGTCACTGTCGCTTGGAAGGAACCACTTGCCAGGAAATGGAACACTGACAGGACCTGCACTAGAGGGGGGATACCTGCGGGATGACAGATAGCTGAAATCAGGTCTGGCTCCAATTGGGCACACAGGGGGCCATTACAACATTGGCGGTAAAAGCCGCTTACCGCCGTGCAGAAGACCGCCAATACACCGCCGCGGCCGCGGAAATCCGCCACAGCTATTATGACCCACATCTCGGAATCCGCCGAAATTCAGACACCCACACAAGTCCGCCACACCAAAGGTCAGTGATAAACTGGTGAAAACAAATCCTCCACCGTCATGCTAACAGAAACACGCCCATGCTATTACGACACACGAATCCACGAGCGGTCTTTCAACCGCGGTATTCCATTGGCGGTACACACCGCCACGCTCAAAATACACACACATCTCCAAAACACCGCCACATTGGACAATTCCAAATACACACACCTGATACACATACACACACCACTCCAACACACCCAACACAATATAAAACACACACCCACATCACCCACAAACCCCTACGACCAAAAATTAGAGACGAAGGCGACAGAGAGAGAGCACAGCAATAGGCAACCCCACCACCACACAGAGGCACACAACACCATCACCCACACAACATCCACGCACAAAATACCACACACCACTACACATCACCAAACTCATCACCACATACACCCCACACACATCACCTACACCACCCCATGGCACGCCAAAGACACCCCAGGTTTTCGGAGGAGGAGCTCAGGGTTATGGTGGAGGAAATCGTCCGGGTAGAGCCACAGCTATTTGGATCACAGGTGCAGCACACCTCCATAGCTAGGAAGATGGAGCTATGGCGAAGAATCGTCGACAGGGTCAACGCAGTGGGACAGCACCCAAGAAATTGGGGGGACATCAGGAAGAGGTGGAACGACCTACGGGGGAAAGTACGTTCAGTGGTCTCCAGGCACAACATCAGGATTCAGCGGACTGGCGGCTGACCCCCACCTCCTTCCCCACAACTCACAACATGGGAGGAGCAGGTCTTGACCATCATGCATCCAGAGGGCCTCGGAGGAGTCGGTGGAGGACTGGACACTGGTAAGTCAAATTTTAACTATCATATCCCCCACCCTACCTGCATGCTATCACACAACCCCACCCTTACCCCCTCCCCTATCACTCCAACTCCTCACTAATGTACTAATAACACAAACCACACATCCCAACACCAAGCCCTGCATGACACAACAAAGCATGGACACCCCTCACTAAAGCATGCCCACTGCACATACCGATAACACCCCCCCAACCATCATCACACAAGCCCCCACACAGGAAAGCTAGCACTCGGGTACACGGTCACCCACCCATTGCACACCATGACACACACACATGCAATAATCATGCTTTTATACCCCTGCAGTACCACTACCTAACGTCACCAGACAGGAGGGTCCAGACATGTCCACTCCAGCCCCAGAAGAGGACCACAGTGATGACAGCAGCTCTGGCCAACTGGGTCAAGATGACCAGCCCGGACCATCGTGGGCCTCGGGACAGTCGGTTCCCCTCGCACAGGCACAGCCCAACACTGACCTTCCACCCTCTGGTAACACCAGCACAGCACCCACCCAGCGGGCCCATACCTCCGTTCCCAGGACACGTCAACCAGCTGTGTGTCCACCACTGCAGGGAACCCAGGATAACCCACCACCCCAACAATAACAAGGACCTGGGGGCAGTGGTAGTGGGCACACGTTCCAGGGGACGGAGGCCAAGGAACACAGGGGAATTGGGAGGGCTGCTGTGCGACAGGGGGCGGACAGGCCAAGGGAACCCACTCTACACAAGGCCCTCTCCTCCATCATGGGAGCATACCACCACTCCCAGGAGACGATGGCGACGGTCCTGGCAAAGTTTCAGGAGACCCAGCGAATGCAGGACGAACTGTATTTAGGGTTCAGGGAGGAGCTCAGAGCCATCAGCTCCGCCCTGGGCACCATCGTAGGGGTGCTGAAGGTTATACAGAAGACCATGAGGGACACCGTGGCACTCCAAGGGGCCCCTGACACTAGACTAGATGATGAACTGCCCACCGCTTCCGCCGGCGCTAGTGGACATGACGCCCCGCCACAGGACCACCACACCAGCACCCCACCCCCTGCAGATGGAGAACCACCCCGCAAGCGGTCCCTGAGATCCAGGAACAGGACAGAGCAAGATGACAAGACCCCCGCCAGGAAATGAGACCACCCTGATTGTCATCCCACTGTCCCACTTTGTCACCCTGTCCAGATTGGAACTGTTCCAGCTCCACTTCCTATGCCCATATGGGCAATGCACCTGTGAGACTAATAGACTGGACTCTGCCATGGACATTCCTCCACCATCACCCATCACCATTTTGCCACCCCCTCCAATAATTAGCACTTCAATAAACACCCTTGAACCACAAAACAATCTGGAGTCAGTCTGTGATTTAGAAAATGTGTATTAGCTATGACAATGACAAAATCTGTTAGAAAATGTAATGTCAACATACCTATGTCACACATCACAAGCCCATGAAGGATGCAAGCAGATGACACACATTGGTAACCACACCTGTGAAACCATAATGGAAATGTACCACTCAGTTAGCATATACTGCTTCAAATTGACAGACAGGATAGAGATAGAAGTGTGAAAGTAAATGTAATAGTAAAACAATGTGTTCTCACCTGTGTGTCACTGGAAATATTGCTGTATGACAGAGTCCCTGTTATTAATGTCTTCTTCCTCTGCTTCCTCCTCATCACTGCCCACAGGTTCCACAGCTGCCACAACACCCTCATCTGGACCATCCTCCTGCAGAAAAGGCATCTGGCGTCGCAAAGCAAGATTGTGAAGCATAGAGCAGGCGATGATGATCTGGCACACCTTCTTTGGTGAGTAGAATAGGGAACCACCTGTCATATGGAGGCACCTGAACCTGGCCTTCAGGAGGCCGAAGGTGCGTTCGATCACCCTCCTAGTCCTCCCATGGGCCTCATTGTAGCGTTCCTCTGCCTTGGTCCTGGGATTCCTCACTGGGGTCAATAGCCATGACAGGTTGGGTTAACCAGAGTTCCCTAATAGCCACACACGGTGCCTCTGGAGTTGACCCATCACATACAGGATGCTGCTATTCCGCAGGATGTAGGTGTCATGCACTGATCCAGGGAACATGGCTTTACCTGCGAGATGTACTGGTCTGCCAAACATACCATCTGTACATTCATCGAATGATAACTCTTCCGGTTCCTGTACACCTGCTCACTCCTGTGGGGGGGGGGGACCAAAGCCACATGGGTCCCATCAATGGCACCAATGATGTTGGGGATATTTCCCAGGGCATAGAAGTCACATTTAACTGTAGCCAAATCCTCCACCTGAGGGAAAACGATGTAGCTCCTCACGTGTTTCAGCAGGGCAGACAACACTCTGGACAACACGTTGGAAAACATAGGCTGGGACATCCCTGATGCCATGGCCACTGTTGTTTGAAATGACCCACTTGCAAGGAAATGGAGTACTGACAGCACCTGCACTTCAGGGAGGATTCCTGTGGGATGGCGGATTGGTGATATCAGATCTGGCTCCAACTGGGTACACAGCTCCTGGATTATGGCACGGTCAAACCTATAGGTGATGATTAAATGTCGCTCCTCCATTGTCAACAGGTCCACCAGCGGTCGGTACACCGGAGGATTCCGCCATCTCCTCACATGTCCCAGCTGATGGTGCCTAGGAAGGACAACAGCGAACACAGAGTCAAGCAACTCAGAGGTATATACCCACAGCTACACAGTACACGAAACATAATCCAAAAAGTTGTCTGTAAGTGTGTTGAGTCCAGGCCTAGGTATGTGTGACGCAGTTGTAAATGAAGCCATGTGGGCCCCTGAAATGGTGGCTGTCTGACCTCTAAACTGGGACAATTGGATGTGAGGTAACTGCGCTGGCGTTGTACTCTGTCGCGGTAGGCGAGGCGGTAGGCGGTCGAAGACAGCGGCGCAATGCTGCATTGGTTAACATTGGACCCTATGGGTCCCAGGAGCCAATGACGTGACCGCCATTTTCTATCTGTTGAATCACTCGATACCTGATCTTTGACAGGAGAGAACCTACACTGCAAGTGCTGCTGTGACCTCGGTCTGGAAGAGACAATGGCTCGTGCGTCTCGGGAAAGGGCTCCTGCCTTCACTGCACAGGAGTTGGAGAAGCTTGTGGACGGGGTCATCCCCCAGTACACGCTACTCTACGGTCCTCCAGCCCAACAGGTGAGTACATAGGGTGCAAGTTGTATGGGCTATGCATGGGTGGAGAGGCCTGGATGTAAGTAGGAAGGGGGCAGAATAATGCGAGCATGAAGGAGTGTGAATGCATGCGCCACGTGGTAAGGGCAGGGATGTGGGCCACTCACTTCAACGGTGCTGTTGCTAATGACTTCTCTTCTTCCCCTGTACATGTCATGTAGGTCAGCGCCCACCAGAAGAAGGATATTTGGCGTGCCATCGCCAAGGAAGTCTGGACCCTGGGGGTCCACCAGAGACGGAGCACCCGCTGCCGTAAAAGATGGGAGGACATTCGCCGCTGGAGCAAGAACACGGCGGAGGCTCAGCTGGGGATGGCCTCCCAACGTGGGAGGGTTGCCCGTCGCACCATGACCCCCCTGATGTTCCGGATCCTGGCGGTGGCCTACCCTGAGTTGGATGGGTGCTTGAGGGCATCACAGCAGACACAAGGGGGTGAGTACACTCAGATTCTGATGACTTTGCGTGCAGTGGAGGGGTCTGGGTGGGGGAGGAGGGCTGTGGGTTTCCCTAGGCCAGGGCGAGTTCCGTAGGCTAGGCCCCTCCGGAATGCAGGCCATGTGCCACTCCACCCCACCTCTGTAGAGTGTCAAATACAGGTATACATGCCCCTGTGTCATCTATGTGGACAGATGACACTCATAGCCATGTAGGCCATATCCCTGGAACTGCATCTGTAGAGGCCAAGAGCACGGCATAGTGCAGGGGACTGCTGTGTCTGTATTGTCCGCCAACTGTAGCGGTAAGCCATGCACTCAACCTGTCTTTCTTCTGTTTCGCCACCCTTTTTTGTGCTCTCCCTGTTCTTTTGTGCATCAGCATCATCAGGCGGAGGTACAGTGGCACCGGAGCATGAGGGAGCTGCATCCCACATGGCCATGGAGGGTCACACCACAGACTCCGAATACACCAGTGGGACGGAGGGCGAGGGGAGCTTCACGTCGGTCACTGGATCAGCAGACAGCGACACGGACTCGTCCTCCGATGGGAGCTCCCTGCCGCCAACCCCACCTACCAGCACCGCCCTCCCAGCAGCCCCTCAGCCTACGCTCTGTGCCCGCTCACCCAGGAGGGTGGGCATCACCTTCGCCCCAGGCACCTCAGCCCCTGCCCCAGTCACCACCGCTGCCCTCAGTGAGGAGGCCATTGACCTCCTCAGGTCACTCACTGTTGGGCAGTCTACCATTTTGAATGCCATCCAGGGTGTAGAAAGGGAGTTGCAACACGGTAATGCATTCCTGAAGGGCATTCATTCTGGTCAGGCTGCCCTTCATCGAACCCTGCAATCCCTGGCCTCAGCACTGATGGCAGCCATTGTCCCTGTGTCTAGCCTCCCCCTCCAACTTCCTCCACCCAGACCTAGTCCCCTGTACCCCAGCCTATCCCAAGCACACCATCAGACCAGCATGCACACACGTCAACACACAAGGACAGCTCAGGCAAACATAGGCACCACACATCCCACCGGCACTCACACAAGCATCACCCACATACAGACACAGCAACATCCACTGCCTCCACTGTGTCCCCCTCCTCGTCATCTCCCTCCTCCCTCCCAGTGTCGTCTACACTCTCACCTGCATGCACTACATCTGCAGCCACTAGGACTCGCACCAGAACACCCAGCACCACACCTCGCTCACCTGCACTCACCACCCCCTCTACCATTTACACGTCCCCTGTGTCCTCTCCCAGTGTGTCTGTGATGCCCCCTCCCAAAGTACACAAACGCGGGCACCCACACACCAAACATCCATCCACCTCATGACAGCCTCCAGAACATGCACCTGCACCCAAATCATCTAAAGTTACACCTCCTACAACCACCTCCTCTTCCTCCACTCCCAGACCCCCTCCAGCTACCCATCCCAGTGTTCGTCAGAAACTTTTCCTGAGCAACGTTGACCTCTTTCCCACCACCCCCCCTCCAATTCATAGGTCCCGTACTAGCACCTCAGCCAAAAAAAGTCCAGTTCCAGTGGTGCGTGTTAGAGGTATATGGAGTGCACCGGGTACCAGGGCAGCCAGTGTGACACGGAGCCAAAGCACTGCCAGTCCACCCCTGTAAAGCACCAGAAGTTGGACAGTCCCCGACGGGAGAGGGTGAAGACTCCTGCCAGCAAAGCCGCTCACAAGGGTCCCGGGGGGAGTGCCGAGTCAACTGTGACTCCTCACAAGGTGGTGAAGGGGCAGAAGAAGTCTCCAAAGTCTGGGAAGAGCAGCACGGCGGAGAAGGCCGCCATCCTCCCCGCTGGCCAGGACGCCACCGCCAGCCCCATCGTCACTGGTCAGGAGACCACCGCCAGAGTCAGAGCCCAGGAGGGCAGCACTATCGTCACTGGTCATGAGACCACCGCCAGAGTCAGTGCCCAGGAGGGCAGCACTATCGTCACTGGTCCGGAGACCACCGCCAAAGTCAGTGCCCAGAAGGGCAGCCCCATCGTCACTGGTCCGGAGACCACCACCAGAATCAGTGCCCAGGAGGGCACCGGCAGCCACACATCGCTGCACAGGTCAGAGACCGCAAAGTCAAGCACCGCTGAACAGGGCAAAGACCTCCATGGCAAAGCACCGCTGAACAGGGCACAGACCGCCAAGGCAAGCACCGCTGAAAAGGTCAGAGACAGCAAAGTCAAGCACCGCTGAACAGGGCAAAGACCGCCATGGCAAAGCACCGCTGAACAGGGCACAGACCGCCATGGCAAGCACCGCTCAACAGGTCAGAGACAGCAAAGTCAAGCACAGCTGAACAGGGCAAAGACAACCATGGCAAAGCACCGCTGAACAGGGCACAGACCGCCGTGACAAGCACCGCTGAACAGGTCAGAGACAGCAAAGTCAAGCACCGCTGAACAGGGCACAGACCGCCATGGGAAGCACAGCTGAACAGGTCAGAGACAGCAAAGTCAAGCACCGCTGAACAGGGCAAAGACCGCCATGGCAAAGCACCGCTGAACAGGGCACAGACCGCCATGGCATGCACCGCTGAACAGGTCAGAGACAGCAAAGTCAAGCATCTCTGAACAGGGCAAAGACCGCCATGGCAAAGCACCACTGAACAGGGCACAGACCGCCATGGCAAGCACCGCTGAACAGGTCAGAGAGCAAAGTCAAGCACCGCTGAACAGGGCAAAGACCGCCATGGCAAAGCACCGCTGAGCAGGGCACAGACTGCCATCGCAAGCACCGCTGAACAGGTCAGAGACAGCAAAGTCAAGCACTGCTGAAGAGGGCACAGACCGCCATGGCAAGCACCGCTGAACAGGTCAGAGACAGCAAAGTCAAGCACTGCTGAACAGGGCAAAGACCGCCATGGCAAAGCACCGCTGAACAGGGCACAGACCGCCATGGCAAGCACCGCTGAACAGGTCAGAGACAGCAAAGTCAAGCACCGCTGAACAGGTCAGAGACAGCAAAGTCAAGCACCGCTGAACAGGGCAAAGACCGCCAACTCAAGCATCGTTAGCCCATGTGCAGCTGGGACAGTGACTGAACTGGGACCGTCATGGGGAGCGTGATGCACTCTGGGCAGCAGTCCCCCTCCAGAACCAGTGGAGAACAGCATCCACTACCTCTGTCCTTAACAGGATGAAGCACTCTGGGCACCAGTCCCCCTCCAGAACCAGTGGAGAACTGCATCCACTACCTGAATCCTTGACAGGATGAAGCACTCTGGGTACCAGTCCTCCTCCAGAACCTGTGGAGACATGCAGAGATTGAGAGACTGTGGCTTTGCACAGCCCAGGATGGTACAGTGGGCAAACCAACCACTGTAGAGACTTGAGAGACTGTGGCTTTGCACTCCCCAGGATGGTACAGTGGGCAAACCATCCACTGCAGAGACTTGAGAGACTGTGACTTTGCACTCCCCAGGATGGTACAGTGGGCAAACCACCCACTGCAGAGACTTGAGAGACTGTGGCTTTGCACTCCCCAGGATGGTACAGTGGGCAAACCACCCACTGCAGAGACTTGAGAGACTGTGGCTTTGCACTCCCCAGGATGGTACAGTGGGCAAACCAACCACTGTAGATACTTGAGAGACTGTGGCTTTGTACTCCCCAGGATACATCAATGGGCATGGAGCCCCGTCTTGGATCTGGCGTGGTGCAGTCATCCAGCTGAGGTGCCCCCCTTCCCTTCCGCCTGAGGTGCCTGTTGTATTTCTATCAGATGCCCCTGCAGTGTTCTCTCCGTTTGTGGACAGGTATCTAGTGTTGGCCTCGCCCATGCATTGTGGGCCCAGTGGTCCACGGATATTGAAATGTGCATACCTGCACTACTAATCGTGATGTATATATTTTTTATGTGTATATATTTCTGTATATATGAGCTTACTGTATTTTGATATATTACAATGGTTGCACTCATTTCCTTTTGGCTTTGCTTTCTTCCGGGGGGGGTTGTTACTGTGATGTTTGGATATGCATTGGTGTGTGTGTTGTAGTGGGTGAGGGTCGGGTGGGGGTGGGGGTGTTGCGTGTGTGTGTCCGTGACTTTTGCCTGCCCCCTACCCTATGTCGTAGGTGCAGTACTCACCTTTGTCTTCGGCGCCGCCGTTGCTGGTGTTCATAGAGGAGCAGGAACACAATCGCAGGGAGTATTTGGAGTTCAGGCTCCATGGTGGCCTCCTTCCTCGTGGAGTGTGTTCAGGTGAGCATTTTCCCATTGCAAAAGCTGTTTCCGCCATGTTTTTATCCACGGTGAATCCGCCCTGGAAAAGGTGGTGGATTGGTGTGTTGTAATACTGTGGGCGGTACTTTGTCTTCCGCCTGTCTGTTGGCAGTGACCGCCGCGCTGCTTGTCTGTACCGCCGTGGCGGTCGGAGTGTTAAAGTGGCTGTCTATGTTGGCGGATTCCACCACGGTCATAATTCCCTTCTTTTTTTTCGCCGGCCTGTTTGCGGTATTACCGCAGCTTTAACATCGTCCGCCAGGGTTGTAATGACCCCCACAGTTCTTAGATTGTGCCCCTATCAGGTCTGTAGGTTAGGATAATGTGCCTGTCCTCCATTGTCGCCAGGTCCACCAGCGGTCTGTACATGGGGGGATGTCCTCATCTACTATTCATCCTCAGCGGTTGAACTCTAGGGTGAAAAACTGTGAGCAGAAGGTCATATTCACACATATGTTAAAATAAATATGCATTTCTTCCTTTACAGAAACAGTATGTGAACTTGAGAGTCATTTGATGTGCCAATGTCTGCTGTGACGCAGTTAGGTGCCATGGCGTGTGCCCCCTGAAATGGCAGCTGCCTGACCTGTGAGGAGAGACAAGTGGAAATGAGGTAATTCTGCTGGCGTTGTGCGCCATTGCGGTCTAGGACCATCGCGCAACTTCGCATTGGTTATCATTGGGCCCTAAGGGCTCCAGGAGCCAATGGCGATGTACGCCGGCGGCGACCGTACGCACCGCTGTGGACGTGACCGCCATTTTCTATCTGTTCACTCACTTGCACCTGACCTTCAACAGGAGAGGACCTACACTGCAAGTGCTGCTGTGACCTATGCCTGGAAGCAACAAGGGCTCGAGTATCTGGGGAAAGGGCCCACGTCTTCACTTTGGAGGAGTTGGAGAGACTGGTGGAAGGGGTCCTACACCAGTACACTTTACTCTATGGTCCTCCAGACAAACAGGTGAGTTCACTGTGAGCATGATGTGTGGGCCATGAAAGTATGAATTGCTGTGTTTTTAAGCCTTGTGTAGGGGGGTTCTGAGGGGTCCTGGGCAGAGTGCTGCATGTCTGGTGGTCAATGTCTGTGCGTAAGTGGATGGGAGGTATATGGTGGGCCATGAGTGCAACAGGCCGGACAGTATGACTCATACTTTTTTCTATGCGACGGAGGGAACTGCATCCCACATGGGCCTGGAGGCCGAATCCACCAACGGTGAGGGTACCAGTGGGACGGAGAGCGAGGGGAGCACCACGACGGAGACAGGAGGGGACACTATGGACAGCGATTCATCCGATGGAAGCTCCCTGGTGGTGGCAGACACGTCTGTGCCCACCCCAACAACAGGTACAGCCACCAACACTCGTATCAGCACTGCCCTCTCAGCAGCCCCTCAGCGTGTTTCCTGTGCCCTCTCACCCAGGAGGATGGGCATCTCCTTCACCCCAGGCACCTCAAGCCCTGCCCCAGTCAGCCCTGTTGCCCTCAGTGCGGAGGCTATTGACCTCCTAAGATCCCACTCAGTTGAGCAGTCAACCATACTGAATGCCATCCAGGGTGTAGCAGGGCATTTGCAACAAACAAATGCATACTTGGAGGGCATTCACTCTGGCGTGGCAGGCCAACAGAGAGCATTCCAGGCTCTGGCCTCTGCACTGATGGCATCCATTGGCCCTGTCTCCAGCCTACTCCCTCCAACTTCCTCTACCCAGTCCCAATCCCCTCAACCCCAGCCTATCCCAAGCACACCTTCAGACCAGCATGCAACCAAATCAACACACAGAAGTGTCTCAGGCAAACACAAGCACCACACTTCATCTCACAGGCACTCACACACAAGCACCATCCCCATGCAGACACACCAACATCCACTGTCTCCACTGTGTCCCCCTCCTCCTCCTCGTCCACCCCCTCCCAGTAGCGTCTCCACTCACACCTGCATGCACTACATCCTCATCCACTACCTCCATCACCAGCACACCTATCACTACACGCCCTTCACTGGCAGTCACCACCCCCACATCCATGCACACGTCCCGTGTCCTCTCCCACTGTGTCTGTGACCCCTCCTCCCGAAGTACACAAACGCAAGCACACACCCACCCAAAGGCATCCACCTCACAACAGCATCCAGCCCATGCACCTGCACCCAAATACAGCAGACTGACACCTCCAACATCTACTACCTCTTCCTCCACTCTGAAACCTTCACCCTCTTCCCACCCTAGTGTCCCTAAGAAGCTTTTTCTCACCACCATTGACCTATTCCCAACCCCTCCCCCTGTCCTTCACCTCGGGCCAGGGTGGCCAGAACCCAGCCCAGCACCTCAGCCACCCAGTCCACGGCCACTGTGGTTTCCGTAGCTGTGAGAGGCTCCAAGGAGGCAGCCCAGCCAGTGTGCCACCAACACCTGCCAAGGCCAAGAAGGGTCCGCCACCTGGCAAGGGCAAGAAGGGACCGGCATCCAGCAAGGGGAAGGAGGCATAACCACCCAGCAAGGCCAAGTCAAAGACTCCAGCTGGCAGAAGCAAGGAGGCACCACCATCTGCCAAGGGCAGGAAGGGGCACAGAACACCAGCCATAGCACTTCAGCCGCCTGAGGCTGCAGGTGAAGGCCTGGAGGCTACCACCACAACTGCCAGTATCGCCACCTGCACCGCGGCCAGCACCACCACCTGCACCGTGGCCAGCACTGCCACCTGCACTTTGGGCAGCACTGCCACCTGCCCCACCGCAAGCAGCACCACTGACAGCAGCAGCAGCCCCAGTGGGCAGCAAAATGAGGCAGCAGGTGAAGGCCTGGAGGCAACCATCCCCACCAGCAGTACCACCACCTGCACTGCGACCAGCACCACCACCTGCCCCACTGCAAGCAGCACCACTGCCAGCAGCAGCAGCCCCAGTGGGCAGCCGTCCGAGGCTGCAGGTGAAGGCCTGGAGGCTACCACCACAACTGCCAGCACCACCTCCTGCCGGTCACCTAGCAGACATTGAGCAGCCGTCACCACCAGAGAGCAGAGTGTAGTGGTGACTCCATGGGCTGCAGTGTGTCCTGGCCCCTGCAAAAGCTGTCGCTGTGACACCCAGGTGAGAGACTGGGACCTTGCACTCCAAAACATCTGCATCACAGGGCGCAATGCCCCCTCCAGAACCAGTGGAAGAAGGCATCCACTCAACCCCTTCTTGCCAGGATGAAGCACACTGGGCACAAAGCCCCCTCAAGAACCAGTGAAAGAAGCCATCCACTCAGCTCCTCCTTGCCAGGATGAAGCACACTGGGCACAAGGCCCCCTCCAGAACCAGTGGAAGAAGCTATCCACTCAGCCCCTCCTTGCCAGGATGAGGCAAACTGGGCACAAATCCCCCTCCAGAACCAGATGAAGAAACCATCCACTCAGCCCCTACTTGCCAGGATGAAGCACACTGGGCACAAAGCTCCATCCAGAACCAGTGGAAAACTGGGACCCACTTGAGAGACTGTGGCTTTGCACTCCCCAGGACCAAGCAGTGGGCAAACCACCCACTAGAGAGACTGTGGCTTTGCAGTCCCCAGGGCCAAGCAGTGGGAAAAACACCTACTTGAGAGAATATGGTTTTGCATACCACAGGACCAAGCAGTGGGCAAACCACCCACTAGAGAGACTGTGGCTTTGCAGTCCCCAGGACCAAGCATTGGAAAACCACCCACTTGAGAGATTGTGGCTTTATACACCCCAGGACCAAGCAGTGGGCAAACCACCCACTAGAGAGACTGTGGCTTTGCACTCCCCAGGACCAAGCATTGGGCAAACCACCCACTTGAGAGATTGTGGCTTTATACACCCCAGGACCAAGCAGTGGGCAAACCACCCACTAGAGAGACTGTGGCTTTGCACTCCCCAGGACCAAGCAGTGGGCAAACCACCCACTTGAGAGAATGTGGCTTTGCACTCCCCAGGTCCAAGCAGTGGGCATGGAGCCCCCTCCAGGAGCAGTGGCATTGTACCATCTTCCGGCTGAGGTGCCCCCCATTTCCCGTCCCACTGAGGTGCCTGTGTGTTTTCGACCTGATGACCCTGGAGTGTTCCCTCCGTATTGAGGCAGGAGTCAAATGTGGGCTTGGCCTATGTGTTTTGGCCCAGTGGACCACGAACAATTTTTCAGTGGGCATTGTCCCGTCTTTTGTATATATTGTATATATTGTACATACTGTTTTTTCTTTATGAACGTATTTCTCAGTATTACTAATATTACACTCATTTTACTCCATTCCTTTTGTCCTTGCGTTATTCCAGAGGGTTACGGGGTGTATATGTAATGTTGTGACATGTGTTTGTGTGCATACTGTTGGGAGTGAGGGTGGGGGTGGGGGTGTTGCGTGTGTGTGTCACTCTCTTTTTCCTCCCCCCTCCCTTGTGTGCTAAGTGCAGTACTCAACGTGGTCTTCGTCGCCGGCGTTCATGTTCCTGGTGTATGAGAAGATAAACCAGCATGGGGAACACCTGTAGCTCGGGCTCCATGGTGTCCTGGTTCATCCTTGAGTGACAAGAGGTGAGTTGTTTCCCTTCTGTGTCTGTTTCCGCTGTGCTTTTGATGGCGTTGGTACCGCCCCGGAAAATCTGGCGGATTGTAATGTAGTGGGCGGTACATTGTCTTCCGCCTGGCTGTTGGCGGTTACCACCGCGGTGTTTGTTGCTACCGCCGTGGCGGTCGGTGTGTTAAAGTGGCTATATTTGTTGGCGGTTTCCACCGTGGTCATGATTCAATTTTTTTTTACTGCCGGTCTGTTGGCGGTGTTAGCGCCGCTTTTTCACTGACCGCCAGGGTTATAATGAGGGCCTAAGTTTTTAAAGGAAAAGTGTCACACAGCGACATTTCTACATCATCTGTTCAGAGCGTCTGTATGATAATAATACTATTTTCATGGACCATCCTATTAAAAATTTCCTTACCCTATTAAAAAGTTCCTAAACTACATTTTGGAGGTACTACTAAATTGCAATGAATAATTTCTACAGTTCTCACCTTATTCTAAATCACTCAATGCATAGATTGGATGCAGACATGCAAAACTACTGCACCTCACCGGGAATTGCTTGGCAGTTGGCACTGTATGAGCTACAAAAAATAAAGGCACAGAGAAGTGAAAGAACATGCTAACTCACTAACACTAAAAATAATGACTATATTAGACAGGGCACAGGAGGAGTCTCTGCATTACTTCTTAATCAGTCCATGCAACTCCAAAAACAAGTACAATTACGTAGCGCCGAGCACCAGTCTAGATGATGATCACATAATATTATATTTGTAACAAAGTGAACTTACCTGTGTGTGAGCAGCATGCTTGCTATTTGGGAAGAAACTTCAATCATGGAACACAACTAATATTTGTTAGAAATGGGGTCTTCGGTTGGCAGTCAGGTTACCCCCTGTCCAAACAAGGACCCTCACTCTAGTCAGGATAAGTCACACACAATCCAAATTATCCTGTGCCCACCCTCTGGTAGCTTGGCACTAAGCAGTCAAGCTTAACTTAGATGGAAATGTGTAAAGTATTTGTGCAATAAATCATGCAATAACACAGTAGAACCACAGAAAAACAGCACACAGTGTTTAGAAAACTAGATGCAGGTCAAAACAATTAAAATGCAATAAGTATATGTTGAGATATCACTGTAGAAGTGATATAAAGTGTCTTAAGTCTTTTAAAAGCAATAAATGTATCTTTCAAGCACAAAGTACCTGGTGCATGTGCAAAATCTCTGCAAAGAACCGCAGAGGAGGAGATGCAGGGAAAACAAGGGGGTGTGCGTTGATTTCTCAGGCCGCACACGGCGATGCGTCGTTTAGTTTTCATGCAGGGATAGCTGTGCGTCGAGTTCTGGTGCTCGGTGATGGTTCCTCTTCGGGTTCCGGGGTTTTCAGATGCCCCGGGGACGATGCGTCGATTGCCGGTGCTGACAGGACAAAGTCACAGGGGCTGCATCGATCCAGTGGGCGTTGCGTGGACATTTCTACTGCACTGCAGGTGCTGCACCGATTCCTGGAAGTCGGGCTGCATCATTCCGGCTGTGCATCGATCCAGTGGGCTCTGCGTCGAATTTCCAGTCGCTACGCTGGCACTGAGTCGATCTTCTTGTTGCAAAGTTGGGCTGCATCTTTCCATTTCGGCGTGCAGTGAATTTTTCACCTCGGTGCAGGCTGTGCTTGGTTTCAGCCAGGCTGTGCGTCGATTTTCACCACACAAGGAGCCCTTCTTGTAGAGATGAAGTCTTTTTGGTCCTGAGACTTCAGGGAACAGGAGGCAGGCTCTATCCAAGCCCTTGGAGAGCACTTCCCACCACGGCCAGAGAGAAGCAAAGCAGCAGGGCAACAGCAAGGCAGCAGTCCTCACAGAAAGCAGACAGCTGAGTCCTTTGGGCAGCCAGGCAGTTCTTCCGGGCAGGTTGCAGATTCTGGTTCAGGTTCTCTTCTCCAGGAAGTGTCTGAGTTGGAAGGGGCAGAGGCCCTGTTGAAATACCCAAATGGGTCTTTGAAGTGTGGGAGACTTCAAAGAGTGGCATAGAAGTGCACAAGGTTCCCTTTCACTTCAATCCTGCCAGCCAGAGTCCCAGTAGGGTGTGTGGCAGTCCTTTGTGTGAGGGCAGGCTACTGTCCTTTGACATGTAATTGTTATGCCCTTCACCATCCCAGCCCAAGAAGATCCATTCAAAATGCAGATGTATGCAAGTGAGGCTGAGTATCCTGTGTTTGGGGTGTGTCTGAGTGAATGCACAAGGGAGCTGTCAGCTAAACCCAGCCAGACGTGGATTGTAAGGCACAGAAGGATTTAAGTGTAGAGAAATGCTCACTTTCTAAAAGTGGCATATCTAAAATAGTAATATTAAATCTAACTTCACCAGTCAGCAGGATTTTGTATTACCATTCTGGTCATGTTAAATATGACCTTCCTACTCCTTTCAGATCAGCAGATACCACTCAAACAGTATATTAGTGTAACCCCAATGTTGGACTATGACGGGAACAGGCCTCGCAGCAGTGTAAAAACGAATTTAGGAGTTTTACACCACCAGGACATGTAAACTACACAGGTACATGTCCTGCCTTTTGCCTACACAGCACCCTGCCCTACGGGTTGCCCAGGGCTTACCTTAGGGGTGACTTATATGTAGAAAAAGGGAAGTTTAGGTTTGGCAAGTATTTTAAATGCCAAGCCGAATTGGCAGTGAAACTATACACACAGGCCTTGCAATGGCAGGCCTGAGACAATGTGAAGGAGCTACTTAAGTGGGTGGCACAATCAGTGCTGCAGGCCCACTAGTGTCATTTAATCTACAGGTCCTGGGCACATATATTGCACTTTATTAGGGACTTATAAGTAAATTAAATAATTCAATTGGGTATGATCCAATGTTACCATGTTTAAAGGGAGAGAGCATATGCACTTTAGCACTGGTTAGCAGTGGTAAAGTGTGCAGAGTCTTAAAACCAGCAAAAACAGCATCTAACAAGTGGAGAGGGGTAGGCAAAAAGTTAGGGGTGACCACCCTAAGACTGTCAGGTCTAACAATAATTAATTATTACTCACCGAGCCCCACAGCCTCTACTCCTAGCAGGTCGAGCAGGTCCATTTCACGGTCCACGATATTGGCCCTCTTGTGCGTAAGCTATTGTGGGTGCGCCGGACCCCAGAGCTGAGGCTCACAGCACGGTGCACCCTCTCCCAGCATTGCTGGTGCTCCCTGAGACAGTACCCAGACCTGGGCCTGCTGCCAAGGTGGAGGGTAGATGGCGCTGCATATTAAACACCAAGGCAGCCACCTCCACCTCAGACAAAATGGCGCGGGCTGCACCCCTTCACATTGCCGTATGCATGGAAGGTGGCTGATGGTGGTGGTTTGGGGCCCTGCATTGCCACTCTCCTGATTTGCCATGGTGCTCAGGGTTTGGGGAGGCATAAGGAAGAAGGAAGGGGGAAAAAAAGAAATCAAAACAAAAAAGTAAAAAAGTCACAAAAAACACACAAAAAATTGGAGAAATGTTAAAATAGAAAAACACAAAGAGAAGAGGTAATATAATAAACAGAAACTGGGGGAAAGTAGGTTTTAAAAGTATGGGAGGGGACAAGATATAGAGGGATATAAAAGTAGGTCCTAGCGCCATAACAAGCAAATAAAAAACTAGATGGCTACATCCATGGGAACCACGTGGTGCCGTTCACGTGAGCATTCCAATACAATGGCGTACTTTGCGATGTTAATGACGTTAAATGTCACACGAATTGGTGCAGAAAGAAACTCCACCTGCCAGAGGAACTTCGCGTAGTGCAATGGAGTTTTTTTTGCGACTTCAAGGAGTTCCGCATAGCACGGTTAAGCAAACTCCACCCAGGCCCAATCCTAATGTGCAGGGAAAATCTATACTAATCTGAATGAAACCCTGCAGGTCACGATTTTGTTCAAAGTGCTTGATTATTTTGACTCTTGCTTAATTAAATACTGTCAATTCTTTAGTGGGGCAGACAAGGTTATTGTATTGTATTTTGTTATATGTGGTTGATGCTGAGGAGAATGCGTGTGTGCAAATTGTAAAGTGAGGGTGAGCTGCTGCAAGAAACGAGATTGACGTCAAAGTGTGCTTCGCTGCTATTAATCAGCTGGTGTAGTGCCACGCTGGCATTGGTAGTAAACATCAGAAAGGGTCACGTTGCAGTAGGTTACTACTGCTGAACAAGGAATTGTGGATAAAGAGTTATTTCCTGGTCCAGAACAAAATTCTATTGACATTTGGTTTAAAAATGAATTGTTTTACGGTCATATGATATTTGTTTAGAGGAGATGTGCCTACACTTAGTAGCAGTGGAAAAAAGGCACCTCCTGAAAATACCCCAGGTCATTATATGGAAATAGATGTAGGACTCAATACCTGTATGTCAAGGGCATAAGATCACAGGAAAAGAAGGTGCTTTGAGGTTTCCACGTTATGGCATATTTAATTTGAGAATCATTGAAAACTTGAGAAGAGTGTTATATGAAATGAATCCACCTCCCAGACCTGAAAGGTATGAGGTGCTTCACAATTGGGAATGTGCTGCTCATTCTAGAGAGAAAGAGAAGTATCAGGGAAAAGCTCGAAAAGCAGTGCACACATCTGCTGAGACTAGATGGAATGCTGAACAAAAGAAAGGGAGAACAGGCATGATAGATAGAGTAATATTGTATCCAGCCTTAACAAGAAAAGCATTTGAGAGAGAAAAAGAAAAGAAAAAGGACAAGAAAGCAAAGGATGGAAAGCAAAAAGAGGCAGATAACATGAGTGAGATTAGTGACAGTGATTATGGAGATAGATTTTTAGATGTATTATTCTCAGAATGTCCACCTCGGTATAACATGACCTGAGCAGGGGTGGAGATAGCGCTAATGGTGGTTGAAATATTGGATGAACTACTGCCCCAATAAATGTAAATCCTAGTTCAATTGTGGTTACTTTGGTGAATGTACATTTTGAACTAATGGGAGGAGATTCAGGAATTTGTGTTCCTGCTAACTCTACTATCCTAAACACTGCTAATGCTCTTGTTGTCCCTGTTACTATTGGTCCTATGGTCCTCATGTATAAATCTGATTTTCCAGGAAAGACAATGTGTAATTTGGCTGTCCCAGTTGCAGCAGTTGTTGCAAGTAGTGCTGCAACACTGCTGCTATGAGAGGATTTTTTCCTCTCATCCTGACACACACAAGTTCTCCATGTGTGGCGAGTGCTGATTTGACTTTGAATATTCAGGGTGCAGTTCCATAGGTACATATCAGTGAATGTCAACTTCTTGTCCACCCATATGAGAGCTGTCTTTAAAATCTAGTGGTGGTGCTCATGGAGGTGGGAATATCTCTAAGGTCTCTGTTGTGTCGCGGAGTCTTAGTGCTAAGGAAATAGTGGAGTGGTGAACGCTTTTAAGGCTGATACTCCTTCGAGTGATAGTGGGATTTCTGAGTTGAGTCAGGGAATGATTTTGTCAACTGTGAGAGAGAATCTGGTGGGTGTGGCTAAGCTGAAGTTAGAACTAGATGAGATGATTAACAGGAATCTTGAAATGACTCATTTAGACTTGAATAGGGGTGGGGGAAAAAAATCCTCTGTTTTCGTAGTTTGTTGCAGAATTCAGACTCCCCACTACTGTGAGTAATGCAGAGTTCTCTATGAATTCCAGCATTGTGCATTGCAGATTTTTTTTTTCATTAGCGCATGCAAGACTGGTGAGCTCCACAATACTTCTAGGCCACTTACGAGTGCATGCAAGATTTCACAACCGTTAGCACAGCTTCCAGCCATGACAATGCCATGTTTGTGCTGCTAGTGAGTATGAGCAACCATGAGTGACCACGTCCATACCTCGAGTAGATTCTCTACTTGAGAAGCAGATAGGGGATATTCTACTTCAACGGATTGTTCCTGTTGTTTTAGTGTGAGACACATTTTCTTTTTCAACAGGAAGGAAGTGCCCCAGAGACCTCAACTTCCTGTTCCTGTCCAGCAGGCTACTCTGAGTGATTTGTCCATCTCCTGATCATTTTTCACTTGGATGTTCATGTGGAAGGATCATTAACTTCCTCTGCTGTATCTATATCATTGAATTAAAGACTTTACTTTTGTGATATCACAAGTTCAAAAACTATTGTATAAGGGTGTAGTTTGTATAATAGAGGGAATACAACAGTATCTCTTTGTACTTTTATTCGTGTTTTACATTTGATTGTGATTTTGGTGGGTGGCTGGAGTTTTGGTAGGAACCTACCTATTTTTTTAAATGTAATTTTTCATAAAGAAAAATGTTGCACAGTTCAGTAAATTTTCTCCATGTTTGTTACATTTGCAATATTAATTTATTTAATATTATGTGGCCTAGTCTGCGAATGGGCCATCCAGCCAGCAGGCCCACCACTAGTCATTTGCAGAGAGAAAAACATTCACCAGTCATCAGTGCATAAAACCACTGTTTCTGTGGTGCATGTTGTTTTACTTAAAACATAATTTAGGACAGGGATGGCATCTTATTAAATTCAAAATGTGGGTGATTGTTTGTATTGCATGTTTTTTTTCTACAAATGTATATCTAGGGTAATATTTTATGCCACAGGAGGCTGTGCATTGTAATTTTGTTTATAGCTTAGGTAATTTTCATGTTTGCCATTGCTGAATTAATGGTGTTTTCTTTGTCTAGCCAGTGTGTGTGTGATTGTGCTATATGCCACCGTTTGTCTTTGTTTTCCATGCCATGTGGCCAGATGACATTTTGTGTAGTCGGTGTTCAAAGGCCTGCGTGTGTTCTTTGTTTTCCATGCCTCCTTGCTTGGTGATTGACCGTGTGGCCAGAGGTCATTTTGTGTAGCCAGCCAGTGTGCTGTGACATAGGCTTGCATGTGTCTTTGTTCTCCATGCCTCCTTGCTCATTGTTATTGTTTGACCATGTGGTTGGTGGCCATTTTGTGCAGCCAGTCAGAGTGTGTTTTGCCAAAGGCTTGCATTTGTTCTTTGTTCTCCACATCTCCATCCTTGCTGTTGTTGGTTTGACCATGTGGCCGGCAGCGATTTTGTGTAGTAAGCAGTGTGCTTGTGCCATAGGCTTGCATGTGTTCTTTGTTCTCCATGCCTCCTTGCTTGCAGTAGTTGTTTGACCATATGGCTGGCACCCATTTTATACAACAAGTCAGTGTGCTTTTGCTAGAAGGGTTGCATTTGTTCTTTGTTTTCCATTCCTCCTTGCTTGCTGCAATTGGTTTGACCATGTGGCCACCTTTTATTTTGTGTGGTCAGACAGTGTGCTTTGCCATAGGCGTGCATGTGTTCTTTGTTCTCCATGCCTCCTTGCTCTGTGTTGTTGTTTGACCATGTGGCCAGTGTCCATTTTGTGCAGCAAGTCAGTGTGTTTTTGCAGTAGGTGTGCATTTGTTCTTTGTTCGTTCTCCATGCCTCCTTGCTTGCTGTTGATGTTTGACCATGTGGCAGGTGGTCATTTTTTATAGCCAACCGGTGTACTTTGCCAAAGGCTTGTATGTGGTCTTTGTTCTCCGTGCCTCCTCGATGGCCGTTGTTGTTTGACCATGTGGCCAGAGGCCTTGTTGTACAGCCACCTTTTATTAATTTCAGTTTCCAACGCTATTTTTTCTAGGGAGCTTCTACTTGTGTAGCTCAGTGCCACTGCCAACTGATAGCTTTAAGATGGCTCCAAAGAAATGTTCTGCAAAAAATGGCTAGTGAGAAGAAGCAGCTTTACACCACTGGTGTGCCAAACACACCATTTTTCCCGAACGTTGTGCCTGCACACAAGCTTCCAGGGAAAAAAATGGGAGTAGCACTCCTGCATCAATGGCACAAGCCCAACCTATGCCCAAGTCCATGCCTATCAGCAAGGCAGACACTGCAATCATGGTGACATTGATGAGCAGTGATGTTGAATTGGATTTGTCCCTTTGACAAACTAGTACCCAATTGTTTGAGGAAAAACAGTAAAGTAGACAGCAGCCAGAAATATTAGATATTTTTGAAGTTGGAGAAGAACAGGAGTTTGAGGTTCCTCCTGAGAAAAATTCTCCTCTTTTAGAATCATTGGCCCCCAGAACTCCTGCAAGAAAAAGGAAGGGTACTTCATCATCTTCTCCAAGCACCCATTCTGATGACGATCTGGACCCCGGCAGAGTCCAAAACTGGCCAGGAGAGGCAAGGTAAAAAAATGTTCCTGAAAGCCTTGGAATTATTGAGGAGGATGAGGAGGGTGACGAGCCAGTCACTGTTATTGAAGCTGACCCAGAGGAGACTGACACTGCCACTCCTCTTCTACCTGCTCAGAGGGATGTGGCATAGCTACCACCGCCAGCACCAGCTCCCGTATTCGTAAGGGTCCTGCGGAAACCTGCATCAAGTCCTTCCTCAAAAGAATGCAAGGTAGAGAGGCAGTCAATGACACTCCCACCTACCTCCATTTCTTCTTCATGCATTGGTACTGGCACACTAAGAATTTTCTCCTCCCCAGTTTGGTCCTTTTTTATGATTAGCAAGCAGGAGGATAACATTGCAATATGCTCCATATGCCATGTGAGTGTTCGTGGAGGTAAGCCTGGTTTCTCTATGGTACTGGAGGCCAAACTACCCACCTGAAAAAAAATCACCCAATCCAGTGGGAGGAGCACCTTAAAAAAATTATAGCAAGTGGTGGAGTTGAAGATGAGGAGAGCGGGTATCATTAGCTCCAATCACGGTGCGAGGTGATGAGGAAGAAGAGGGTGGCATCTTTATGAAAAGCAGGGCTATCCGAAGCAGTGACCAGTAACCCCTGTCTCAGCGACCTCAAAATAGCACAAGAGTTAGATGGAGACACCATGGCATACAGTGACTGTCTCAAGATGCACATTGAGTCTGCCACCCCCTACGTCTTGGAAGTTGCCTGCATCAAGGGCCCCAGAAAAGAAGAAAATCCAGTCTACTACTACAGGACCGTTTAGGCAAGAAGGGTACTACGACCGCAACCACACAATGGCGTGTTTGTACAATGGGAAGCTAGCTCAAATGTTAGCACTGGACCTCCTCCATATTCTTTAGTGCAAGGGGTGGGATTTTTAGAATTTTTGGTGGCCATGTGCCCAAAATGAGAGGTTCCAAGTCTGACCTATTTTGCCAGAGTTGCTGTTCCAGGGCTGCATCAAGATATGCTGCAATTAGTTGGGCAAGTCACTGTTATTGAAGCTGACCCAGAGGAGACTGACACTGCCACTCCTCTTCTACCTGCTCAGAGGGATGTGGCATAGCTACCACCGCCAGCACCAGCTCCCGTATTCATAAGGGTCCTGCGGAAACCTGCATCAAGTCCTTCCTCAAAAGAATGCAAGGTAGAGAGGCAGTCAATGACACTCCCACCTACCTCCATTTCTTCTTCATGCATTGGTACTGGCACACTAAGAATTTTCTCCTCCCCAGTTTGGTCCTTTTTTATGATTAGCAAGCAGGAGGATAACATTGCAATATGCTCCATATGCCATGTGAGTGTTCGTGGAGGTAAGCCTGGTTTCTCTATGGTACTGGAGGCCAAACTACCCACCTGAAAAAAAATCACCCAATCCAGTGGGAGGAGCACCTTAAAAAAATTATAGCAAGTGGTGGAGTTGAAGATGAGGAGAGCGGGTATCATTAGCTCCAATCACGGTGCGAGGTGATGAGGAAGAAGAGGGTGGCATCTTTATGAAAAGCAGGGCTCTCCGAAGCAGTGACCAGTAACCCCTGTCTCAGCGACCTCAAAATAGCACAAGAGTTAGATGGAGACACCATGGCATACAGTGACTGTCTCAAGATGCACATTGAGTCTGCCACCCCCTACGTCTTGGAAGTTGCCTGCATCAAGGGCCCCAGAAAAGAAGAAAATCCAGTCTACTACTACAGGACCGTTTAGGCAAGAAGGGTACTACGACCGCAACCACACAATGGCGTGTTTGTACAATGGGAAGCTAGCTCAAATGTTAGCACTGGACCTCCTCCATATTCTTTAGTGCAAGGGGTGGGATTTTTAGAATTTTTGGTGGCCATGTGCCCAAAATGAGAGGTTCCAAGTCTGACCTATTTTGCCAGAGTTGCTGTTCCAGGGCTGCATCAAGATATGCTGCAATTAGTTGGGCAAGCTTTGCAGCAAAGTGCTGTTCACACTATCCACCTGACGACAGACAGATGGACCATTTGTCAAGCAACTGATTACATGTCTATCACTGTACTCTGGATCTCTTTTGCCTTGGGTTGGGCAACAGCTATCCACAGGTCTCAGCACTGAAGATCATTTTGAGGCATTCTGTAGCATGCAACAGTAACCATGTTTGGCATGGAACAAGTCCATACAGCTGCAAACATCTTGGAAGACTTTAACAGCAAGGAGTGTGACTGGCTATGACCCAGGGATCTAAAAATGGTATTTGTTGACACAGACAATGACAATAATGTAGTCAAGGCCATGGCAGATGGTAGCTTCTTCAGGGTCCTGTATTTGGCGCATTGCATCAACCTGGCTGTGCAGGACTTTCTCAAAAAAAGAAGACGAAGTCAGCAGCATACTGACCACCTGCAGAAGAATCTCAACTTGTTTCAGCCATTCTTTTAAAGCCTGGAAACAGATGAGGATTATTCAGTATGCTAATAGAGTACCTGTTATAGCTCGCATACAGGAGGTACCAATACATTGGAATTCAAACTATTACATGTTGTAACTTCTGTTTGAGCAGTACCGATAAATCAATGACAATGTCATCCAAAGAGGAGGGGATGCGATTGGAAAAAGCATGATCAAGGTGGCAGACAAATGGGGCCTAGTCAAATGTCTGATACAAATGTTCCTTCCTTTTGAGGTTTTAAACATAGGAAGTCAGCAAGGAGGACAGTGTGATGGGCCAAGCTAGTTTCTTCTGCTACTAGACCAGTTGGAAAAGGTGTCTGGAAGGTTTGCACTCGGAGATGTGAACAAAAATGCAGATGTGCAGGCCTTGGTTGAGAGTTTAATCCTTTGATTGGCTGTTAATACAAGGCTGCAAAAAGACATCATGTTGTCCAAAGTGTACATCTGTGCCACACTACTTGGTCCATGGTACACAAACGTTCTGGCCATTTTTATTCTGTTTTCTGAAGGGGATGTTTCAAAATGCAAGAGGTGGATTGTTGAGCAAGCTGGAGACCTGGAAGACGAATGGATGGAAATTACAAGAGTTCCACTCCCGGGCAAAAGTTCTTGGATGCCGCCTTCAACTTCAAGAAGGGGCAGTAGTGTCTCACAGCAGCCACAACCAGCAACTAGAACACCGGCAACAACCACAACTACAGGAACAGAAGAATTGTCCCCAACTCTGCATTGGCTTTGTTTCAGGTGGCAGGTCTTACGTCCAGTGCAGAGGTGAAGGCAAAAGAGATTGTGCAAGTTACATGTTGTGGGTATAGTAGTACATCCAAGAGCTTGTTTACATTAAGGTGCTGTTGCTTGCAACATTCAGACTTATTTGGGTATATTAATTATATCCTTGAATATGAAGTTTGCTATAACCAATCCTTGTTAAATGTCTCATTTATAATAAGGAGTGCTTGTGGATTATATACATTGTATCCCACCTGCTAAACTCTTTCAACTGTAACTGCAAAAGCATGTGCTCATCACAATGTGATCTTTATTGAACATGTGCCACAATCAGGATGATAATTGCTCATTTCCTTAATAAGCAACCAACTGCCTTTCCACCTGCTCCAATTGTAACGGACAAAACATATGCTTGTCACAATGTGATCTGTACTGAACATGTGCCATGATCAAGAGGATAAGTGCTTATTTCCTTAACAAGCATATGTGCACATTTGATTATTTAAGGATGCTTGTGAGTCTGAGGGAATGCTTGGCTTCGTATCTATTGTTCTACTTACCTGCATCCAGTTAAGTTAAGTTCCTTCTCCTCCAGTCTGCCTTAGGCCAAGTTCAAGTGTTCCTCCTTCTCTGAACAGATTCCAGTTGAGTTCCAGCATTTCTTGCCCTCCGGAGAGCCTCCAGTCGAGTTCTGGTGATCCTCGCCCTCCAGTCAGCTTTCTGCGGAGACCCGGCTCTCCTCTCCCATCTTCTGGCAACAATCCCCTGTTCCCTGTAGAAGAGAGAAAATACGAAAGGTGAAAAAAAACAGTTTGGGCTCTTCTAAAGTTTTCAAGCAAGTTACTTCACTTCAAAGTAAAGAAACTGAAAATAAGGAAAGATATATTTCCCACAACAACTGCTCTACTGATAATTAGGAGATCAGAAATAGAGCAAGTTTATCAAAACTATTATTGACAAGAGATTAGGCCAGCACACTAAGAAGCCCTTTTGTCAAGTTGATTGTTTTTGAGTTTGGACATTGCTTCAGAGACTCTGTGAAGTATTGTAACAAGAGGAAGAGACCTGTTCAGCCTTCAAGAAACGTATGTAAAGATCGCACTGTTTGTTAACAATAACTGACATTATGCAATGTATAATTCCGCAATAGTTTGTGCTAGTTCAATGTATTAATGAAGTAATTATTTTGCGGCCAAGAATCCTAAAAACCAAAGACTGAGATTTTGAGAAATCAGAAGTCCTAATAAACAACAAGACATGCAGTTAAGGATCAAGCAGAAGCTGGTATTTTCTCTTTTTCTCTTCCCAAACCCCACTCCCCTTGCAGACTAGCGAGAGGGCAATGTACTCTTTATCGCGGTCATGTTAGTCCTCACAGGAATTGGGGAATTGGCATTGCCCCATCAGGTGAGTAGCTTGCACAGAACATGGCAGCAGCAATGACCGTAGAGAAGATGTTCCAGGAGTATCTAGATGACCCAAAGGAGGTGGATCAAAACCCATTGGTGTATTGGTATGTGAAGATGCACCAATGGCCAGTGCTCAGAAAGTTTGCAATAAACTATCTGGCTTGTCCGGTAGCAAAGGCATCTTCTGACCATATGTTCCATGCAGCTGGTGCAATTGTCACAGTGAGAAGGACCAGTCTCTCACCTCCAAACATGGAGAGATTGACCATGATGAAAATTAAACAGAATTTCAAACCGCACAATTACACTATTCCTGAAACAGCATAGAAGAAGAGGAATGATGATTGGTCTGACCCAAGTCTGTTAGCTGACCAACTTCTGGGCAAATCACCGGAGTTTTGGGATGAATTGTACTTTCCTGACAGAGTATGACCCCATAGTACTTTTTAATCATTTAATGTCAAACTTCTTTCTTTACCAAAAAAAACCTGATAATGCTAGTGCAACATTATGTTTCAGCCTGATTTATGCTGCCCCACTATTGTTAGGCACATGTATAGCTGGATGGAGGTTTACCCAGTGTGCAGTGAAGGAACTTCCCCATTCCATATAAGATGTTGGAAACAATGCCTGCCTGCCTCCAATGCCTATCCTTTTTAGGGTCGAGTGCAAAGCGCTCTGTCCCTGGTGCAATCTCTCTGTGAGCTTTTAACCACGTCCATGTCACGCTCATCAGTTTGGTAGGTTTGTGGGCTCACCTTTTAAAATTCACTTGATATAATTAGTGAAAGGGATGCTTATGTCATGCCCTTTCTGGACTTTAGCCCGCCTTGGGTGCACCGGCCAACTACTGAAAATATACAAGGGTCAAGGTTTTCCGTATGGTTTCTGAACTACTCTTTCTCTTTATTTCGTAGGCAGCGCGATCTTGCTGGGCACTAGTTGAGCGATTTGCATGACATCGACCCTGTTACTTGGATATTTGCACTTTTGCTGGTTACATGGAAAATTACACTTTTGCAGGTTACATTGATAATTGCACTTTTGCTGATACGTTTCACTGTTTCTTTTGTGTGTTTGCTTTGTACTCATGGCGGCCGTCGGTTCACTTACATGAAACTGTTTCACTTTTCATTTTCACTTTATGTGGCAAGAAAAGTCTGTCTATTTATTTGAAACTGTTTTACTTTTCATTTTCAGTTTATGTGGCAAGAAAAATCTGGTTAGGAGTTTACAACGTTAATGGCTTTAACTCAAGCAAACGTGAGACCCATTGCATTGCAAATTCTTGTTTTGTTTTATCACCTAGCAGGGCTGCCCCAGAAGATCATTGATTTACAAAACTGCTAAATTCCAATGTGATACTTGCATCAAAGAGGAGATACAATTGTATACCTGCCACCGTGCTTGGATTGGAAGAGGTAACTATTGCACCAATGAGTGATTATATATTATTGAGTGATTGTGAGTGCTGGTTGATATGGTGGTAGACTGTTAGGGAGGTTGTTTAACTGATTGGTAAGCTTGATTTAGATAATGTGCAATGCTTGGGGGCTGAAGGGTGATAATTTTTTCTGAAGGTGATTGACCCTTTCAAACTTAGAAAATTGTACCTGTAGGGTCCACTCCTTTTTTTTGCTTCTCTAGAGACCAGGTCAGCCACTTTAGTTAACAAACACAAATCTACAGAAAATACTCCAGTTCTGTTGAGTTGCTCTACTTCGTCTTCCACAGCCGTGTGCTACAGGTCCATCTTGCTCAGGTCAGGAGTAAGACGGAGTTACTTAGAGTTAGGAGAAGGATGGAAGGACTCACGGTGTGACTACCTCAACAGCCAGAAGAAGGAAGTTATTGACTTTGAGGGGAAATCTTGATATTGATGACTGTGAGGCCTAGTACTCAGCTCTATGGTCTGGAGAGAAGTGCATTGATTTGGTAAATGCTGCTCAGTGTGTGTGCTTTACTGCTGGCTCCAACTTGAAACTCCTCTTATATTCATCCACTGCCTTTGAGTCTTCTTACTATACTTCTCATGAAGCTTAATTCCTTCTGTCCCTCTTCTTGACTCTACAGTTTCTGTTTTGAAATCCACAGACCTTCTCTCCTGCGTGAACGAAAGGAAAAAGCTCAACACTCCTGCTTTGCTACCGGACCAGTTCAGCCAGGCACCCAAGAATGAAGGGCATTCTGAGAAGAATGCAGATGTACCACCTAATTTGGCATTAGAGTATCATTTTTCTTTAACAATCATACATTTTAGAACTCAGTGGGATGACTTCACACTTCCACAATTTGTAGTTTTGATACCTAGATGACAGAACATTTAGATTTCTAATGGGTCCCTGGAGCTGAAGGACTGTTTGCAATGCATTTAACTGAACTCTGTCATACTCATTCCTTCAGTTCCTTCCACAACAGATTGATATTGATGTGCTTTTCCTCGCCCTGATGAATATTATTGTTGTGTTATGTAGTGTTTGTCTTTTTCACACCTTTCCCCAAATCCCCTTTCCCATCCATTCATCAAAACCCTAACCCTCTTCTCTGGGCTGTGTGATTTATTGAGGTGTGACTTCATTTATGCTAAATGGATCACACACTAGGTGTGGCGAATGTGGTTAAATGCAACACCATTCCACTGTGGGATCTTCGATTACTTGAGCAATAGCCTACACTATCCCCTCTTACCCAGCCATGCACAAAAAGGATTCATATATTTTAGATGTAGAAGTACATCATTCGTCAACGTCAACATCATCATTCAGGTCTCGTGTTCCATAAAAGCTTAACCTTGTTCACTCTACTCCATCATGTGAGTTCACTTTTGCTGACTGAAAGATTTCAAAACATTAGTTTTCATTACATTTCATGCTTACCTTTGCTCAGAATAATTTATTATTGCTAGTATCTTGTATTCATTGTTGTTTCAGGGTGGTCGTAGCCTGATCTCAGTTTTTCTAAAGCTATGATATAAATATATAACACACTAAGGGGTCGGTACTTACCATCACATTATGACCGTGGTGGACCCGCAACGGTACAACCGCCGATACTGCCAGGCTGCCGCCAGCCTGCAGCCTGGCGGTCCCGGTGGTTGTAATCCTGCAGGGCAGCACTGCAAGCAGCGCTGCCCTAGGGATTACAAGTCCCAATCCGCCAGCCTGTCCATGGCGGTAAACACCACCATGGAAAGGCTGGCGGTATGGGAGACCCAGACGGCCCCTGGGGGCCTCATCGCGGAATGCACAACGGGTGCTGCTGCACCAGACGCACCACAAGATTGCCACCAGCTCGATTACAAGCCGGCTTCAATGTTGTGGTGACTTTTCCACTGGGCCAGTGGGCGGAAATGCTGTTTCCATCTGCTGACCCAGCGGAAATGTCATAATAGGGCGCCAAACATACCGGCAGCACTGGCGGTATGTTGGCGCCCCCAGCTCCGGCGGTCTTTTAATGAGGGCCTAACTGCTTTTCTTTCTATTTAGTTGCCTGTGATGGATAATCCTTTTGATTAATCCTACAATTGGAGCTCAACCAGGTGGCAGTGGGACCTTACTTGTCATGCCTTCCCTGTTAGTGCACTACCACCACCATTAAGAAGGCACCTTGAGAAATCCTGCAGGAAGGAAGAGGGAGAGGTAGCAGCCGTTTCATCATCGATTCAGATAAGAGAACTATGGAGTGAAGTGAACTTGTTTAGTTAGTAACTAACTGACTTCTACTGCAGATAAGTAGTAAGTTCTTGTTTATCCAGGTTGTTGTAGGCAATATAGCCAATGACAGCATACCCCCCAATGATCAATATAGTTACAGAGAGTGGTAGGGCAAGGGTATATGTAACTGATGTACACTTTCTTAATCTGAAACAGGCTGCTTCAGCAGTGCAAAATAAAAGTAAAACACAAAAAAACGATTCCAGGCATAATGTATAAGAATAACCCTTTAGTGACCTCAGTTTCAAGAAAGGTAGACAATCCACCTTCTCCACACACAACAGACCCACCCCTCTCTCCAAACAAATCACTCCATCCACAACCAATGTCCAAAAAAACTAAAGTCCTCAAGGCATACCACCCAACAGCCCAAGTATACCAGCTCATGAAGCACGCAGCACTGGAGCAAGCAGTCTGAGGGAGTCATCAATAGTAGTACGTGCAGCTGCCAGGTTCCAATGGCTCTAACATTGACATGGAGAGTCACAGGGACATGATTTTACCCACACATGGCTAACATAAAAGCACTGATTGGCTGAAAGGAATTAAGGCAGCATGACACCACAGGAGGAAACAGTGTTTTTTCTCTTGTAAAGAATTTCCAAAAAAACAACCTGACACTTTGTGTGGAAAAAGAGAAAATAACTGTAGAGGAAGGCATAATGCACTAAGGAGTACAAGTGTTATTGCTGTGCTAAATTAATGGAGGCATGCTGGCTAGCACATCGGGTACTACTATGATGCTACCTGCAGTCTGCAGCTGGTGCAGCTTCAATGGACAATTATCTTACTTTAATTTCAATGTCTCCACTCTTCTCCAAATGCCTTTCAATTCTACCCTGATTTTAAACCGATTAATATTTGCCACACATTTCTTGTATAAAATATGCAGATAATAGATATCCTGTCTGCCATAAGTAGATGGTCGGAAAAAACAATGTAATAAAGTACTGGGAAAGGAACAGGATATATAGATTTAATTTGACACATTCATCACAGAGTATCCAATCCGCAAAACATAAAATCACAAGCACTTAATTCTACTTTCTTCCCTGGCCTTGCCCTCAAACACAAATTATTTCAAACAAACACATTTGCTTGTTAGTAAGGAAATGAAATCTGACGTAATATGCTGCACGGTAAGTTAGAGGGAAAAGGCTGGGTACGTAAAGGTTTTCCTAGAGAATAGTGGGATGTCACTGATCATCGTGTACCCAAGCTTTAGCTTAGTCAGTCACTTTAGTTGAAAGATGATGAAAGTCAAAATGGAAATCTTTGAACTAGCATACATCCATTATGGCAGCAATTAAATCTATGAACTACTTGGCCAGAAAAATTTAGTGCGTGCCAATAATGGATTTTGCAATTGTTTTGGTAGGCTGGGACAGAATTATAGGAAAGAATAAGTCGGTAAAGTTCTAGTAAGTGACTGAGTGGGCTATTAAAGAGAAGTGAAACACCTTGTTTTCATTTCAATCTGACATGCATTGAAAACTTTGCAAATGCCACATTAACTGAAGCAGACTTACATTGCACAGCTGCAGTTAGGTCATGGGTCGCAAAATGTCATGGGCAGGAAGGTCATGAATGATGACTAGTGGGATCTGCCTTGCTTAACAAATACAGTGAGTATATTAGTAATTGTTAATAACCAAGCAATGTGATTTATCACTGCTCGCCCCCGCTGCTGCTGGGACTCCCACTCCAAGCACCTCCGCATCTGGTGCACTGACAATGGCCTCAGAACTGGTCTGGTCTGGTGGTCTGTGCGACTAGAAAAGAAATTACAAATTTTAGATGCCAGCTACTCCTCCACTTTTTTTTTAACAATAATGCATCTTCAATGCATCACTATGGTTTTGTTGGCAGTATCCTCTCTTCTATCGAAAACGTCACTTTGGGCATTTTGTTGGTTGACAGTGTTAGAAAAGCCAGATAGTCAAGCCAACCAAAAACATTTCATAATGGAGGGGCAGAGCTATGATGTTTGTTAGTCATTTTGAAGTGCAATGAAGCAGTAGAAGAAATTGGTCAATGAAGGACATGGGTTTGGTTGGCAAACGCAGTAGTACCGTCCTCATACTACTTTCCTGTCATGCTGCACCATCATCAAAACTGCTGGTATACTGAATAATAAACACCACACAATATTGGTGTGGGGGTCACCATGACCATGGACACTCTCTCATTTTACTGTTTAAGTATGAGCAAGAAAACAAGGCTTCTTAGCAAACAAGCATTAAATAGTTTGCTTGGGTCTGCTATCTTCACAGTAGAGTAAGTAAAATCTATTCTCTTAGTCCTACAGTACCAGCCATATAAGGTAAGAGAGAGGTAAAGCATGACAAAGCAGAAGAAAGCATTAGTACAGACAGGACGAAGTCAGCTACAGAAACATACAATAAAGAAAAAAGGATAATGCAGGGATAACAAGAATTAACAAACATTAAATAGAATGAAGAGGATTTTAAAAAAAGCATAAAAAAAGGAAAAAATGTTCTAAAAGTGGAGAGGTAAAATTCAGGGAAATAATATTAACAGGAGGACTTACTGGGACCAGGAAAGTTGTGAGCCGCGGCTGCAGCGCTGGTGGTGGAGATTTTACTTCCCACACGCTGCAGCACTGTTGAAGGCAACCTGGGCCTGACCCTCCGATGCCCTCTGCTTGCCCTTGGGTTCAGTTGTAAGAAATAAAGAAATAACATAAATGGATTAATGGTACAGTTAGTCTCCCAGAAAATAATTTGACAGGCAAAGACAAACGCAGTAACATATTGACATTGAATTTTTATAAATCAGATTGCCTATGTATCGAGTTGACTTATTCCTAATTTTCTAAACCTAAACCCTATTCCAAATTTCCTAAACTATATTTGGAACTACTAATGCATTGCAATGAATGATCTTTGCTTCTCAACCCGTTTTGGTGGGCCAATTAATTTCCCCTTTCAATGTATAGAAGCATACAACACATCACTGGAATATTGCTTGGGACTGAACAAGTAACATATAAAGAAAGACACAGAGAGTGCTAACTCACCGATATTGCTATCACCACTATCTTAGCGACAGGACATAGTCTGCATAATTTCTTAAATAATCAGCCCATGCAGGCACCTACAGCGATGAGTACAATTAGGTAGCGCCAAGCACCTGGCTTGTGCAAATTAGATCACATAATAATCATAATGTTACATAAACTAACTTACCTCTAAGTGTGAGCAGCATGCATTATGAAAAAATATTAGTATTGTAGGACATAAGAAACAAATAATTATTCACCGAGCCCCACAAACTTGATGCCCAGTAGATTCTGCTCCCAGTCGAGGATGTCAGCCCGTCGGTGCGTCAACTACTGCTGGGTGCTCATGACTCCAGCTCTCTTTTGCACACACTGGTGCACCGTCCCCCACAGCAGCTGATGCTCCTGCAGGCAATACCCTTTCCTGGGCCTTCCCCCTGCTGTTAGCATGGAGGAAAGATAGCTCTACACAAAAAATCTCAATGAGGTCACCTCTACCTCTATGAAAATGGTACAGGGCTGCACCCCTAGGTGGCCCTGGCAACTGCAAGGTGTTTGGTTGACAGCCACACTGGTGCTGTCTCATCAATGCCCATGCTCTGCAATGGCGCTGGGTGGGGAAAAAAAGAAATAGTAAAAAGGAAGGAATAGAAAGGAAGAAATGATGAAGTAAAGGGAAAACCACACAAAGTACAAAAGTCATGGAAACATTAAAAAAGTCAAAAACATAAAATATACAAACATAAATACACACACTACTGCAATAAATGTAAAAGAGGGTGGATGTGTGGGATGGGGAGGATTGCAAAGATTTAGGGTAGATTAATAAATAGGTTTCAGCACCATGCGCAGAACAAGTAACACAAAAAGCTGCACGCGCACGTGACCGCAGGGTGCAGTTCATGCACGCTTTGCAGAACGGAATGTGCTACTGGCACCAATCAGTGCAAACACAACTCTATTCACTATCGGAGTGAGGCGGAGTCTCCATGAACTTTTTAGGCACTCTGCAGAATTTTGCATAGCAGAACTTCAAGAGTTCTGCTCAGGCTTATATTTGAACAAGACCAAAGTATTACAGAGAAACTACTATGTATGCTTTAATGAGGAAGGCATGACCTGTATGAGAACTTTAGGGATGAAAATACAAATCAAAGAGATAATTAAGAGCATTAAAAAATGGAATGAGGTAGATAAGTGTGAAAGTTGATGGTCAAGAAAGAAAGAACCAAAGAAGCAGGCAGGGGGACCACCTTTTCTGTAGCGGGAGAGGCGAGTGCATCTATTTTCTCATAGTGAGAAGTGCCTGGTGGAGGTTATGTTCATGGGCCATGGAGCAGAAGTGATCTTGCATCATTCACTAATGACTTTCCAAAGTTGACAGAAGAGCCAGTAGAGTGGTACAAGCAAGATGAGTGATTTGTGAAGATTTCACAAGTGTTGTGGGTCGATTTGAACAGTCTTTTCAACATTGTGCTTCCAAATGACTTGTGAGCAGAATGTAAGAAATCTGTTGAAAAGCCTGAGTCAGAACCACCAGGGAGCCTAGGAACGAAAGGCCCCTCGCCGTTGGTGATGAAGAAGTATCAGCAGGTGTCGAAGGTGTTACTCAAAAATAGTGATTGGATTAAGATTGACAGAACAACTCAGGGACCTAAAACGTCAATTATACATAATATGAAAGACTGTTTCAGGCATTCAAGACGTATGATGGAATGGAGATGCTTGAGCCCCAGGATATGGGACATTTTGTGTTGAGGTTTGTGACAGGATTGAGACCTGAAATTAGAATGATGATTAAACAGAATTTTAATTTGTTGGCAGAATAAATAGGCTGATGAGATCTTGATGTATGCAAAGTGCTGCAATGATGAAAAAGAAGAAGTTGAAGGAGAAGCTAACGGTTGCTCAGATGAAGGCTGCTCAGAGAAGTAGTTAGATCCAGCCATTTGTGGAATGTTGATGCTATGCAAGGTATATATCACCAGGGTACTACTGTGATGCAGGGTATAGGTTGAGGAGTCCCAATTGATCCTAGTACAGGAATGGATGTGGGTAGTCTGAAAAAGACACCCCTTTGTCGTTCTTGCAACAAGTTGGGGCACTGGAAGAGGGAATGTTATCTTAAACCAGTCAATCAACTCCAGAATTCAGGGTTTGAACAACCCCAGGATAACAAGCCAGTACAGATGGAAAATGTGCAGAGACAGAGAAAGCAAAATTTCAATGTACCACAAGCTCCAGAGATGCAGGTTCCATAACCCCGATGCCAAAGTGAAATGCAAATGGCCCTAGACTGAATTCTAATCAAGTTCCACACATACCTTTTAACATATTTCAAAACAATAATCCCTTCCAACAGTTTTGAGACATTTGAGAACTATGGCTCTGATCAGTCAGCCTGATTATGCCTGAGGTGGGAGAAAGATTGCCTACTTGGCGCAGTCTTGGAGGTAGATCGCAATGGTCCATTCATAGAATGTAGATGGGGAGGCAAATGGCAAACCTGTGTCATTCTTGGTTTACACTGGTGGTACCCAGTCTACTATAAGAACAGAAGAAGTCCCAAACCTACCCTTCTCTGGAAAAATTATCCACATTAAAGGAGCTGGATACAAACAAATGGCCACTCAAGAAATGACAGAAATGCCTATGAAAATAGGAACCTTTGAAGAGAATCACCGATTTGTGGTGTGTGATTCTACTCCAGTGAGTCTCTTGAGAAGTTGAGCTGTGTCATCTATTGTACATTGAAAGGTATAGAGATGCAAAGTCATAATGAGGATGTCGCCTTCAAGTTGGTGAATGATGGTTCTTACTGTACATTGTTTACCATACTCTTCATTGAGAATTTACTGCCGGACCTTAAGGATGCAGTTAGGTCTGAGGTTTGGGATTTTTCAGGGAAAAGACATCGGGTTGATCCAATGTGTTGAACATGTTCAAATCCTAGTAAAGTCAGATGCTAAATATCTGAGAATACCTCAATATAATTTGACACCTGAAATGATTGCTGGAATTACTCCAGTAAATGAATCCATGATTAAACACGGAATCCTGAAGGATATTATGGAAAGCCCATGCAAATCACCCATTATGGGCTTGCAGAAGTCAAGTGGGAAATACCACATAGTTCAGGACTTGCGAAAAGTTAACACCATGTTGTTCTCTCATGTCCAGTGGTAATAAATCCGGCTGTGATTTTGTTTCAGAATCCATGTGAGACCGAGTAGTTCATAGACATTGATTTATGCTAGGCTTTCTTTTTGATACCGTTGAACAGTCAGATCCTCTTTGCATTTCAGTTCCTAAATTGTGTTTTGTCATGATGCCGAGTCCCACAAGAATATTCTGAGAGTCCCTCAATGTTCAATCATATTCTCAATAAGAATCTGGAGCCTATGGTCATGCCTTGCAACTCAGTCCTAGTTCCATATATCGATGACCTACTTACTGGTGGCATTGAACACTCAAGAAGCAAGATACCATTGCACTGTTGAACCACCTAGCTGAGAATGGACATAAAGTGTCCCCAGGAAATTTGAAATATTGTCAGAAAGAGGTTCAGTATCTTGGACATCATTTTGAGAAAGGAGTAAGGAAAGCGTCACAAGAGAGGATTTAAGAAATTGTGAAAATTAATCCGCCACCTACCCGGAAAGAAGTCAGGATATTTTTGGGAATGATGGTCTACTGTCGCCAGTAGATACCAACTTTTGCCTAGTGGCCAAGCCTTTGCAGAGGCTGACAAACAAGGATGTGTCTGACCCCGTACCCTAGGGTAATGATTGCTTGATTGACTTCCTAGAGCTGAGAGAAAGTCTCTGTTGTGCCCCAGCCATTTGAATGCCTGATTATAATTAGTTATTTACACTTTTCTGCAGTGAGAGGGTGGGATGTGCTCTCTCAGTGCTTACACAATTACACAGAAATGGTAGAAGGCCTGTGACCTACTTCTCTGCTACTCTTGACCCTGTGGCTTCTGTGCTGCCTTGTTGCCTTAAAGCAGTGAACACCATCAGTGTCAGCATAGAGAGGTGAGAAAACATCATCATGGGTCACCCACTAACTGTTGATGTTCCCCATTTAGTGGAGTCCACGTTAAAGCGGAATAGAACCCAGCATTTGACAAGTAGCTGCATCAATAAGTACGAACAAGTCATACTTACAGCCGAACATGTGAGTGTCAAGCACTGTGCTGGTTTAAATCCTGCCATCATGTTGCCTGTACCTGGCAATGAAAATGATGATTGTGATATGGAGCATGACTTTCTCGATGTCATTGAACTATGCACCAAGCCAAGACCAGAGATATGAGATGAACCTCTACCTGAATTTGATTTTGTGGTATATGTTAATGGCTCATGTTTATGAAACAGTGGAGGGAGTCTGAGAGCTGCTAATATACTCTGCACAATTTCAGGAGTTATTGAAGCTTCCTGGCTTCAAGGCATATTTTCCGCACAGGCAGTTGAATTTATTGTTTGTTACTAGAGCATGCTGTGTTTCAAATCAGCAGAAAGTGATGATTTTTACCAAAAGTCAACATGCCTTTTTGTGTTGCTCTTGACTTTGGACAGTTATGGTCCTACAGCAGGTTCATGAAGTTTTTTAGATCCCCACGCTGGAATGGTGAACAAGTGAGAAACCTCATTGAAGCGGTACAGTTGCGTGAACAGGTTGCAGTGCTGAAGTGTCTTGCACACCATAGTGGAAATGATCATGTAACATTGGCAGCAAGTATGCTAATGAGGTCACAAAATACTGTGCTCACAATGACTGTACCATTAATGGAGACTACACCAATGAGAGAATAGTGGAGACCAACTACAACTTTTCATTAACAACTGTAGACACATGGGAAGAGGTAGAGGCGTAAGGAAGAAGTTTCATAGGAAGAACAGCAGAGTTGGGTCAGAGCAGGTTGTGTTAAGAGAGAGGACGATGACATTTGGATTTTAATGGATGAAGACCAGTGTTGCTAAATAGCTTGTTGTCTCCAATGGCCAGGCATTTTCATGGTCAAGCTCATGTTGGCAGAGATGCAATAGTGCAATTGTTTAGGCAAACATGGTTTAATCCTAAATTGAGGTTGATAGCTAAAACTTTGTGTCACTGATGTGTTGTGTGCAAGCATAACACTGTTGGAAACAGAACTACAGTACCACTTAGTCAGATAGGAAGATCAGGAGGACCCTTGAACTGGGTGCAATTGACCTTTATCGAGATGCCTGTGTGTAATTGTCTGAGATATGTACTGGTGATTGTATGCATTTTCTCGCTTTGGGTTGAAGCTTACCTGACCAGAAGAAATGATACTGTCACTGTAGCAAAACTGTTGTTAAGAGAACTCATAACCAGGTTTGGCTTTCTGACTTCTCTGGTATAAGATTGCAGCAATCTTTTTAATAATGAGTTCCTGAGACTGTTGTGTGCAGCATTGCAAGTGGAACAGAGACTACATTGCAGCTATAGATCTGAGGCATTGGATCTTGTTGAACAGTTAAATGAGACACTGAAACCTAGAGTAGCAAAGGTGTGTGCTTTGACATCTTTGAAATAGCATGATGGTTTGCCTCTTGTGTTGATGAGTCATTGCAGTGTACCTGGTCAGAAAACAGGACTGTCTCCCCATGAGATCATCATGGGCAGAACTATGAGATTGCAAGCTATTCCTGTGAATGCAATAGTGATGATTACAGATGATATGATCCTTGATTACTGCAAAGGGCTAGCTGACATGGTGCATTCTCTGTCTCATCAGGTCCAAACAGTCACGGACCCCTCTGCATCAGGATAGTGCCATGACCTCAGTAACGGTGACTGGGTCTTGCTGAAGAAACACATAAGAAAGACATGTTCAGAGCCTTGTTGGTATGGGCCATATCAAGTCATCTTGGTGACAATAATAGCAGTTAAATGTGGAGGTCTCCCTAACTAGATACACAATTCCCATACTCGTTCAGCTAAGTGCCCTCTTGATACGACAGCACCTGTTCCAGAAGTACCAATGATAACAGAGACACGATGGGAGCAACTTAGTCAAGCTGTCAGGGATCAAACAGAGCTTGAAACAGCACATGTTCAGTCAGTGGGGGATCTGGAGAGATCCACAGCTGAAGTGTCTTGTCCTGTAGTGATTAAGGAGTAAAATTCTGATTCAGATCCTGAGGAAGGACCTAGTGCTTAGAGAAAGTGAGTAAAAGCTCTAGATCATTGGTCCAGAAGACAAAAAAGAGAACAACTGAACATGCCTGAAGAGTGTGTGCCTCAGACAATTCTAGAGGAAATGAAAACTCTGATCAAAGTGAAAGTGAGAACGAAGGATTGTCACTGAGGAGATCTAAAACATGTAAAGTGCCCTGTCAGAGGTACTCTTCACCTGAATGGATATACTTTGCTGAAGATGACGGAGAGAGAAAGTTTTGCGAGTTTTGGGATCAACTGAACCTCCTTGAACTGAACGTTGTGTTTGAATTCTATTTTGAGTTTCATGTGCTATTGGGTTGACTGAGACATTTCATTTTGGATGTGACTATTAGTAAATTTGAGCTGTGCATATGTTACAGGCTTTGCAATGACTTTGATAGGGAATTAAGATGAGTACCGAGGCCCTACGCATAGGTGAAGGAGTGCAAGGTTGTCCTTCAGAAGAACACATGAAAACTGTGTAAATACACCTGTTGCTATTTATCACTTGGACTTTGTTTTGCCACTTTACACAGGTGGTCATTGATGGAGAATATTCTGTTGCTGCTGAACTCTACTCTAAAGATCTGACTTTAGAAAAGTCATAGAAGCTAATGAATCCAGTAAATGCATATTCGTAGTGCAGTTTTGCTTGTTTTTCCTATAGTATTAATCGTTTTATTAATAGGAGCATTTTCCCCTTTACTTTCTGTAGTAAATGAGCTACCATCTGGTGTTTCTACGCAAACAGTGAGTCATAGAGATAGAATCTTATATAGATTGCATGATAAGACTTTCGCACATAGATAATTCTAGAGGAGATTATTCTGCAAATGTATATTTTAGACTGCTTTCTGAGAACAGCAACACTATAGATGCAAGGGATTGCTATGTTTGTACGCAATTACCTGCTTCCTTTTCAGAATGCATCCCTTACCACTACATTCCTTTGACATATGAAGTTTCCTGCAGACTCTTGATGAGTATATTTTCTAGATTGGGTAGTTTTCAGTTTTACTTTTCAAAATATGATTTAGTTTTTTCAGAAGTTCCTATATTAAAAAATCTGAAAGAGAATCATTAATTTAAAGGTCAAATAATATGCAAATATTTTGTATCTCTCAAGTTACTAGACACTGCATATGCACACAGACATATTATGACTTATTCAATGACGGATGTAGGGAAAAATATTTATCTAGGGGAAGATAGAAGGTGTGATCTGGAGTCTGAATCTCAAACAAATAAAGATTTTAAGAAACACCATGGGTGAAATAGAGAAGAAATTGAACACCAAGTGAAGTGAAACCAACTAGCATTAGCTTTAGATTGGCATCATAAGGGAAAGCTGTGCATGCACATTGGCCAGAGTTATTTGTACCCAATATTGATAGGAAAGAGTGAATCTGAACAGACTTTTGATGGTAGTGGAAAGAATGAATTGTTTTTGGATGGAAAGGATCCTGTGATTCCAGGAGTGTATATGTTGTAGTCAGTATGCTTTAGTCAAGTTACCTAAAGGATAACATGGTACATGTTATTTTGGTATAGTTTTCCTGAAGATTTAGTATGTGAAACATTTCAATGATCCTGTGTGGGATACGGAACCCAGACCTAAAAGAGGTGTTAGTGCTGGAGTTATAGTGGATGATATTTTTCGTTCATTGATCCCACCTGTTTCTGAATGATTTGAAGATTAGTCCATATGCCTGTAGGAGTGATTCGGAACTATTCGAAATTTAGAAAGCTGTCCTCAATAGCAGATAAACTGGCAACTAGTACAGCAAATTCCTTATTGCATGTAAATAAAGAGATGGTACCAATAAGATATATGGTTTTGCAGAACAGACTTGCATTAGACCTTCTACTCACAAAAGAGTGTGGAGTTTGCCGGATGCTAAAAGTTCAGCAACGCTGTACTTACATCCTAGACTAAAGTAAAGATCTGGAGAAGTACATCCAAAACATTCCTGGTTTGACAAAGGATTTGAAGGAGATGGAAGCAACAGGTGCATGGCAGGCTATTGGAGATGAATTTGCTGCTGCAGGCAAATGGTTTGGAACTATAGGTAGTGGAGTTGTAAGTTTTGTTCTGAAGCGGATGTTGCGCTGGAGGAGTGTCAGTGTAAATATTATGATGGCATGAATGGTCTGGAAGAGTCTAAATGGAAATTGATGAAAGCCATAAGGTTTAAGCTGGTCTCACTAGAAGGCTTATCATGATTATGATTACCTAATTTGTCATCAGAGGAGGATGTGCCATTACGTGTCACAAGAATGGCATAATAATGTAATCAATAATACACATATCATGTGCCTTAACGTTACTTATGTAAAGCGGAGCATCTAAATCATATTATTGAAGGTGTATTCACAATAGAAGACTATTAGTTAATATATATGTGTGTTCCAATGTTTGATTTTAATATGCTGACATGTATTACTCAAGCACATTTATATTCATGTATCTTGGAAGAAGTATTATGGTGAGCTTACATTTAATTATGTTTCATTTGTAATAATCTTGCGATTATAATAGAAGATGCACGTCTAATCATGTATTTCAAATGTTACACAGAAATACCATATTGAGTTAGCATAGCCAAAGGCCTGTAATGTTGATTTTGTGTGCCTAACCTTCAACGTGAAATTTTGCTTGTGTTACAATATTCTTTATTTGCAGGTGCCTTCCTCTGGTCCTACAGTTAATGAAATGCATATTGTGTATCTGAGATAGTGGGGCACGGGAGGATACTTTGGCAAGGACAAAGCTACCGAACTGAGAAGAAAGGAGTCCTGTCTGTTTACCAGGATCCATGAGACGCCTAAGGTCATCTTGATATTCGATTCGTGGGATGAGAACTTGATGGGAGTTGCCAATTACAACTGTGCAAGGAAGATGGAAAACTGCTGGTGTTTATTTTTTTTAACCACTTTTATTGAGGCCACCATATTGTAATACATTACAGAAATCCAAGCAGGATTGTAATTTATGATGACATACATCAATCACATCATACATCAATCAGGAAGCATTGAACAAAAAGCGCAGGAGTGCACGGTTCATAACCTTATCAACAAAAACAACAACATCACAAAGAAAACCATCATGCGATGAGCTTTTAGCCCATAACATATAGATTTAATTTCCCTTTAATCTAATCTGGTCACAAATTTATTCTAATATCACATTATCACCTCAACTTGCAGTGGTACATAGGTTTGGGGCACTCACTTGAGATGTTCTAGAGTGTATCGTGATCTGGTCCAACCATAAACGGTCCCTAGTGTTCACCCAGAGGGTCGGCAGGTTGTGTTGGGTGGATGTGTGAAGTTAATAATAGTGTTTCCCAGTCTGTGACTTTAGGGTATTTTCTAAGGCCTCTAATCTCTTCACGTCTCTAGGCTATTGTTTCCGTTCAGCCCCACTTAAGTGTCGCTGCCCGCCGGTGGGTAGCACCTGAGATTTCCAATTCATAGCTATAAGTTTGAAAACGTTGGATTTCTTCAAGGTTCTGTAGGTTTAATTGATATTTACCTAGCTAGATGAGGGCGGATTCTCTTTAGCCTCTGATGAGAGCAGATTACCTTGAGACTTGGTAGGGTACAGAACTCGCTACTTTTTATCCCTTTGTGTGGCTTTATGCTACACAACAACTCTCTATCAGAACTTCTACTGATGTTTCTGCTATGCTGACATTTTCCTATATTTTCATCATTTCTTATATTTCCTGAAACTGAATTAAGATTTCCTTTTAGCTTAGTTTATGGTACACAACTCAGACTCTCCAATGATTAGACAAGAGGACCATGACTGATATATTGATAACCAGATTCTATTCCTTATCTTTTGTATTGCTGCAATGGAAATTCTTGCATGCCTTATGCTTGTATGATTTAATCTCATTTGAAACTCTACTTCATTTTTGGTGATTCTGTACTTATATTGCATGGTTTTTAGATTAGTTTACATATGGTTGGCCCTTTATCTGTAATAAACTTTTGAACTTTACTCTATGTCTCCTGGATTTAATGCGTGACCAGATAAGTTACACTTCTATTGGACTGAAGTATTGATTTTAAATCCTCTTTATCCCTCAACACTCCTATAAAGGTCTGTCTGGAGAAATGAAGCAAGAATATTGGACCCGAGCATCATCACTTACACACTAAATTTGACATTTTCTGAGTTAATGTATGTATGCACTAAAAGCAGCAACACTTCACCAAAACCAGTGCATTGAGTCGGTCTGGGAGTGTGCGTAAGCATGAATAAATACATGATATGGCCTTTTTATACTTCTGCATGAGGGGATGTGGTTCTTATAGGTATATTATGTTAGACCACCACAATGTAAACCCAACATCAGTAGAATTTTTGAACTGTTTCATTGGTGGACATTGATTCTGGGGCATCTGTATGCACAGTGATCTCTTTTGCCAAAATCATGAAACCCGAGCTCCCAGAAAGCAAAGCTCCATCCAACTCTTGATGAATGAAGACGACACTGAGAAGATGCTCCTTGCCCTAGAATGAGACACTGCTCAGAATTCAACTGTGAATCTACTGCCCACTACACAGCTGCATATGGTAAACAGTGAGCTAAAGCAACATGAGGTGAGAGACGTTCATAACAGAGGAGTGTAAGTAGGTCTAGGGGGTCTTGAGACCTTGTAGATGGTCATCAGGGTATTAAGGAGCCTCCCGTGCTTGAGTGGGTTATAACAGCAGCATCGCTCACAGAAATGTGCCTAGCAGCAAGGGTTGTTGACACCAGAATGAGCCATAGCAGTAAAAGTGAGAAAAATCCATTGTTTTGGATGTTCCTTAAAATACATACATATAGTACTGTTAATGCAGAACTGTGCCAACTGATGTATTTATAAATCAGCTGACCAAGTGCAAATCATCCTCTTTTAAAAGATAATCATTGGCTGCTGTTGAAAGCCGAATCACATCCAAAGTTCTCTACATTTTCACAGAGAGCTCTGGAAGACAGGAGTCATTTACGTTCAAGACTCGTTCAACTTTATCAAAATCCAGAAGCTCTATGATCTGTATATCAACGACCTTTGAAAATTGTTGTCATCAAAATATCCAGGCATGGTGATTGTCAGCTGTGTTGCCAACGTGAATTGCAGTGGAATGACGGGTCTTGCACCTGCTGATTGTGGAATTTCAGTCGTAAATCTAATTATCTTACATAAAATCTGAATGTTATCATGTTTTAGTAAAATGAAATTTAATACAGTTAAGGATGAACAAATTTTGAAGTTTAGGTACTTCGTCATTTGTGAATGTGAGTGAAGTTTCCCAGCTCTACTCAATGAGGAATATAAGCCAAGGGCCCTCTTGAACAATTGTTTGTTAGATGCATTTAGCAATACAGCAGCTGATTTCTTGCAGTATAAAGTCTGCACATGAATACTGTTATTTTCAGCTCCAGGGAATCAATCTTTGCATGGTAGCATCCATATTTCTAGGGGGTCAGTTTTAGCTCCTGACTAGGCTAATTTATCATAACCAGTCCGACTCCATTTTGCAATGCCTATCAACATTTACATTTTTACTATTTAACAGTCATGGATGGCTGACTGGATTTGCAGAGATTTCACTGCAGGGAAAACACGGACTCACTTTTGGTGCTGTTTTTTGGGTGAGTGTCCCCCCGGTGTCCCCTCTCCTCTTCCTACTGTGCTGATGGGTGAGCATTTAAAAGAAATATACACATTTATTTATATTATTATTAAATATTAAAACATTCTTCTTTTAGAGGGTGTTGCACTACCAGTGGTTGTCCATAAATGATGCTGGATTTACTACTGTTGGTTTTTGGTGGTAATAACTAACTTGCAAATTTGCCCCCCCCTGCTTTTTAGGGGTGGGTACGTGTAAGTCTACACTTTTGAGAAACTTTCCACTCAGGTTTTATAAATAGCCAAAAGTAGTGAAGTTATTCAAAAGTGTAGGAGTAAACTTACTTGTGTAACTTACTCACAAGTGTAAGTTACCTTTCTGAGTAGCCCTTATTGAGTGCTGAAGAAACTAAGGTACATTTACTAAACTTTCACGCAATGCAGTCACAACAAGCAAAGTTACTGCACTGTGTTGCATTGCATTTAAGGGAGAGAGCAGAAATGCTCCATATTTACAAAGCTATGGAGCATTTCTGATCTCTCTCTGTGCTGGCCTGCTGTGTGCTACTGGAGTATCTTCCTGCCCAAAACCAATCCTTAGAGGAAGTTTCCTCTTTGTATGTGTGCTGCAGAGTCCTGCACAGGGAAAAGAGGAAATAATGAAGAGAAGTAAAGATATTTCTCCTTGCTAAGCCTCACTTGGGAAGGCGTAGCATTTTGACTTATTCATAGATTCATATGGGCTTTGTAGATCTGGGAATGCACCAAAATCTATGGGTATATTCATGAGAACACCTGTGCTCCTCCCATGGAATTCATTGCACATTGAAATGTAATGCAGCACGAGGAGGTGCCTTGTGTTACATTCCTTTACAAATCCATGCATGGCCTCACAAATCAGGCCATTTGTGGATTTGTAAATATTACTGAAGTCTTTGCTTTGTCCTTATGTCGCATTGCTTGATGCAAGGACAACACAAAGGCTTCATTATCATGAGCCCTAATGGTGGCTGGCTGTGGTGCAATGGAAAACTCGCACATAAACACGTATCTGATAATATTGAGCCCCTGATAGCAGTGAGTCACCAGAATTACTCAGTAACATATAACAAGGATCTGCCCCATTTACATGCCCTGATACTACAAACATACTGATAATGCTTATTTTCACACGGTTAGAAGTCAGCAATTGATAATACTAAGCCATGACAGTGTCCGATGACACTGAATCACTTATGATACTGATGACAATGAAGCTAACTGACTGATGCTACTGAGCCACTGATGGCGCTAATCCACTGGTAGAAATCCAACGAATTTGGATGAAGATAACCATGCAGCCAAAGATAAGGACAGCTTTACGACTGCTGGTGAACCACTGATGATGCTGGAATACTTCCAGTAGTGAAAAACTGATAATATTAGACAACAGTTGTATCCCCAAGCCATTTCAAATCAGAGCCCCTTTCGATACTGTGTTACTCTCAACACTGGGCCACTGATAATTCAGATCCTCAGACTGATATTCTATAGAAGTACTATTGTACAAAACTCATTTGCATTTCGAGTTCAGTTTGTTCAGCTAATAAGGAATAATATTTGACACACATTTGACAGATGCACCGATGAATGTGGATGTGCTCTAAAGCAAGTGATGCAGCTGTTAGATACCAGTATCAGTCTTAGAAGGCAAACAAATTCAACAGCATGTACACTGATTATAAGTAAATATAAGAATGTTCTTTGCCGTCCTTAGCGAGAGTAATTTCTTTTTAACTGCATTCAACTGTTTGCTGCCATGGAAGTTCAGGATGTGTCACACCTGCTCCATAGATCTGCTTTTAACAACTGGTCACAGCTTGCAATGCAAGCATAACAACTCACTGGGTTAAAATTCCTGACGCCAAGATGTGAGAGGTCTAAAATTGAAAGATAAGGAGTCTGAGTTTTCATTATTGACTTGCTGATTAAAATTACCCTTTGAATTGGGCAAGTTTACAACCTGAAAATAAAGCACAGACAATTTATGTTTTGTATGCTGCATAAATGGCCGATTTTCTTTTTCTTCCCATTGGCAGCTTGGAATGTGAAATAAGTTCAAGTGGATACAGGAACGTCGCATGTGCTGTATTACTTTTTTTTAAAAACTTAAAGAAATTTCATTTAAGGAATGCATCATTTCTCTCTTTATAGTTGACACTTGCAACTAAATTCGCATCCATTTTAACAAATTAAACAAGTCAAAGTGTTTAAATTGCACAATTTGCTCTGGTATTTACAAAATGCATTTTTTGTAGCCGTAATAAACACAAATCTCAAATGTCCTTTATCTAAAACAGCCAAACTAAACTATCCGATGATTGCATTAAGTTCAAAATAAGGCACCCGCGCCACCCTTTGCCGGAAGAGATTCTGCATTCCTTCTGAGGAGAGAGAAACAAGGGCTCCTGTTGTAAAAGCACATAACATTACACCGTTCATTTTCTGTCAGTTAACAGTTTGAACAGCAAGTACAATTACTGGTCCCGAGGTGCAGATGCAACTGTTTTGTAGACAAAGGTTTTCTGTCCAGGATACGTGGCTATGGAGTAAGCTATCTAAGCATACCAATATATGCCCAACTTTAACACTCTATAGAAACGCCCATGAAATGTGGCTGTTCGATTAACTGAATTGAAGTCGTATGTTAAAATTATGTATTGTTATTGTGATGGATTCCCTTGTAGGTTCAGATGTCGTGGTCATAAAAAATGTTAAAATTTTTGAAAAATCTGTTTGCAGCCATTATTGAATTTTGTGAACTGATCTATGTACTTATAGGTTGGTTTGTGAAATACTGAGCTGCAATTGGTCACAGTCTGACCTACCTCAATTTTATTAATGTGATCGCTTGCAAATTTCGACTTAACACTATTGGACAAAATAACATGGTTATTGGCCTGCGTGGGTCAGGAGACCACCAAGTCTGTGAGGATTTTAAAATAAAAATTTTTTAATCAGCCTGTCTTTCTCAAGGGTAAAAGCTTCGTTTTTAAAAGTTTCATTGATAGTTGGCAGTAGTGGCCTGGATCGCAGCCTACTTCTCCCTGAAACATTTACAAATATTTACGAAGAGAATGGAATCCAAAGGGTACACCTTCTAATTTGTGAAACAGTTACTAATCCACATTGAAGTCAGTAACTTTTCAACAGTTTGCAGCTGGTATTACGGTTGCAAACCATTGTTATGTTGAATAATGCTTTTGCATTTGGCAAGGATGCCCCAACAATCCCTTTTCAAATAATGCATTGATATCCGTTCGTATCCCTATTTTAGAAGTTGGTCAAACGTTGTCTACTCTTAAAATGGAATTGGTACATACGAAAAACGTTTTCTTTGCAGTTGCAAACTCTGGAGTGTTTGAGACCACGAAATAGATTTCTAATCTGCTCTTAGTTTGCTTGAAGTGAAACATAAATAATTACATGTGGTATGTATTAGGATTTATGTAGTGCAAAACTAGCGAGGAAACTATGCAGCACTGATATTGAACGGGAGAGGCTGTTGCTGAGAGACAGTACATGATAATATACAATAATTGGTGATTTACACTCTTATATTTCACAATGACTTCACATATAACATATTTACAATTTAGTGTGTCACACATAGTTACACGTTTAGACACAAGGAGAACAAGGGGCGTATTTATAACAAGGTCACGAAGCACAGCGCAGCAAGTTACCTTGCTGCACTATGTGACAGGGAAAGAACAGGAATGCACCATATTTAAAAGAATATGGTGCGTCCCTGCCTTTGTTCCTGAGCTGGCACCATTTTGGCTGCCAAGTGCCAAGGCAGGCACACTTACAGCATGGTACAAGGGTGCCTGTGTTGTAAGGAAGATTGTTTTTGTCCAGGAAAGAGCATCTTCCTGCACAAAAACAATCCTCTCAGGGATGTTCCTCTTTCTATGTGCGCTGCAGAATGCAGCTCACAGAGAAATGACAAGTAACGAGGAGACATAAAGATATTTCTCCTCATTACGTCCTTACCTGGTAAAGCATTTTTGTTGCATCCCCAGGTCTATTACTTTTGGTAAATCTGGGAATGCCTCAAAATCCATGGGTCCTGCTTTGGAACACCCACACAACACCCATGGAATGTCTCCCTGGGGCAGAGTAATGCAATGCAGCAATTTGTGCTGCATTCCTTTACTCTGGGTTTATTAAGCCAATCATGCCATGCAAGGTGGCCTTGATGACTTGATAAATTGCATTTTAGTCTTGCGATGCGCATGCACCACATTGCATGGTGCAAGAGTGACGCAACCCGTCTCATAAATATGCCCCTAAATGTTAACCCTAGAATGATAACATCTTTAGTCAGGTAAACCCACAAAAATGGATTCCAAAGTCATCAGCTTCACTGCTAAACCATATTTCCTCTAGGCAGTACCCTTAGCCCCATCACAGTAACCCTTAACAAATGAATGAGTTCAGAAAAGCTTCAAAGTCACACAATTTTCACCATCACATTGCAAAAATGTCCTGCGGATTCCTAAAGGGAAGAGTACAATATTTCTTCTGTGTACCTATGATGGCTACGAAGCATAAACTACCAGAACACTAAATATGCCAAGGACTTTAAATCATTCCTAATCTTCTCTTGTTTATGGGCCCCACGTGTCACTAGAACAATGACAGTTATTCCAAAAGTCCACCTCTATCCTGGATGCCACACACAAAGATGTCCACAGCATCATCACGAGGCCTCACAAAGGATCATCATGATCAAATCAGAAGGACACATTGGAAGCACATGATAGTCTACTGACATGCCAGTGAGGAGAGTAAGCCACATGATGCATTGACTAACAATGTTGTTCTTAGCACCTCTGATGTGTTTTCCTGCCGAGTTGGAATATATTGAGACAGTCTCCACCTACTTGACTCTAGTGTGGGTCTCTGTCTTTGTGGACATTCTGCAAGGAATCACTGCGGTCATATTCCCCGAGACTGTGACTGCACCTCCGTTGAGTTCTCCATCCTCTTGTAGTTAACTTAAGGCACAGTGGCTGTGTGGCAAGGCTGGGAGGAAAGAAGACTTTCCTGGCTTCGGGGTAAAGTTAGCTGGTAAAGAAAATAATCAGGGTCAAGTGAGATATTGTGGCACAACACTAGACACACTGTCCTATAGATTTACAACAAACCAAGAAAAGGCACTACCTGGAGTATAATTTTACCTTCATGACAATTTTAGTGAAATTCTTCTGTTCAGATATTTTTTCTGTGTCAGAAAAGCACAAACCATCTAAGTGGGAAATAAAACAGCGGGCAGAGATGCAGGACCATTTGAAAAAACTGTTAATGTCTTTTCAATCTTTCCAGTGCTGCATATTATGAGGAATAATTTGTATGTTGTTTTAAAGGAGGCACTATGTAGATAATCTAACCGATCCCACATTGTTTCAGCTCAACATGTATGTTTTTTAAAGAAAGTGGTGAAATAATTTGAGATGTGTGACATTGGGAGAGATAAGGCTGTGAGCATTAAAAAGTTATTCTTTTTGCCTAAATAAATGTCCATTACTCTCATCTTCATTAATTTTTAAACAGATTGTAAAATAAATGATTGACTTAAAAATTGAATACTTTTTTGCAATAGAATGGCAAGAGTTAGAACTCAGCAATCTGGAAAATTGACTTTGGAAATTACAATTAGTCTCTTCAATTAAACAATAGTTCTAACAAATGTTATGCAGAAACAGGCTGAATTGAGGAGCAGACAAGGCGATGTTTTTTAGTGTAAATGGGAACGTAGCCAAATGCAGTATTTTAAATATAGGAAATCTGGTAGTGACCTGCTTGCCTGGAAAAATAGAGTGGACAATTTCAGACAGTTTATTAAGCCAGTGAAAATCGTGCTTCTGTAGTTGAGTTGATTCAGGCTAGGTACTGAATCGGTCTTCAGGAGCTATTATAGTACAGGTTATAATAGAAATAGCACCGAATCAAGTCGATTTTGATCCCTGGCTATGTAAGCCACCTTTACCCTGCTTGTTTAATGAACAATGGAAAAATCTGAAGCTCTAAGTTTCAGTGAAGAAAGCAGAGTTCAGATCGAAAGACTGAAGAAAGGGAAAGCGGCTGGTGTGGATGGATTACCAGCTGAGATGTATAAATTTATAGGAGAAAAGAAAAATATTCATTTCGGCATAAGCACTTTAATTGAATTTTGGTGGGCAATTATAGTCTGTATCTTGGCAACAAACAACAAAATCAATAACGTTGATATTGAAGCCGGATCCTAAAGGTTTTAGTTCTAAAAGACCTGCACTAAAATAGCTGCTTGTATATTAGCAGTCAAGCTAAACGGACTTGTGAAATTACAATGAATAGCAATGCAACAAAGCTATGTAAAATGGAGAAAACACCAGACAAGGATGACCTCTCTTTCCAGCCTTTATTGACCTTTTAATAGAGCCACCAGTCGAACAGTTATCGTTAGATGCAGACCTAATACTATTTTATTATAACGATTTCTGTGTTAAAGAGGTCTTCTATGCTAATTAAAGTCATTAACATGGAGTGCAGTATATGTTTCGCCCACATTAAAAACTGATGTAAGATGTTTAGAGTTAACTGTCACTTTACTAATGTTAATAAAAAGTTGAGCACCCGATAAAAAGATGATTTGGCTTACCCTTAACACTAATAAGAGCAGTGAGTATCTTGAACATGCTAAACGTTCCAAAATGTAAGTTTCTCTTTGATCCAATTAAGCCTTGAAGTGGATGCAAAACAGGAGGTTAAGATTCAAGGGAAATTTGGAATCTTCATGTGGGAGTCAAAATGAAACAGGTTGTCGTGTATGAATTTTCAAATATCATTAAGGAAGGGTGGACTGACTTTGCTGGCCCTTCTAGATGAAGCATTTCCGAGTATTAACTATATCCCTGGACGAGACAAAACAGAGTCATCATTTAAATGTTATGATAGAATATCGAACGATGGAAGGTTGTTTGTACCGCTTTTCCAACCATATTTTTAAAAAGGTAGGTGAAAGTTACTGAAGAATGCATTAAAGATGTAGGAAGTTCGTATTTAGGACTCTGTGCAAGCTGGAGTGCTTAAAAGACAATCTATCTTTTCCTATGGATTCAGCTGAACATATGAACTGGGGCAAGCTGATAGACAGTGGGCATCATAGACCTTAGAACTACCTCAAGAAGGTTAAAGCATGAACTCTCTCATAATTCGAATATCTCTGGAAAATGTTGCTGTCTAGTGTAAAACAAGAGGAGCTAAAATCTCAATCTAGAACTAGCACGGAAGAAGGGGTTTTATCCTTTATTTCTCTCCAAAAAAGAAGTAGGCAAATAGTATAATTATTTAGGCAGAAGAAAGAAGAAACCTAGCTCACCATGTAAAGGTGGAATGCTAGCAAAATCTGCATGTACAGAATCAATGCCAAGTATCAATGAATATGATTTATAAATTGATTTTGCTAGTCACACTCGAAGACCATTTGTCATGGTCCACAGGGTATATTGAAAGCCAAATAAACTCTCCAAGTTTCGCTCCTACCACAGCAGTCAACTATATGAAGGTGCTCTTCCAAAGACAAACAATGTTCAAATGTCTGTGTCTTGTTCACTTTTACACCCTTGTGGGGGCGACATGAGTGTCATTGTCAAGAACCAAGCCAAGTGACGTTCTTGTACTTCTTGTTATGTGATGATAATAATGATATACTCACATTAAATGAAGAGTATTTAATATTCTACCTGTTGCTTCATCAAGGAGAGAGCTGTGTAAAAAGTGAAAGTGCCCAAGTGTACCAAAAACGTCTTAATGCCTGAGCTCGGTGAAATATGTTATGTATGTATTTTGTATGAAATCAGTCAGGTCAGATGCACAAACAAGGTTCAGGATACCTTTCAAACTAAAATTGAGTACGGAGAATTAATTAAAGTCTTTGATTAGACCCCTGTAAATACAGTATGGTTGAGCGGTGAGGTACATTACACAAATCAACAAATTATTTGTCAGATGTGATGTCAGCCTATTGAAACAATTGGTCACAGATGGAGGTCCCTTAAGACTGAAAATGAAAACAAAAAATATCAGAAGGGCACATTGAGTAATCATGGAATACATGAGAACCTCCCAAATCCACTCCACAAGTAAACAAACTGCATTCCAGTAGCACCAACATCTAGAACTCACCATCAATTTATGCCACAATTTATGAGCAATGCATGAAAGGACAGCAATACAAATGCTTATGATTGGACTGCGATCATTGGAAGCACACTCTGAAATGTATATAACATAGAATGCTCTGAACCCCGACCACTGACAGTGACGTTAGCAAGTAGAGGCCTTTGACATACCTGACCCAAATGGTTAAATGTTCTATAAAAGCAACATAAAACATAATTCAGACCAGCAAATGTATTACATAAATCTATTCAGGGTTGCAATAAGGTGCCAGAACTTCCATGGTAGACAAAAGCAGTGACATCAGCACTGCTAGCTGTGACCATCAGGTGACTGAGTCAATAAAGCCAGCCATGAGAATGATACAACTTGCAAAATGCAATACTCCATCATAGATAAAATGTGCAGCCAAGCAGAGGAAATAAGAACTCATGTGAAACTGTGCACTGCCATTCAGGTCCCAAATGATACAGAGGGTCCCACAAAAAACTACATAGTCCAAGTGTTCTGCAGTATACACAGTGCAGCAGATCAAGAACTATCTAGTACAAAGACAAACTCAGGTTCAGATGAAAATCAAAGAGGGTTCACCACATCTGTCCAGTGGTATAGTGATATATCTCCGTATATATGCATTTGGTAAGAGAGGCAGAGACTCTTAAGGTCCTGTGCCTTCAGTGGCTGGACTTGGCTCTCACAGATTTCCTTGGGGTATCACAATTAGGCTTGGGAGGAGTGCGCAGAGTCACGCTATGCGGAACTCTGCAAAGTGGCTATAAAAGTGGCTACGCAGAGTTCTAAATTGCACCCGTTGACATTGATTTTGATGGCAAACGCAATGCAAAATACGTACTCGCAGCCAAAATTGCGAGTGAACGGCACCACATGGTTCGCATGGGCGTGGCCATCTTGTTTTTCACTCTGTTCATGGTGCTGGGTCTTCAAATTTCAATCCAACCCCAGTCTTCGTAGTCCTCCATCCTTACACATGATCTACCGTATTTTTTATTTATTGTATTAATGTGTCTGATTATTGTTGCATTGTTTTTTGTTTGTTTTTTGTGACGTTTTCAATTTATGTTTATTTTTCCCTTATTTCTTCCTTTCTTTTCACCCTGTTTCTTTACTTCTCTTCTTCACCCTACCTCACTACCCCACCCAGCACCATGGCGGAGCGGGGCAACAGAGGCTGCCTGCCTTCTGGGCTGCGCCGCCATCAAGAAGTGCAGCCTCAGCCGATCTTCAGCGAAGAGGAGGTGGCAGCACTGTTTTTTTGTATTTGCAGAGCCACCTTCTCTTCATGCTGGCAAAAGGAGGCAGACCTGGGAGCAGTTACTCCCTGCAGGAACATCAGAAGCACTAGACTAGGTAATGCCGGTTGGTCTGGGCTCCCATCCAGGTCCAGCGCACCACCCTGCAGCTGACATACCGTTGGGTGGATAACAGGCAACCGCGAGCAGGACCTGTTCGACCTGCTAGGTATCGAGATCTCAGAGCTTGGAGAGTAATGTATTTTTATTGTGTTGCGTTCTACAATGCTAACTTTTTTCCAAATAGCATGTGGCTTCCACTCGGAGGTAAGTTACATTCAGTTTAAATTTTTACATATTTTTAGCATATATTATGTGTACTTTTGCAGAGTTGCAGACAGAAGAGGCCATAAATAACCCAACCACTGCTGTAGCTATAGTGTGGGAGGTTCATGGAACCGATCACGATGAGAAAGTAAAGCTTAAATCATGGTGGCTGTGGGTGCATATAGGGGAAAAATGAAAGGATGATTGAATAATTGCTTGGATGAATAAAGAAGGGAGCTCTTCTTCTGTAGAGAGATCAGTGACGCCCATCTATTTTTCTGTTGCAAAAGCTCTACCTACCTATCTAAGCCATCTACCTTACTGTGCAGTAGAGTAAGTCAAATGTCTTTACTTTCCTTACTGCCCAGCTGTAGGAAAGTAGCCTCTTTCTAGCATGGTTACCCCCACTTTTGACCTGTTTGTGAGTGTGTGTCCGTGTGTTTTTACAGTGTCACGGGGATCCTGCTAGCCAGGACCCCAGTGCTCATAGATAAAAATCTATATGTCAGTGTGTTTTGCCTGTCTCACTGGGATCCTGCTAGCCAGGACCCCAGTGCTCATAGTTTGTGGCCTAATACTGTATGTATGCCTGTGTGGTGCCTAACTGTGTCACTGAGGCTCTGCTAATCAGAACCTTAGGGGCATATTTATACTGTTTTCGCCGAATGTGCTTCAAAAATTTTGACGCACATTCAGCACAAACCTTGCCCCATATTTATACTTTGACGCCCGACCCTGCGAATTTCAAAATTCCTCTGTGTGCGTCATTTTCTGGATGTGGGAAACCGCCTTGTGTTAATGACATGCAAGGTAGGCGTTTCCACCCCAAAAATGACTTTAAGGAATGTGTGCCTTATTTATACTCGTACGTCATTTTGATGCACAGGAGGGGGCGGGCCTTAAAAACCCTGTGCGCCGTTTTTTAACGCCTGGGTGAGGGCAGGCGTTAAGGGACATCTGGGCCCACTTCCATGGTCTCTGACCATTGAAGCAGTGCAGAGGTGCCCTTCCCTGCCCCCAGGGACACCCCTGCCACCCCCTGCCACCCTCGCCCCCCCAGAGGACACCCATGGATGGGGGACCCATCCCAGGTAAGTACAGGTAAGTTGGTGTAAGTATAATTCTTTTATTTTTTTTAAGTGGCATGGGGGGGCTAACTTGGGCCCCCTACATGCCACTGTGCCCAATGGCCATGCCCAGGGGACAGAAGTCCCCTGGGCATGGCCATTGGGCAAGGGGGCATGACTCCTGTCTTTGTTAAGACAGGAGTCATTTTGATGGGGGTTGTGCGTCAAAAAATGGTGTAAGTCCGGTTTGAGCCATGATTTTTTACTCAAACCTGACTTGCACCATTTTTTGACGCACAACCCCCACTTTTCCCTACGCCGGAGCTGCCTGGTTAGAGGCTTTTTTTTTTACTCTGACCAGCCCGCAGCACCAGCTAACGTCAATCCTTAAATAAGGTGAACCGCCTAGTGCGTAGGAATGGCGTTAGCCGGCGGTAATTTTTTTTACGCAAACCAGCGCCGGTGCTGGTTTGCGTCAAAAAGTACAAATATGGGCCTCAGTGCTTATGCTCTCTCTGCTTTTAAATTTGTCACTGTAGGCCAGTGACTTCATTTACCAATGTCAATTGCACACTGGACCCCTCTTATAAGTCCCTAGTATATGGTACCTAGGTACCCAGGGCATTGGGGTTCCAGGAGATCCATATGGGATGCAGCATTTCTTTTGTCACCCATAGGGAGCTCAGACAAACCCTTACACAGGACTGCCATTGCAGCCTGCGTGAAATAGTGCACACACTATTTCACAGCCATTTTCACTGCACTTAAGTAACTTATAAATCACCTATATGTCTAACCTTGACTTGCTGAAGGCTAGGTGCAAAGTTACTAAGTGTAAGGGCAGCCTTGCACTAGCAAAGGTGCCCCCACATAGTTCAGGGCCATTTCCCTGGACTTTGTCAGTGCGGGGACGCCATTACACGCGTGCACTACATATAGGTCAATACCTATATGTAGCTTCACAATGGTAACTCCGAATAAGGCCATGTAACATGTCTAAGATCATGGAATTGTCCCCCTATTCCAAATCCGGTACTCGGGAGACAATTCCATGAATCCTGTGGGCTCCACCATGGACCCCAGGTACTGCCAAATCAGCTCTCTGAGGCTTGCACTGCAGCTACAGCTGCTGCCACCTCACAGACAGGGTTCTGCCCTCCTGGGGTCTGGGCAGTCCAGTCCCAGGAAGGCAGAACAAACCATTTCCTCTGAGAGCAGGGTGTTACACCCTCTCCCTTTGAAAATAGGTGTCACAGGCTGGGGCGGGGTAGCCTCCCCCAGCCTCTGGAAATGCTCTGAAGGGCACAAATGGTGCCCTCCTTGCATAAACCAATCTACACCGGTTCAGGGACCCCTTCTCCCCTGCTCTGGTGAGAAACTGGACAAAGGAAAGGGGAGTGACCACTCCCCTGTCCATCAACACCCCAGGGGTGGTGCCCAGAGATCCTCCAGTGTGTCCCAGACTTCAGCCAACTTGCTTTGCAAGTTGTGGGGGCACTCTGGAGGGCTCTGAGTGGCCAGTGCCAGCAGGTGAAGTCAGAGACCCCTCCTGATAGGTCCATACCTGATAAGGTAGCCAATCCCCTTCTCAGGGCTATGTGGTTCTAAAAATTCTGGACCCATGTAATTTACTTTGCCACAGCAGTACGATTTTAGTATCAAAAGACCGATAATGACTAGTACACTAAGCATGAGCATTTTCGCTCAATTCCAGCAGCGTTTTCACCTCGAAATCGCCACTTTCGTCCTGCACTCGTGGCTCCCATTTTATACACGGCAGCCATTTTTAAAAAGTTGCCCTCACATAGGCTTATAATACTGTCAGATTTGATTCCAAGGACACGTACACCTTGATTGACTTTTCTCTGACCTGGGCAAGCTGGAACCATTGCCTCAGGCCAAACCTGTTTGGTCAGTCCCTCTCCCAGTGGCCGAATCAGATAGCATCAAGGCACACCATGCCATAAAACCCTTATTATCGCTCACACACCCTGCCTAATCTTGCTCACACCTGCACCTGCTCTTTTCTTCTTCTTACTTTACGAGGGGGAGGTGCCCGTTTTTATTGGGGGTCCACACTTATCTGATGTAAAATACTAGGCCTTGCCGGGTAATTTATTATGGGTTGGATGACATGAAATATGAGGTTTCATCATGACACAGTTTTTTCCTTTGTAGTGAAAACATGTGAATGACCAACCAAAATGTCAAGAATGTTTGCCTGAAGCTTAAAAAACTGTATATAAGGAAACCTGACTTTGCATTGAAAGACAGTCTCCTGAGAACATACAAACCGTGCTGTTGTACTTCTAGGACGCTTCTTACTTGGTTGCAGCCAATAAATTCGATCTTTGACTTCACCTAGAAGACTCTGAGTTTCTGTGGTCTGAATCAGGAAAGTACCCGAGGTCTTTGGGTGTACCCTGGCACCACTGGGATACCGGATCAGTACCGGTTCTGAAAAACCCAGTACCTCAGTTGGCGCCCAACGTGGGGCGATACCAGCGGTACCGGTCCAAGCCTGAGGTCCGTGAGGAGCTTCGTGTGAAAATTCTGGAGGAAGGCCGCCACTTCATCGACCCCTGCATATCGACGTGGTCCGAAAGTCTTTGCTGCGAGGTTCCCCGCTTCCCGATGGCTACGAAGGACTGCTGCCCTGGCTATCGCCCTGATTTGGACCCTTGATGTTTGGTAGAGCGAAACGATAAGACGAGTCTTCTGGTGACGTCATCAATATTTTCAGTTAAGTATCAGTGGAGCGTCTCCCAGTCCTTAGTTGGACACTTGGTTTGGTCCTTAGTTGGACATTTGGTTTGGTATCCCTTCAGGATCACTTTGATTTGGAACTTGCAAGTACCAAAGCCGAAGGACTCGTGTATTCACGAGACTATCGTAAACGATAATCCTTTGAAGTTTGAAGCTAGACTAGTGAGCGAAGATGCCTGGTCTTAGCAGACTTGGAAATTTGTTTTGTCTTGGTTGTAAAAGGGACTCCCGGTTGGAGGACTCATGTCCGGTTCCTCCGATTGGAACTCCAACCTATGAACTATATGTGAAGCACGGAGTAGGCCCCATCACATATAATGAAGTATGGATCCGTTACACCAGAAAAGATGGTGTTTTAAAATGGCCCCAAAATGGTAGCTTTGACACAGAAATCTTAGATAACCTCGAAGTTAGACTTTTTAAGAAGAAAGCCCGGCCGGCAATGTTTGATTCTTTCCGCTTATGGCGTAAGGAAGCCAAGCAAAAGGAAATTAAATTAGCTAAGAAAAATAAGAGAGAAAAAGGTATTTCGATTATGCAAGCTGCTATACAGTTTAAAGATAACGAAGTAGAACAGTTGAATGAGCAGTTGCATAGGCGACATAAAATGACAGTAGATAAATGCTATCCAGTTTTGCCGCCTCTTCAGCAAGATGCAGCAAAAGACTCTGAAAAAGATCCCCTAATGTCGCATTTGCTAAGTTCGCCACCACCCTATGCGCAGAATGCCACGGCACCTCCGCAACCTCTAGTTGCACAACCAGTGGTTGCATTGCCTCCTGCTCCTCCCCAGCACCCACCAGCTATTCTTCAGTTGGTTCCTATTCCTCCGGTGCAGCCTCCTCAAGGGCCACCGGCTTTGACATCTGCTCTGCCTTTACTTCCAACAACTTTGACTACTATAGCGACTACCACTCCTGGTATTGTTTCTGACACTGCTTCTGTCTCTGCCTTGTCTCATTCTGTTTTTCCTCCTGTTCATTTGTCAACCTCTCCCTCTATCCGTCAGAGAATGACAAACACTGTGACTAGTCTTTTATCCCCTCTCTTTGGGTCATTAGCTACGACCCCAGTTTCAGAGCGTAAACAATTGCGTAGCCAATTGCCTGATGGTATGGAGAAAGAGACACTGAATTATTTGGCGCATAAATGGGTTACTGAACCAGCGAGATATGAACTAGAGTCTGTTATGGATGTCTTCCATCAGTGGGAAGAACCGAAACAGAGATACGTTTATGAGAAAATGTGTACTTTTCTTTCTGAGGATTTAGAGGAAAATGGTTTGGAGCCCAATCCGCCTAAGTTGTGTTGTGTACGGTTCAATTTTGCGACAGGTTTGATTGTGGGTTCAGATGTCGAGAAAGCAGTTGCGATGTTATTGTCGTTTAGGACTGAAGGTGTTTCCAGGTTATTGTTTAAATATGATTCTTCTGCTAAACAGAAAGGGAAACAGTACCCCATGAGAGAAGTTCCCCCACAAAGGAGGGAAGGGGACCCAAATGCTAATCCACCTGTCCTGCCTCATTTCCAGCGTGTATGGGTACACGTTCCATGGAAACGAGCTGAAGTTTTAGCCCTTAAGCAGACATTGCCTGATCCCCGTAAGAATCCTACAGGGTATTACAAGGAATTGTCACAGACTGCGGGGTCTTGCATTATGAATTTAGCTGACATAGACATGTTGTTTGGGAATGTTGTTCCACAGCCTTTATGGGGAAAGATTCGCCATACAGACCATGCTCAAGAGTTAGGTGACACATGGGCTAATATTGCTGCTGCAGATGCCCGACAAATTGGTGGTGCTAAACCTGAGCCTTTAGTGACAGAGCTTCCTGATAGGATTATTGATTACATGAAAACTATAATGCCTGTGATGCGTGTAAACTGGGATAAATTGTCTGCATGTAAGCAAATGAAAGAAGAAACGGTATCAGATTTCTTCACCAGGTTTGAAGAAACATTTGTGGACCACAGTGGTCAAGATATGAGCACGGAAGGTGGTCAACGTTTGTTCGTCGATAAATTTGTGCATAATCTGCTTCCTGAGTTGTGTAAAAAGTTAAAAGACTCAGAAAGTTCTTGGGCAGTTTCCTCTTCAGCGCAGATATTGGCTACTGCACAGTACTATGAAAATAGAGATAAAGATGAGAGAGATAGAGTAGAGAAGAAAACAAAAGAATTGAAAACGAAGGTTCTGTTACAACAAGCGTACCCGCCACGTGGTGGTCAAAATAGTGGTGCACAGAACAACTATCAGAATAACTATCAGCCCCAACCGTTTCAGAGAAACTCGCAAAGAGCCGAGTATGCCCAACCACGTATCCCAGTAGGTCCCAATCAGTGTTCATATTGCAAGGAAGAGGGTCATTTCAAGTATAGTTGCCCTGCTTTGCTACAGCGCGCAAATGGTACTTCTGGTTTAAGAGGTCGAGGTGTTCCACAAGCACCTAGAGGAAGAGGACGTGGATATGTTCCCCAGAGCGCGCGCCCATTCCCCCCTCAAAACTTAATGAACAGATTTGATCAACAGGTTAATGCATCTGGTAGGACGGCTCAATACTATACTGATGATTACTATACAGAGGATGAGCATTGGGACAGTAATGATTGCTAGGACAGCCATAGACAAAGAGAGGGAGTTGTTTCAGTTCCAGTAGATCAGAGTGGGCCTTATGTTAAGGTGATTGCATCAGGTGTGTCAGAACCTTTTCTGTTGGATACTGGTGCTACCAAGAGTTCTATTATGCACTCAAAACTCCCTGGCGCACCTTTGTCTGGCGAAACAAATGTATCAGTAGGATTTTCCGGCGCCCCAGTTAGAAATCTGATTTCTAACCCTATATCTCTTTCTGTTGGACCTTGTAAATTTGAAACACCCCTTATTTTGACGACAGGTTGTGGCGAGAACTTGTTAGGATTAGATCTGTTAAAGAGATTGTATGCAACATTGTATTGCTCTCCTTCTGGAGTGCAACTCACATTGGGTAAGAAAGTGGTTTCACCAATGTATTTGTCAAAGGATAGATTTCCACCAGAATTTTCGTCTCTTCCTAATACTCTTTGGGCTACTGGACCTAATGATGTAGGTCTTTTGGAAATTCAGCCATATGTGATAACATTACAAGCCAATGTTAAAATGCCACGTATTCCCCAATACAAGATCTCTAGTGAAGGGGAAAAAGCGTTGTTGGCAATTATTCGTGATCTGATTGAGAAGGATGTAATTGAAGAGACAAGAGGCAACGTTTGCAATAGTCCTGTTTTGCCTGTCTTGAAGCATACTGACCCTACTCAGCCACCTGTTTATAGGTTTGTAATTGATCTTGGAGAGGTGAACAAAATAGTTGTGCCACAGTTTCCAGTCGTCCCCGATATCAATGCATTGTTGACAATGATTCCAGCTTCAGCCACTTGGTTTTCAGTGATAGACCTGAAAAATGCTTTCTTCAGCATCCCTATTGCAGAAGAGAGCAGGGACATTTTTGGCTTCAATTTGGGAGGACGAAGCTTCAGATTTAAGAGAGCTCCTCAAGGCTATTGTGAAAGTCCATCTATCTATAGTCAGGCTTTGAAAGCACAACTTGACACTCTTATGTTACCTGATGGCGCCACTCTCCTTCAATATGTCGATGATTTGCTAGTTGCTGCAGATACTAAGGAGATCTGCAAAGAAGCAACATTGTCATTATTGCGTCATTTGTCTGATTTACACCACAAAGTGTCCCTTTCAAAGTTACAGTATTGTCAAAAAGAAGTGACCTATTTAGGTCATCTCTTTTCGAAGGAGGGAAGGCAACTGACCCCAGAGAGAATCAGGGCTGTTGCAGCAATGAGTGTGCCAAGAACACAGAGAGAAGTGCGTGCTTTCTTGGGTATTACATCATATTGCAGACTATGGATACCTAATTTTTCGTTAATAGCCAAACCCTTGGTGGCATTAACTTGTAAAGATACACCAAATCCCGTCCCATGGTCTGAAGATTGTCAGAAAAGTTTTGTCGAATTACGTGATGCATTATGTTCAGCTCCTGTGTTGGGTACCCCCAACTACAGCAAGCCTTTTACATTGTATTTCCATGAGAAAGAAGGTTGTGCGTTAGCAGTTTTGACACAACAGTTTGGAGACAGGGAGCGTCCATGCGCCTATTTCTCTTCAACCTTAGACCCAGTAGCTAAGGCACTACCGAGCTGCTTAAGAGCGGCAGCGGCAGCTGCTGTTTCTATCCAACAGTCTGCTGGTTTAGTGATGAATAACACATTAATCGTAATGGTTCCACATGCAGTGGACACGTTGTTAAACAGAACCAAGACACAGCATTTAACTAGTGCTCGATTGTCAGGTTACGAGTTGACATTGTTAGCAAGCTATGTACATATAAAAAGATGCACTACACTTAACCCAGCTACGTTATTGCCAATTGTGACGGAGTTAGATACTTCTGAACAACATGATTGTCTCCATAGAACAGAAGAAGAAACGAAAGGGAGAATAGACCTTCTGGACACTCCCATTGCAAAGAGTGATGGTACTTTGTGGGTGGATGGTTCATGCTTTAAGCTCCCGAATGGTGACACGACTGCTGCGTATGCTGTGACAACTTTGTGTACGATTGTTGAAGCTGCACGTATCCCACATAATTCAGCCCAAGCAGCTGAGTTAATAGCCCTAACAAAAGCATGTACAGTATCAAAAGGAATGAAAGTGACTATCTATACCGATAGCCAATATGCGTTTGGTGTGGCCCATAGTTTTGGGCGTTTGTGGAAGGAACGTGGGTTCCTGACCTCGCATGGAACTAAAATACAGCATGGTCAGTTGGTAAATGAGCTCCTTGATTCACTTACTTTACCGTTGCAAGTTGCGATTGTGAAGTGTAGCGCACATAAAAAGGTGACTGATGATGTTGGTCGTGGAAATGCATTTGCTGACGAGGTCGCAAAAGAAACGGCAAGGAATGTGATGAGCCGAATGTATGTCGCGGGCCCTGCAAGATGGATTGGTGATGTTGGAATGTGTGAAGACACGATAGAAAGCGTGAAATCGATTCAAGCTGAAGCCACAGAGAGAGAATTGAGTGTGTGGAGAGAAAGTACAGGTAAATTGGATACGAATGGTTGTTGGGTCGAGTTGTCAGAACATCAGAGATGGTTGCTACCCGATGCGTATGTGCTTGCAGTAGTTACAATGGCTCATGGAATGGCTCACATCAGTGTGAAAGGGATTTGTAAGTTGTTGGCCCCAGTATGGCAAAATGCAGGAATTCCCAAGTGCGCAGAAAATATGGTTAAAAATTGCATGATATGCCTGAAACACAACCCTGGTAGAGGAACCCCAACTCCAGCTGGTCATTTTGCACCTCCTACGTATCCGTTTGAGGTTTTGCAGCTAGATTTCATCCACATGGAGAGGTGCAACAACTTAAAATAAGTACTCGTTGTTGTTTGTGCCTTTTCAAGATGGGTGGAAGCCTATCCCCTAAAAGACAATACTGCGCTATCCACAGCCAAAGCCCTTGTGAAAGAGTTCTTCCCTAGATTCGGAATGCCGAGAATAATCTGGAGTGACAATGGAAGTGAATTTGTGGGTCAAGTGATGAAGAAAGTATGCGAAGGGCTAGGCATAAACCAAAAGTTTCACGCTGCAAATCACCCCCAATCAGCTGGATTAGTGGAGTGCTATAATGGCACTCTAAAGCTAAAATTGGCCAAGATACATGCGAGCTCTGGTCTTAAATGGCCTGACGCTCTACCCTTAGCACTCCTATCAACCAGAATGACTGTGCATTCACGAGTGAAACTTAGTCCTTATGAAATAGTCTTTGGCCGCCCGGCCAATATATGGGGAGTGCCCAGGCCCAAGAAGTTTAGCGAGATAGAGCATCCGGTTTTGCTTGACCATCTGTATGAATTGACGGCTAAATTGAGTGTTTTACATCAACAGGTCCACGACACCCTGCCTCCGGTCTCTGAATCTCCAGGTCATCCCATTGAGCCTGGATCCTGGGTTTTAATAAAGAACTTTCAGTGAACCAAAAACGAGCAGCCCAGGTGGACCGGACCGCACCTCGTTCTTCTCTCCACAAGATCAGCTGTTCGAGTAGAAGGGAAGAAACACTGGATCCATGGGACCCATTGCAAAAGGGTACCCCTACCTCTGCCATATGACCGGTGGGTCCAGGAAGGTGTCGCAGACTCAGAGACTGAAACCGTGCCACGTTTTCTGCCTTTCAGCGATGCACGAATAAAAGGAACACTCACTGAGAAAGAAAGTGATGACATTTTACAATCAGCAGTATCACCGTCAGTTCGATTGGACACTACAGAACCTGAACTCCTTTTTCAGGACCACACGATACCTGGGACTAACCGTTATAATCTACGACCAAGAATAAAGGACAAATAAAGCAGTTTACTTTACTTCCCTTTAAGCAAAGTTCTCCAATATGGAAAATTATTTTTGAATGACTTTTTGCTTCTTTGTGTTTTTTTGAACCTCCATCCGGGTTCAGCTGTAGGATAGTGGCTGAAAAGACTTAGGGGGGTAGCCTGTGGACACAAGGTCTACAGGTCTGGTTTGTTCTAGGGCGGCCTGGAACATTCAGAACACTCCTAAGTGAAGTAAACCAACCGCCACGAACGGCAACGGTTAGAGGATGGAATCTTTCCAAAATGGAGAACATGTTGAAAGACTGAGTTTCAAGAAGAGAATATGTGAAACGATAACCAGGAAACGGTTTTTGCTGCTGTGCATTTTTATGTTATTTAGTATACTTATGGTTTTTATAGGATATTTTTTATTCTGTTTTAACGTGATATTGGCACCCACTACCTTGTCTACACCTCCTCCTTCCACTGTTTCCCCACATTCTTTTCAACTCCTCCCTAAACATGAATCTGCTAGGAGACTAGAGTTCATTAATAACTCCTTCATCCAGCTTTTGCACCAACACCAACTAGTGATAAATACAACTAACTGTTGGGTGTGTGGCCTTATGCCTCACACAGCAGATAAAGGTATCCCTTATCTGATCCTGCCTTTCAGCCACAATGGTTCCGTGTGGGCATTCAGAACGATATTCATCTATGCACACTACCCCCTACGTTTTGCGGAAGACAACCCTAAGAAAAATGCTTTAGTTAAAGGTATCATAGACATGATGAAGGACAATATCTTCTACGAGACTATCCCCAGAGATGAGACAATGGCATATATAGGATGGAACATGACCGGATATGAAGCCACAATGAGTGAGAAACAGCAAGCTAAGATATCTTCCCTGATTTGGGTTGTACCCCATCAGGGTCACCTGTGTCTGCAAGGTACTGGCAAGAAGCCCAGAGCTCAGCTAGGGGAAAGCGTCTGCACTGAGACATATGTCTTCGCATCTCAGACCTCCCCTCTGCTCTTGGCAGCTAAGGGTACCTATTTCATCTGCCATGATAGAGACTTTACATGGTTGCCCCCTGACTTTTCGGGCACATGCTTCGTTTCGTTCCTGTTGCCCCCTACCTACACAGCAATGGCAGATTACCACAAGACAAGGATAGTTAGAGGCGTCTTCAGTGAAGAAGACACTGCAGGACAAGAATTTGGGGACTTCGTAAAGGGTTTTCTGCCGTTCTGGGGACAAATAAGTAACAGCAGCAGCATAAGGCAATTGATAAGAGTGGTTGAATCCACCGTGGCTGAAACCGCTGGTGCCCTTGGTAACTTGACTGCTGAGCTCCAGTCGGATCGTCTTATGACCCTTCAGAACAGGTTCGCATTAGATGTCATACTTGCAGACCGGGGTGGAGTATGTACATTGATCCAATCGAGTTGCTGTGTTTTTGTCCCAGATAACGCTCCAACAGTATACCAGGCCATCTCCAAACTGCATAGAATTTCCGAATCTATTCATTTAGATAAAGGAGATTGGTCATTAATGGGATGGTTCTGGGAACTGATATCAGCATGGGGATGGAAGATTCTGATGGTCATTGGGATGATCTTGGCCATTCTTTTCCTGTTCTGTCTATGCGTGCAGTGTGCTCCTGCGATATGTGGTTTCTGTGTTACATCATGCATAAGGAAACCTGCACCAAGAGACGAGCTAAATACTAGGATGATGTTACAGCAACATCTCAACGACTTTAGAAACATAGACCTGGACTCAGATTAGCATGAGAATAGGTTTATTGCCTATGTAAGGGCAAAAGGAGGGTTTGTGGTTCTAAAAATTCTGGACCCATGTAATTTACTTTGCCACAGCAGTACGATTTTAGTATCAAAAGACCGATAATGACTAGTACACTAAGCATGAGCATTTTCGCTCAATTCCAGCAGCGTTTTCACCTCGAAATCGACATTTTCGTTCTGCACTCGTGGCTCCCATTTTATACACGGCAGCCATTTTTAAAAAGTTGCCCTCACATAGGCTTATAATACTGTCAGATTTGATTCCAAGGACACGTACACCTTGATTGACTTTTCTCTGACCTGGGCAAGCTGGAACCATTGCCTCAGGCCAAACCTGTTTGGTCAGTCCCTCTCCCAGTGGCCGAATCAGATAGCATCAAGGCACACCATGCCATAAAACCCTTATTATCGCTCACACACCCTGCCTAATCTTGCTCACACCTGCACCTGCTCTTTTCTTCTTCTTACTTTACGAGGGGGAGGTGCCCGTTTTTATTGGGGGTCCACACTTATCTGATGTAAAATACTAGGCCTTGCCGGGTAATTTATTGTGGGTGGGATGACATAAAATATGAGGTTTCATCATGACACTGTTTTTTCCTTTGTAGTGAAAACATTTGAATGACCAACCAAAATGTCAAGAATGTTTGCCTGAAGCTTAAAAAACTGTATATAAGGAAACCTGACTTTGCATTGAAAGACAGTCTCCTGAGAACATACAAACCGTGCTGTTGTATTTCTAGGACGCTTGTTACTTGGTTGCAGCCAATAAATTCGATCTTTGACTTCACCTAGAAGACTCTGAGTTTCTGTGGTCTGAATCAGGAAAGTACCCGAGGTCTTTGGGTGTACCCTGGCACCACTGGGTTACCGGATCAGTACCGGTTCTGAAAACCCAAGTACCTCAGCTATTTAGGGTATCTCCTGTGGGTTCTCTTCAGATTCTGCTTGCAAGTTTCCTTCAGGAATCCTCTGCAACAACTTCAGACTCTTCTGACTGCAGATCAACCACAGCCTGCTCTAAGAAATGCTATAACTGCAACAAAGTGTCTACAAGAGACACTTTTCTTCAGCAACCTCAGCTCCAAGTGAGCAACTGCAACAGTTTCCATGGTGTGCATGCTCTGGGGACTCCCTGTCTTCATCCTGCACCAGAAGGACCGAAGAAATCTCCTGTGGAGTGACGGAGTCACTCCTCTGCTTCAAGCAGGCACCTTCCAAGATGACCACCTGTACCCTGGGACTCTTCTCACAATGACTAGCTTGCTCCTAAATACACAGAGGGTGGACATCATTGACATAGACTGTCCTGAGGTCCTGCTGACGCAATGTGGAGGAGGTAAGACCTTGTCTTCCCTGAGAACAACAATACCCCTGTGTTCTGTGTCTTCTTCACCTCCTGAGACCTCTGTGCACTCTTTGCAAAATTCCTTCATGCGCAGCCTGGCCCAGGTCCAGAGCACGCCACCCTGTAATGCTCAACTCGCTGAGTTGTTCTCCGGCAGTGTGGGACCTTCTTTTGTTGTGCTGCATCAACTGCATTTTGCACCTCCTTTGAACCCAGATCCTGCAGCTTCTGGGGGTGCTGGCCGGCATCCTGAGGGCTCACTAAAGTGCTGAGAGGAGGCCCCTCTTCCTCCTCACACAGAGTTGAGGCCCCCAGGTACTTCCTGGGTTCATCTATTGCCATTTTGATTCAAAGCACACTTTTGTTGTGGCCAAGGCTTGTTGGCACCTTCCAGCACAAAATCTCATCTGCAACAATCTTCACACTGTGGGACATCTTTTGCATTAAGCAGGAACCTGCTGGCATCTTCCTAGGTGCATTTTTGCAGTCTTTGACTAACCAGGGACTCTTCTTATGCACCCTCTTCTGGGTTGGCAGGGGCTCCTGTCCTTCCTGGAACTTCTTTCGACTTCTGGACTTGGTCCTCTTCCTTTGCAGGGCTTCGGGTCCAATAATCCAGCAGTTGTTCTTCGCAGACTTGGTTGGCTACTGCAAAATCCCAAATACGAAGTGTAGTATGTCTGAAGGAAACTTGCAGTACTTTACTCCTGCTTTTCTGGGCTCTGGGGTGGGGTAATTTTCTTACCTTTACTTTATTCTTACTCTCCCAGTGATTCTGCACACACTACACTTGTCTAGGGGGGAATTTGTGATTCACATTCCACTTTTTTAGTATATGGTTTGTGTTGCCCCAGACCTATTTTCTCCCATTGCATTCTATAGGATTTCCTACTGTTTGCATTGTTCTATGACTATTTACTTGTGTAATTTTGGTGTCTAGTGTATATATTGTGCATAGTACTTACCTCCAAATGGAGTATTGTCACTAAGATATTTTTGGTACTGTGTCACCCAAATAAATACCTTTATTTTTGGTAACACTGAGTATTGTCTTTACTTGTGTATAAGTACTGTGTAACTATAAGTGGTATGCATGAGCTTTGCATGTCTCCTAGTTCAGCCTAAGCTGCTCTGCTATAACTACCTCTATCAGCCTAAGCTGCTAGAACACTAATAAATTTCACTAATAAGGGATGACTGGACCTGGTATAAGGTGTAAATACCCAAGGTACCCAATACAAACCAGGCCAGCCTCTTACACCAGCAAATCAATTTGTTGGAAAGAATGTGGGTGAGACCAGTGAGTAAAGTGGGACTAGTAAATTACTGATTTGATTTCAGGTTTGGCATAGGGGGTACTCCATGACGAACGTGCCAAATACAATCTATATAGGCCATTCCTTTCACTGTAGTGCTGTGCATCATTTTGACCCTCTGTCTACTTATGGCAGACAGGATGAATGTATCAACATTTCTTACATGACCTGAGTAACATATCTTATTTATTCATCTGCTTCTTTGGAGTCAGGGTAGAAACTAAACTAAGTGAAAGGCATGTGGGGAAGAGCAGGGACATTGGAATTAAAGATAGATAATTGTCAGCTACAACTGCCCAAGCTGCAGACAGTAGCAACATAATTGAAACACTGACTAGCATGCCTCCAATTATATGGCTCCACAACTTGTACTCCATAGTTCATAAGGACTTACTCATCATACTGAGAGGTAATTCATTCTTATTTTCCACTAAATGTGTCTGTTTAGTCATTAGAAAAGCCTTTAAAAGAAAAAAAATGAAACCACTGCTTTTTAAAATCTGGTCTTATTTTGCCTTAACTCTTTTCTATTGGACAGTCAGTGCTTTGTATGTGAGTCATATGTAGGTAAAAAAATAGAATCTTGGCCATGTGACTCTCCTAATTATAATCACATCAAATTCCAATGTCCCCAGGGACCCAGCATGTAGTTCTACTGTGTCACCTACTATCTATCACTTGAAGAAGTGTTTGTTCAGAGCATTGCTTACAATTTGTATTTTTTATTCTTCTTTTTCTCAATATAGCTACTCCTGCCTGATGACCACCTCCAACCAGACAGCTGCCTCAGATCCAGGAACTAGCAGAGCAGCACCCTAGCCCTTGCATCCCAGTCAGTACATCATCAGTCCCTGACTACGACTGCTGCTGTACCCTTCCCCTCCAACAGGGCATTGTTCAGACACATCCTGCAGGGGATTGACTAGTTGGAGAGCAGTGCAGAGTCTCAATCAGCTCTTGACCCATAATGACAGTGCCCTTTTTTAGCTCTTTCTAAAATCTTTCCTTTTGGTGGGAGGGACTTCTGGTGATTAGAGAGGGTGGGGAGGGATTTGGGCTGGATTATGGACTTTTTGTTAGACTTTTTGGGGGTGGAGTTATTTGTTCGAGGAGAGGGGTGGGACTGTTTTGGGTGGAAAGTGAGGGTATTCTATATGTAAGTAATAAAGGGGTAGTATTTTTTTTATCTTCATTTGCATCTCAAATCTTTATTTTTATGTTTTAGACTGTTAGTTTACAGTCTTTAACTATACCCTGTTACTTTTAATCTGCTAAAATATTGTAGGTCATTTACTTAGACCCTTGCTCTATTGCCCAATGCAACTATTATTGACCACTATGGGATGATTGCCCTTTCCTATTTTGCCTACAAAAATCCGATACACACAGACATCTTGTCAACACCAGAGCAGTACGCGCTCTATTGGCGACAAAAATGCAAAAACCCAGCACTCTCAAAACAAAGTAATTTATGCATTGTGCTGATATGTTGTGGTTTAACCTTTTACATTGCAGAGTTCAATCCTGAAAACTTATTTTTAATATGCTTACAAATACTGTTCCTTTGCAATGTATTGCTGCAGGTTTTCAGAGTGTGTTAGGGTGTGGCCCCTTTCCAGGGCCTTCCAGAGACTTTCCCTGCAACATGCCTGGGCATGGTTCTGGGCTGGGCCAAGACTCTATAAAAGAGAGGCAGCCCAACTCCCAGTGCTCACTATTCAGAGGTCCCGGTGCAGAGCAGCAGCTTCTTCCTGAGCTCCTTTCCCGGCGGCCTATTTGTATCTTCCAGTCTTCTGCCCTTCATCCTTCATTGGTGAGCATTGTTCCAGGCGGTAAGACAGTGGTTGGACTGTCCCGATACCGTTATCGAGAATTTTCATATTCTTGATTTAATTCGTAAATGAGTAACAGATTACTTGTGCGCTACCATTTCTCGACATTTATATGGTAGTTTACAAATAGGCAAGACGCGCAATTTGTTTCATAATGTTTGATTTTGTTATTCATTGTGTGCTACCATTTCTTGACATTGGCATGGTGGCTTAAGAATCGGCAAGACGCGCGATTCGTTTTATGGTGTATAAACATTGTTGTCCATTGTGCGCTACTATTTCTTGACATTTAGATGATGTTTTACGAATTGGTAAGACACGCAACTCGTTTCATGAGGATTTAACTTTGTTGTTCATTGCGCGCTACCATTTCTTGACATTTACATGGTGGCTTAAGAATCGGCAAAAGAAGCGCGATTCGTTTCATTGTACTTTGATCTTGTTATTTATTGTGAGCTGTTATTTCTTGACATTTACATCGTGTTTTACGAATCGGCAAGACGCGCAATTCGATTAATGATGATTTGACTTTGATATTCATTGTGTGCTACCATTTCTTGGTATTTTACATGGTAACACTCGAATCGGCAAGACGCATGATTCTCTCCTCGAGTTTATTTCATGTTGTTTATTGTATGCCACTATTCTAAGATATTTATTATGTAATATTCAAGTTGACAAGTTATTTGATTTGTTTCCTGAATCCATATTGTATTATTCATGGTGCACAATCCTTTTATGGTGTTTACTATATATATATCTATATATATATCTGCAATATGCGCAATTTGTGTTGAAACATTTTAAGAGTGCACAGAAGGCCAAAGTTTCTAGATGCAATATTGTATGGTCCTAGTATACATTCTCAAAACAGGATTTATATGACTGGTTTAAAATTTAGTCAGAATGTTTTTCTGATTCTCATGTAAAGGAAAGTACTTTAATAAGAAAGTTTTCATTTAATTCATCTTGATTCCCCTACAGGTATCCAGCCATCTTAAAACTTAGTATTAAACTTAACTCTTAGATTGTTCATGTTTTCAGAGTGACTAGGCTTAGAATCATAGTCTAGTATTGATTTCAGGAGATATCATTTTCATATTGTGTGTTTTCACCTTTTTCTTACTACAGGTCTCCTTCCCAGCTGTTCCCTTCCTAATCCCCTCTTCCCCTCTTGAACTCTCTCAGTCTCTGTGATTTATCTATCAGAGTCTTGGAGCTGTTCAGTGGTGGACGTGTTGGGAACGTGCACAGACCCCGAGGATCTTGTGACTCTGACACATCTTCTTCAGAAGGAGTTAATTACTAACTAAACAAGTTCACTGCAAGTCATAGTTCTTTTCTTACCTGAATAGATGAAGCAAGGGAGTCTTAGTGCAGGTTTTTTCCTAAGGTAGCATCATGGGGGGGTGGTAGAGGTAGTAGTAGCAGGCTAGTGCACCAACTACCGAAGACAGAAGGTGCCACTCTCACCTATGAGAAGTCCAACTGCAGGATTAATTAAAGGGTTATCCATCACTGCCAACTAGATTAAAAGAAAACAGTGAGTTTGTGGGTCATGACTTTAGGAAGACTTTAGGAAGACTGAGAGCAGACTATCACAATGATAGCATCAGTCATACCATGGCCCTCATTATGACCCTGGCGGTCGGTGATAAAGTGGCAGTAATACCGCCAACAGGCCCGCGGTAACTACTGCCAAATTATGACCATGGCATAAAGATCTCCTATAGACAGCCAATGTACCACACCGACTGCCAGGGCGGAAACAACAGCCACCATGGTGGTAGCCACCTACAGCCAGGCGGAAGTCAATGATCCGCCCACCATGTGAAGACCCTGCAAACCGCCACCTTTTCCGGGGCGGAACCAATGACATCAAAGGCCTGGTGGAAACTGAGCTCAGAAGGGAAAGGACTCACCATTGGAGACACAGGGAAGAACCACGCTGCCATGGGAACCTGAACTGCATGTCTTCCCGATGATATTCTACGTTCTGCTCCATCATAAACACCAACGCCGATGAAGAAGACGATGGTAAGTACAGCCGCCTAGCACACAAGGAAGCGGGGAGGAAAAAGAGAGTGACACACACGCACAACACACATCCCACAAACACACTCAATACACACAACCAGATGCATCACAAAAACAATTTGACCCCGTAACTCGGCTGAATAATGCAAGGACAAAAAGATTTTGCAAAAGTGAATGTAATGAGATCAACACAGTAGGAAAAGTAAGTTATTGAAGATAATAGATATATACATATGCACAGAAAAAGGGACACACCCCAGTCCTCAATTTGCGTAGGCCACATGGCCACAGGCCAAAATCCAAGGCCACACATGTCACCTGCTTCAACATTGAGAGAACACTGCAGGGGCATCAGTTGGTAAATAGGCAGGCACTTCAGGGGGATAGGGGGGGGCCCTCAGCCAGGAGATGTAATTAGACCACTGGGTCTGGAGGGGGCAACATGCCCTGTGCCTGGTCCTGTGGAGGGCAAGGTCACAGTCTCTCATGTGGGAGTCTCACCCACTGGTCCTGGAGGGGACAACATGCCCTGTGCTTTATCCTGGGGAGTGATGGGCCACAGTCTTTCAGGTGGGTGTCATACCCACTGGTTCTGGAGGGGCAACATGCCCTGTGCTTGATCCTGTGGAGTGCAAGGCCACAGTCTCTCAGGTGGATGTCTTGCGCACTGGTTTTGGAGGGGGCAGGCTGCACAGTAGCCCATGGATGCAGGATTACATACCGTCTGCCGATGGTGACGGCTGCACAGTGGTGGTGCTGGTGGTGGGGGGAGGCTCCTGAGCATCCCCTGCAACCCTGGGCGGCTGCACAGTGGTGGTGCTGCTGGTGAAGGGAGGCTCCTGCCCATCCCCTGCAACCTCGGATGGATGCACAACCATGGTTGGTGGTAGGGGCTCCGTCACGGTTCCTGGTCCAGGCCCCTTACTCTTCCTGCCTGCTGGTGCAGGCTCCTTGGCCTTTTGGGTGGCAGATGCAGGCTCCTTGCTCTTCCTGCCTGCAGGTGCAGGCACGTTGGCCTTTTGGGTGGCAGTTGCAGGCTCCTTTCCCTTCTTGCCTGCTGGGGCAGTCTCCTTCCCCTTTAGGCTGGCTGGTGCAGGCTCCTTCCCCTTCAGGACATGTGGCCTGGATCCCTTGCCACCACAAGTGGGTGTGGTGAGGCCCGGGCCCACGAACTGTGTGGCTGAGGAGTTTGGATGGGTTCTTCCTAACCTGCCCATACGTGCGGGACAGGGGGGTGGGGTAGGGAAGTGGTCAATGGTGGATAGGAACAGTTTTTTAGGGACATTGGGGTGGGAAGAGGGAGAAGAAATGGGAGTGGAGAATGAGGGAGTGGTTGTTGGAGGTGTCTGTCTGCTGCTTAGGGTGCAGGTGCATGGGCTGTATGCTGTTGTGAGGTGGATGGCTGTTGGGTGTTTGAGTGCTTGCGTTTGTGTATTTTAGGAAGGGGGACAGACACAGTGGGAGAGGACACAGGGGACGTGTGCATGGCTGTTGTGGAGGTGGCTGCCAGTGAAGTGTGTGTTCTCCTTGGTGTGGTGAAGCTGGCAGTGGTTGTAGATGTAGTGCTTGCAGGTGTGAATGTGGACGTGACTGGAAGGGAGATGGAGGAGGAGAGGGAGGCAGTGGAGGTAGCGTTGTGTCTGCAACTGTATGGTTCTTTCGTGAGTGACTGTGGGATGTAGTGGATGATGATGTTGTGCATGCAGGTCTGAGTGTGGACGTAGCTAGGAGGGAGGTGGTGGAAGGGGAGACAGTGGAAATAGTGGATGTTGTTGTGTCTGCAACTTGAAGGTGTTTGTGTGAGTGCCTGCGGGATGAAGTGTGGTGCTTGTGTTTGTCCGTGACACTTTTGGGTGTTGACTTGTGTGCATTCTTGTCTGTATGTATGTGCTTGGGATTGGTTGGGGTTGAGGGGAATGGGACTGGGCAGTGGAAATTGGAGGGGGGATGGTAGGAACAAGGACAATGGCTTCCATCAGAGAGGAGGACAGAGCCTGAATCGATCTATGTTGGGCCTCCAATCCAGTGTGAATGCCCTCCTGGAATGCAATAGATTGTTGCATTCACAATGGTTGACTGCCCTACAGAGATGGATCTCAGGATGTCAATAGCCTCCTCACTGGGCAGCAGGGCTCACTGGGGCAGGGCCTTAGGTGCCTGGGACGAAGGAGATGCCCATCCTCCTGGGTGAGTGGGCATGTGCAACTTGATGAGGGGCTGCTGGGAGGGTGGTGCTGGTACTGAGGGTGGCGGCTGTACCTGTAGCTGGGGTGGTCACAGAAGTGTCCACCACCACTAGGGAGCTTCCATCGGAGGAGGTATCTGTGTCCGAACTGTCTCCTCCAGTCTCCGCCGTGGTGCTCCCCTCGACCTCCGTCCCACTAGTGCCTCACCGTCGGTAGACTCTGCCTCCTGGGTCCTGTGGGATGCAGCTCCCTCTGTCGCCGGTGCCTCTGCTCCTCCGCCAAATGATGCTAATGCACATAATGACAGGATGACAAAACAAAAAGGGGGGAAGAGACAAAGGATACATTGGGTCAATGGCTGCACCAACACCAATGTTGGCGTACACAGCACCCTCACACACAGGGAACAGCCCTTTGCAATATGCATTGCACTACCAGAGAAATAGTTAGCAGCCAATGCATGGGGGGGCATATACCGTCAAATGCAGCACACCTGGGACCCACGCAGCCCTGACCAGTAGTGGATGCCTACGAGCTAGGTTGCAAGAGTTTACCTTCTGAACCCTAGCCACCGGGGGACCTATGCTGCAATGTCAGGCCTGACCTAGGGGTACCCACTGACACATATCTCCCACCCGGATACCACCGAACCATGTGTAAGTTGTAATGGAGGGCACTGTACTCACCCCCTTGTGGCTGCTGTGATGCCCTCAAGCGCCCATCCAGCTCAGGATAGACCACCACCAGTATGTGGGCCATCAGGGGGGTCAAGGTTCGATGGGCACTCCTTCCTCGTTGGGAGGCCATCCCCAGCTGGGCCTCCGCTGTCTTCCGTGCCCAGCGTCTCAGGTCCTCCCAGCGTTTGCGACAGTGGGTGCTCCGACTGCCATAAAGCCCCAGGGTCAGCACCTCGTTGGCGATGGCACGCCATATACCCTACTTTTGATGGGCGCTGACACACAGAGGCAATAGACACAGGAAAATAGATTTAGACAAACAGTCCTGCCTGTTACACATGTGGCCCACCATACCTGTTTCCACACCATTTACACACATATGGCCCAGCACACAACCTGTACGCCACCCAGAGGACATCCACCAACCCCCCTTACTCGAGGCCTTCACACACACAACACCATGCATTCATGCCACATGCATCGTGCTCATAGTGTACTCACCTGTTGGTCTGGAGGCCCATACAGCAGTCCGTACTGGGGTAGGACCCCATCCACCAGTCTCTCCAACTTCTCAGAAGTGAAAGCAGGGGCCCTTTCCCAGGTCACACGGCCCATGGTAGGTTCCAGGATCAGCTAACAGCAGCACATGCAGTGTAGGACCTCTCCTGTGGAAGGTCAGGTAGCAAGTGAGGAATATGATAGAAAATGGCAGTCACGTCCGCGGTGGTGCATACCGTCACTGCCGGTGTAGATCACCATTGGCCACTGTACCCCATAGGGCCCAATGTTAACCAATGAGGAGTTGCACGGCGGTTCCCAACCACCTCCCGCAATGGCCCACAACGTCAGTGGAATTACCTCACTTCCACCTGTCCCTACACACAGGACAGGCGGACGCCATTTCAGGGTGGGGGGCAGGCCCTGGAATAATGCTGCGTCACATGATATATTAGGACACACTGGACAAATCACAATGACCCATTGCATGTTTACAGGGTGCAAAGTTCTGTTGTTCCATTGTTCAGTTTGTGACCAGATCCTCACTCTTATGTCCCATAGATTGCTACTGCTATGGATTAATAGGAGATGGAGACATACCCCTGTGTACTGACCCCTGGTGGACTTGGCAACACTGGAGGACAGGCACATTATCCTCACCTATAGAGACTGGACAGGGCCACAACCACACAGCTGTGTGCCCAATTGGAGCCTGACCTGATATCTGCAATTCGTCACCCCACTGGGATTCCCCTTCTTGTTCAAGTGCTATCGGTACTCCATTTCCTGGCAACTGGCTCTTTCCAAGTGACAGAGGGCTTGGCAGCAGGAATGTCACAGCCACAGTTCTCAATAGTGCTGACAAGAGTGGTGTCTGCCCTGATTAAACACATGTGCAGTTACATTGTTTTCCCCCAGGTTGAAGATTTGGCCACAGTGAAGGCCGAGTTCTATGCAGTGGGACATATCCCCAACATAATTGGAGCGATTTATGGAACACATATAGCATTTGTCCCCCCCGCCAGAATGAACAGGTGTTCAGGAATCGGAAGAGTTTCCACTCTATGAATGTACAGAGGGTGTGTCTTGTGGACCAGTACATATCCCACGTCAATGCTAAGTATCCTGGGTTGGTGCATGATGCTTTTGTGCTGAGGAATAGCAGCTTTCCAAATGTGATGGCCAAACTACAGAGGCACAGGGTCTGGCTAATATGTGAGCCCTGGTTCCCACCCAGTAGATGTTGGTGTATGGGTATGGTGTGTGCCAAATGGGATAGTGTGTGGCTAAATGTTGTCCCTCAGTATTTACAGGTGACTCTGGTTTCCCAAACCTTTCATGGCTGCTGACCCCTGAGAGGAATGCCAGTATAAGGGCAGAAGAACGTTATAATGAGGCCCATGGGTGAACCAGAAGGATAATTGAAAGGACCTTTGGACTCCTGAAGGTCAGCTTCTAGTGCCTCCATCTAACAGGTGGATCCCTGTGCTACTCACCAAGGAAGTCTGCCAGATAGTGGTGGCATGCTGCGTGTTGCGTAACCTGGCTCTCAGACACCATGTCCCATTCCTGCAGGAGGAGGAGGCTGGAGATGCCCATATGGCAGCAGTGGACCCTGTGGACAGTGAGGATGAGGAGGCACTGGATGAGGACTACAGAACATCTATGATCCAACAATACTTCCAATGACACACAGGTAGGACAGTGTTTATTTCACATTTCAATGACGTTTGTTTGAATTTCGGTGCCAATGGCATGCTGATATTTCCCACTTCTATGTTCACTTATTGTTCCCTCTGGCAATTCATTTTGCAGATGTTGATGACCTGACATATACTCCTGGTGTTGCCACTGTAGCCAGCTACAGGTCATTAATCTATGCTCATTCTCTGTACAGTTTATTTGCGATGTTTGTACCTGTTTCAATGAATACATATTTGATGTACATGACACATTCCAAAATTCTTTTATTTCCAAGGGTGTTTATTGAAGTGCTAAAATATGGAGGGGCAAGTGCAATGGGTTGGGGTGATGATGGAGAAAAGTCCAGGGTATTTTTCCAGTCTGAAGTGAGAATGAAGAGGCAGAAGATGAGGATGAGGACAGAACATCAGTCCTCACACAGTACTTCCAATGACACGCAGGTAAGACAGTGTTACTTCACATTTCAATTAATTTTTTGGGAATTTCTGTGGCACTGGCATGCTGTTATTTCCCACTTCTATGCCCACTTACTGTACCCTTTGGCAATTCATTTTACAGATCTTGATGATCTCACATGTGCTCCTGGTGTGATCACTGCAGCCAGCTACAGGTCATACACCTATGCTCATTTTCTGTACAGTTGAATTGCAATGTCTATACCTGTTGAAATGAATACATACTTTAAAAATTTGACATACTCAAAAATTCTTTTTTTTCCAAGGGTGTTGATTGAAGTGCTAAAATATGGAGGGGTAAGTGTAATGGGATGGGGTGATGATGGATGAAAGTCCAGGGTATAGTTCTAGTCTACTTTTAGCACAGGTGCATTGTCCATGGGAACATAGGAAGGGGAAAAATGGCAGTTCAAGGTGGACAAGGTGACTGAGTGGGACACAAGGGTGACAATCAGGAGAGTCTCATTTCCTGGTGGTGGTCTTGGCAAGTGTCTCTGACTTCTGTCTGGATCACAGGGAACATTTGCGGGGTGGTTCACCTTCTGCAGGGGGAGGGGCACTGGTGGCCTGTGAGTCCTGTGGCGGGCCTCCTGGCCACTAGCGGCAGCAGAAGTGGAAGGCTGTTCAGATGTCTGGCTAGTGGCAGGGGCCCACTGGTGTGAGACTGCCTCCCTCATAATATTGGCCATGTCTGCCAGCACACCTGCTATGGAGATCAGGGTATTGTTGATGATCGCCAGCAAGTCCTCCCTGATCCCCTGGTACTGTCCCTCCTGCAGCCACCTGTTCTCCTGCACATTGTCCAGGATCTGTCCATTGTGTCCTGGAATGTTGATAAGTTCCCAGGATCTCTGCAAGTGCCTCCTGGAGAGTCGGTTCCCTGGGCCTGTCCTCCGACTGGCTCACAGCAGTCCTCCCAGTGTCCCTGTTGGCCTGTGCCTCTGTCCCCTGAATCGTGTACCCACTGCCACTGACCCCAGGTCCCTGACTGTCTTGTGTGCGAGATGTGTCCTGGGGTCCCTGTAGAGATGGACACACTGCTCATTGACGTGTCCTGGGGACAGAGGTGTGGGTACGCTGGGTGGCTGCTGCAGTGGTATTTACTGATGGGGGAGGCTCTGTGGTGGTGTGTGACTGGGCCTGGGTAACCGGCTGGCCAGTGGTCCCTGATGGGCCAGGTAGGTCATCCAGATCCTGAAGACCAGAGTTGCTGTCATCACTGTTGGAGTCTTCAGTTTGAGGACTGGATATTGCTGGTACTTCCTCTCCACTGACATGGCTGTGGTACCTGTGGGGATGTAAATGATGTGTTATGGTTTCTGTGTCTGACATATTGTGCATCCGTGGCTTGCTCTCTTTGGTTGGATTTACCCTGGCAGCTTTCACTTGTGTATTTTGGTGTATGGTAGGATAGTTAGTTCTCTATGGTGTGCATGCTTTAGTGATGAGTGTCCATGCAGGGCTTTGAGTGGTGTCCATGCATTGGTACAGCATGCAGGGCTTGGCATTGGGACGAGTGAGATGTGATGGTGGGGTGTGTGGGAAGTGATGGAGTGATGGGACTGAGGGTGAGGGTGGGGGTATGTGACGGCATGCAGGTAGGGGGGTAGTTGTAGTACAGAGTTGACTTGCCAGAGTCCAGTCCTTCTCCGACTCCGGCCAGGCCACCAGGATGCAGTATTGCTAAGACTTGCTCCTCTCATGCGGTGAGTTGTGGGGGAGGAGGCGGGGGGTCTACCGACAGTCCTCTGGATGGTGAGCTGGTGTCTTGCTGCAATGGAACATACCTTACCCCGTAGGTCGTTCCACCTCTTCCTGATGTCATCCCTAGTTCTTTGGTGCTGTCCCACGGCATTGACCCTGTCCACGATTCTCCACCATAGCTCCATCTTCCTAGCTATAGATATCCGCTGCACCTGTGCTCCAAATAACTGTGGCTCTAACCTGATAATTTCCTCCACCATGACCCTTAGCTCCTCCTCTGTGAAACGGGGGTGTCTTTGTGGTGCCATGGGTATTGTGTGAGGTGTGCTGGTGAGGGTGTGTTGGGTAATGTGTTGGTTTTGTGATGTGGGGTGCAGGAGTGGTGTATATGGTGTGTGCCTCTAGTTGTGTCATTGGTCTTGGTGTCTCTCTGCTGGCAATGGTTTGTAATGGTAAAGAGTTGTGGGTAATGTGTGTGTGTGTTTTATAATGGTGTGGGTGTGGTATGTGTATGGGTGTCATGTGTGTTGTTCGAATTGTCCAATGTGGTGTTGTTTTTCTTCGTGTGTGTCAATTTTGAGCGCAGCAGTATGCACTGCCTATGGTTTACCGCCATTGAATTTCCGCCACGGTGACTCGTGGGTCATAATGTGGTGGGAGTTGTTCTGTTGGTGTAATGGTGTGGGTTTTGATTCTGCCAGTTTATCACTGACCTTTGGGATGTTGGATTTGGGTATGGCTGTATACTGACAGATTGGTGTGTGTGTCATAATATGGTGAACGGATATTTCCGGCTGTCAGGTGGCGGTAAGTGGGATTTACCGCCAATGTCATAATGAGGGCCCACATGATAATAAAATCTAGCAATATCAATTTCTTCTGAACATCGGTTGGGCCCTTTAAAACTAAAGTTAGTAAATGAAATCATCTAGTCAGGAGAAGTGGGCTCAGACTCAAGAGTGTTTGGACCAGTTTACACATTTACGGCACACACACACATGCATGAATGAAGATGTTGATGGGGCCAGTATGGAATATTGTTCAGGTAATAGAAGGTAGAAGGTCATGCAGTGAGTTGGTGTTGCTTTACCACATCCATCTCAGTAAGTGTGTGATTCATTTGTGGTATATAATTAGGTCACATCTCAATAAATTAAACAGCCAGGGGGAAGAGGGTTAGGGGGCTTAATGAATGGATGGGAAAGGGGGTTTGGGAAGAGGTCCTACATAGACAAACATTACAGAAAAGAAATCACAACAATATCCATTGTGGCTCTGAGCAGCACACCATCATCAATCTGTTGTGGAAGGAAATGAGGGGATAAGTAAGAATGACACAGTTCAGTAAATTGATTGGAAGCAGTACTTCTGCCCCAGAGATACCCCAGATAGTATACCTTAAGTGTTATGTATTCTAGTTTTGAAATATGGAAGGTTGGGTGTAACCCAGCCAGTTCTAAAAATTATGATTGTCAAAAGGAAAATGATACTGTATTTCCAAATTGGGTGATGCATCTCCATTCCATTCTTCTTGGAATGTCCATCACTCTACTGCCTGTCTGAACCTGTCTGGTAGGTAAGTTGGAGTCTTGAGCTTTCACAGTTTTGTTTGTCCAGGAGAGGAATAGGAGAAGGCCTGTGTGTTGAAAAGAAAAAAATAGCTGCATTATAGAATAAGGGAAAAGGACAAAAAACAAGGTAAGCTTCATGAGGAGTCAAGAGTGTACCAGGAAGATTCAGAGACAGAGCAAGAACATAAGAGAAGTTTCATGTTTGAGCTAGCAATGCGCAAACACATGCTCAGCAGCATTTCCAAATCAATACACCTCTCTCCAGTTCACAGAGCTAAGTGAGCACTAGACCTCAGAGTCTTTGAAATCTTCACAGGTTCTTTTTGAAGTCAATAGCATTCTCCTTTCTAGCTGTTGAGGTAGTCCCACCCTGAGTCCTTTCATTTTGCTCTGCCAGGTCCACAGTACTCTGTACTAGTCCCAAACCAAGCAAGGTAGACCTGGGAAGGGCACTGCTGTTGAATAACAAATAGAGAAACAGAACTGGAATATTTTTATGTAATTTGTGTTTAGTAACTAAAGTGGCTGGTTTGTTGTGAAGAACCACAAAAAAGAGTAGATCCTACAGGTTAATCCCACTACTTTTGAAAGGACAATCACTTTTAGGAAAAATGAAAACCCATCAGCCCCCAAACATTGCAAATCATTGGAAACACATTTACACATTTGTTGAACTCCGTCCCTCACTTTCAACCACCACATACATTAGTCATCACTCATAAATTCACAATAAATATATGTTATTTGTACAATAGTAACCTCTTCCAATCCAAGCATGGGGTTTGAACAAAATATCTCCTCTTTGATGGTATCCACACATTGGAATTAGGCAATGGCATTGGAATGTTTTAATCAATGATCTTCTAGGGCAGCCCTGCTAGGTGATGTAAAAAAATAGGATAGGCAATGGCATGTGAAGGAGGTAGGCATCATCTCCGATGTCCTGAAGGGTATGTGGGGCCTTCTTCACCACACACGAGTCCAACTCCAATCTGGGCTCATATGTGGCTATGAAATCAATGGTGGGGGCAGTATAAATCTGACAAAAACATAATGTTGTACTAGCATATATTCTTTTTGTGCAAAATAAAAATGAGAAAAAGAAGCTTAATGAGAAATAATGTTCTAAAGTGGCACTGGCATACTCAAATCGGGAAGCACAGTTCACCCTTAAACTCTGGTGGTTCTCCCAGAAGTTGGTCAGCTAACATGCTTGATTCTGAGCACTCATCCTCTTCCTCCTCCTTTGATGTTTTGGGAATGGTGTAATCAGGTGGCATAAAATGCTAGCTCATTTTGATCATGGTCAGTCTCTCCACGTTTTGCGGTAAGAGACTGGTCCTTCTCACAAATGCACCAGCTGCACTGAACACACATTTAGCAGACACACTGGCTATAGAACAAGTCAGAAACGTTATTGCTAGTCGGCTGAGCTCTGGTCATTGGTGTATCTTCCCACACCAAAACACCAATGGATTTTGATCCACATACACCTCTTGAGGGTCATTTAGATACTCTTGGAACATCCTCTGAAAAGTCATTGGTGCTGCCACCTGCTTGACCACTTTTTCCTTCACCTCTGCACTGGTCTTAAGACCTGCCAGTTGAAACGAAGCCAATGCAGAGGTTGGGTCCGATTCTTCTGTTGTTTTTGTTGCTGGTTTTCCTGTTGGAGGGGTTGTCCTCTCTGGAAGTTGATGGCAGCACCCCGGAACTGCAGAATGGGACTCATTGCCTTCAGAAATCAGGATGATAGCAGAAAGACAGAAATACATTTTTGGGAGTGTGGATCAAGTAGACTGACACAGTTGTACTCTTTGGACAAGAGGATGTCATTTTGAAGCCTTACATTACAAGTCAAGCGATAGCTTAGGCTATTAACAAAGGCATGCGCTTATAGGATTTCATTCGCACCCCCGAAATATGAACCTTTTAGGCACCTTCTTTAGCTGCTCCTGTAGCAGATGAAATAACAGGATAGATTGGCCTGTTGTACTGTCCTGCTTGCTAACTTCTAAAACTTCAAAAGGAAGCAGCATCTGTGTGAGGCATTTGACGAGACCCCATTTGTTTGCATCCATGGTCATAGCTTTCCCAATTGCATCAGCTCCTCTTTGAATGACATAGTCATTGATCTGTTTCTACTGCTCAAACAAACGTTGTAACATATAATAGGTTCAGTTCCAATGTTTTGGCATGTCCTCTACCAAGGCTTTACCTGGTACTCAGCTGTCATGCTGAATAATCCGAAACTGTCATGGCCTTCCTTGACTATGTTACTGCCAATGTCCGTGGCAACAAATCCAACTCGAAGAACTCTGGGTTGCAGCCACCATGCTTTTTAATTCTTCAAAGGTGTTTGCATCTGTGTGTGATTTCTCCATGGCAACCACGGCTACTGTTACATACCACTGAACACTCTTGAAAATATCTTCAGGGCCAAGACCTGTAGACAGCTTTTGCTCTACCCCCAGAAAAGAGATCCAGTGTGCAGTGATGTACCTGTAATCAGTAGCCTGAAAACGGGTCCATATGTCTGTCGTCAGGTGAATAGTGTAGACAATACTTTGTTGCAAAGCTTGTCCAACCAATTGCAGCACATCATAATGTAGTGTTGGAACTGCAACTCTGAAAAAATAGGTCCAGCTTGGAACCTTCCATTTTGGGCAGAGGGCTGCCACAAACTCTAAAAATCCCACTTCTTCCACAAAGGAAAAAGGGAGGAGGTCCAGCGCTAAAATTTTTGCCAGCTTCCCATTGTACAAACATGCCATTGGGTGGTTGCGGTCGTAGGGCCCCTCCTGCCTAAACATTCTGGTAATTGTAGCCCAGATTTTCTTTTTTTGGTCGGGCCATGGACCCAGGTGACTTTTGAGATGTAGGTAGACTCAATGCACCCCATGGTGCAGTCATCATATGCAGCGGTGTCTCCATCTGACTATGAGTCTACTTGTGTAATTGTGAGGTCACTGAGGTGGGTGATTCTTGTGTCACTGCTAGGGGCAGGGCTGCTTTGCATCAGGATGTCACCATCTTCTTCACCTTTCACTGTGATTTGACCAGTTGTAGCTGATGTTTCCTGTCTTTCCTCACCTTCAGCACCTCAACCACATTGAGTCGTTGTTTTAGGTTGCTGCTTCCAGCGGATTATGTGATGTGTTTTAATATGGGTCGTCTGGCTTCCAGTACCATAATGTGAGCCTGGCTTACCTCGATGAACACTTGTGTGGCAAATGGAGCATATAGCAATGTTCTCCTCCTGTTTGCTAATCATAAAAAAGTCCTAAACTGGGGAGATGTACTTCTTATTGGGCCACTGCCAGTGCCTGCAAAAGTACTGGATGTAGGTGGGTGTGTCAATTGCCTCTCTGCAGTGCATACTTCTACTGAGGTATGTGTTGGTGTAGGTCTATTCTGGGGCCTTATAAATATGGGAGCTGGCAGTGCTACCTATGCCACATCCCTCATATCAGGTTAAATAGTAATGTCGAACTCCTCTGTGTCAACTTCCACCATGACTGGTTCATCGTCATCATCCTCATCCACAATTCCAAGGCTTTCTTAAACATTTATTTTCCCTTGTCTCTCCTGGAGTCTTTCGGACTTTGCCGGGGTCCACTCCATGTCCCTATCGTTGTCATCAGAACTGGTGCTTGGAGGAGATGGTGGAGTATTACCCTTCCTTTTTCTTGCTGGTGATCTGGGAGCCATTGGTTCTAAAGGAAGAGGTTGCTCAGCAGGAAGCTGGACATCCTGTTCTGCTCCAACTTCAGGAAGATCTGTCTGCCGCTGCTGTTCACTTTGCTCTGTTTTTTTAAACGGTTAGGCACTACTCTGCGAAAGGGGCAAATCCAATTCAACATCAGTGCTCATCGGCATCGCCATGATCCTAGTGCCTGCCTCACTGACAGACATGGTCTTGGGCTATGGTTGGAGTTATGCTGTTGATGCAGAAGTGCTGCTCTGAGGTTCCTCCCTGGAGGCCATTGTGGCAGGCAAATGCCTCCTGAAAAAGGTAGCGGTTGGCCCACCACTGGCGGAAAGCTGCTTCTTCTCACTGGCCACTTACTTGGAAGCAACATTCTTTTGGGCCATCTTAATTTCTAGGTTGACAGTAGCACTAAGATGCACAAGCGAAAGAGTTTGGTGCCTGTAGACTGAAGTAACTGTAAGGCCTTCTCTTTGGCAGTACTGTGGGTGATGTGGGGTCTCTTCTCTTGTGCACATAAAAACAACCAAGCAAGAAAAACATGTGATTAGTGAAATATGCCATTGTTTAAGGTTGAAAATAGTACAGATAAATGCAATCTTAGTGTGGTTAGTTACTTATGTAATATACCAATTTAATCAAACATTGCAAAGGCAAATCACACCACCACATCATAGAAAAATCACATTTCAAATCAGACAGCACAACAGGCAGATCTAGCTCTTTGCTTTATATCTGTCTGTTTTAAAGGCGACATGTGAGGTAATCAGAGAGAGAGGTACATGGGTAAATGGAATAATCCTTTAAATAACCAATGGTAGCAAGGTGATCCAGGGGAACTGGAATAATCATTAACAAAATGAATGATGCTGTTGATTTGTCTGCTGTGCTCCACAGCCAGGGTTTGCAGGAGGAAATAGAATTACACCTAAGAAACTAGTAAATTGTATTTTGTAAGTTTGCACCGCTTTGGCGTCAATGAATGACGGTAATGCGGTGCAAAAAAAGTATAAATCAGGGCCTGAATGCTGAGGCATAGCTGTACATCTTTGGTGGCTAGATGGATGGAGGAATGGATCGGATGGATGGATCAAGGCAAAATGCAGAAATAAAATACAAATAAAAAATTATAAAAACAATTTAAAAAATACAGCATACAAATTAACATAGAAAAAATAAAAAAATGAAAATGAAAAAAGTAAAAAAATAATACAACAGAAAATAAAATATAAACATTAAAATATAATTCAAAAAATGAAATGAAAAGTTACAAAAACAAATTAAAAATAAAACTGTAAAAATAAAAATAGAAAAAATAAAAATAGAAACTTAAAAAAACAAATGATTAATAATTAACAATGTTTGTATCTTAGCCTATATCAAAGACACACTGTATGCACGCTCAAAATGGTTGCCTGCCAGCCACATGGTCAAAGAACAACAACAAGGAGCAAGGAGGAGACATGGAAACCAAAGAACACATGAAGCCTATTGCAAGGGACAAAGGCTGGCTGGACAAATGGCTGTGAGCCAGCCACATGGTTGAACAACATCAACAAGGAGCAAGGAGGCATGGCAAACAAAGAACACATGCAAGCCTATGATAAAGGGACACTGACTACATGAACAAAATAGCTGCCAGCCACATGATCCATCAACAATAACAAGGATCAAGGAGGTATGGCAAAGAAAGAACACATGCAAGCCTATGGCAAAGGAAGGCTGGCTACATGCACAAAATGGCTGAAGCCACATGGTCAAACAACAACAACAAAGAGCAAGGATAACAAAGAGGAACACATACAAGCCTGTGGCAAAGAGACACTGGCTGCATGCACAAAATGGCTGTCAGCCACATGGTCATGGTGAAGCAACAACTGCAAACAAGGTGGCATGGAGAACAAATAACACATGCAAGCCTGCGGCAAGGAACACTGGTTGAATGGAAAAACTGGCTGCCAGCCAGCCACATGGTCAAAAAACAACAACAAGGAGTAAGGAGACATGGCAAACAAAGAACACATGCAAGCCTATGGCAAGAGTTACTGTCTGAATGGATAAAATGTCTGCCTGCCAGACATGGTCAAAAAACAACAACAAGGAGCAAGGCGGTATGGCAAACAAATACCACATGCAAGCCTATAACAAAGGGACACTGGCTGCATGCACAAAATGGCTGTCAGTCACATGGTCAAACAACATCCTCCAATGCCATGAAATATTATTACCCCACAATATATACACTTTTTCAAAAAAAATTCAACACAAGCAATTGCCAACATTTTAAATTGAATCCAATGTCATACCTGCCATAAATGAAGATTTAAAAACATATACCACTGAAACATTGACTTCATGCACTGATGATTACTAGTACTGGGCAGACTGGCTAAACGTACCTTTGGAAATCTAGGCCACATACTAAAATAATATTGCAACTGTTACAAACATGTAGAAAAGGCTCAAAGCTGTGTATAATATTTACCTTACAAAAGGTAACAAATCAAGAAAGTGCAAAATTAGTAACTTGGCCCATACTTAAACTCCACCCCATTCAACACTATAAAAGTTTAAACTCAAATATCAAATTAAAGTACCAAGAAATACTGGTGCATGCCGAAGCAAACAAAAACAACACCCTTATATAATAGTTTTTGAATGTGTGTGACTCAACCAAAACAAAGTCCTTATCCAAAAGTATAACCAGGAGACAAAGAGAGTGATCCTTCCACCTTGAAATCCAAGTGAAAAGTAAAAAACAAATGGACAAAGAACTGGCAGGAGCCTGCTGGACAGGAATAGGAAGTTGGATTCTCTGACACACTTCCTTCCTCTTTGAAAAAAAAGGCTTTTCAATCTGAAAAACAAATTGCCCGGTCCATCGGAGAATACAATCTAGTCAAAATCTATGCCCAGGCCTAATCATAACCATTAGTCTACACTCAAACTCCACATGCTCTGTCCCCCTCACCGAGACACCACCTTTAAAACAACATACACTGTGCAAAGCAATAACAGTGGTTTCCACTGAAAATAAAGGCCATCATTTGTAGATGACCTTGCCAGCAAAACCCCATCTGATTCTTCTTAATGAACCTGCGGCCCATTTACCAATTGACCTGTTGTTGGTGGAGGATTATCATTCAGTGACACTTTTGTTTTCAGTTTTCAAATGTGTCACATGTTGAATTTGATTTGTGCTCTGTTCATAATAAAGGGCAAAACATACAAAAGTTTTGCATTGTTTTTAATTACTTTTTTAATGCAAACCTGATGCAAACGCATTTTTGAGGTCTCCAAACTAACACAAATTGGCATTTGCATTGATTTGTCAGGAAAAGTAACTCAAACCAGCGTGAAGTGCTACTTTGTATTACCTAGCGTCAAGGGGACTTTACTGGGGTGGTACATGGGTGTCCCCACACAACCACCCATGCTTTTTGATGCAAAACCCTATCTACTAACATTAGTAGGCAGGATTGCATCAAAACATAAGGCTGCTGGAAAGCAGGAGCAGCACCTCCACTATTTCAGAGGACCATCGCCCCACTGCTGAAAGCAGAAAAATAAAGGGATAATAAAAGTATTGTATTATCACTGTTGTTTTCTGCTTCTTGAGGGCATGGCGGGGCCAGCCACCCTGATGTCACTAGGAGGAGGAGTGGTATGTGCACTTCTCCTTGTCACCCAACAGTGCAGCATTTTTGGGTGCTGCACTGCATTGTGTGTTCAACTTTTAAAAATCTTGGCCAAAATTACTTTCCTTCTCCGTATGCACAATCTCACAATCTCCTCTCACTGCTTTAATGTAACATTTTTAAGGAGTTTTTGATGTGGGGCTGTTTCATACATATATATATATATATATATAAACGGCTGCAGTTGCATTCTTAAATATTCACATCTGAAGATGCAAGTGTGGTCATGCGAAAAGCATTTCTTTTTTGCGTTTTTCATTTTTGTGTGCTGGGCTGACATGTTTGATTTCTTTGATGGTAAGGTCATGAAACTGTGTCTATAAACACAGGGGAATCACAGAAGATGTTTTTTTTAATTATCTCTGGTGCCAGACTTAATGGGCTGAGCAGCTCAAATGTTTCAAAGTTTTCTTAGAAAACAATCTATAGTATCATATAAAGTTTATCTATCTATCTTTAGCATGCTAAACATACATATTCCTGTGACGAAGTGGTTGGCTAACCCCACTGGACTGTCACATTGCTCTCCCTTTATGCAAAGTTGTGCCAAAGTGAAGAAGCCAGCACTATCCATTAATCAGTGAAAAGACATAATGAAAACATGTTTCGGAAGAGATGTTCTCTGATTTGGGTTTTTCAAGATGGAAATATTTATAGACTACACAAGCCTTAATCTAATATACAGTTCAGCACTTAGCTGTGGGAAATTTTCAGGAAATAGTCCCTGGAGTCTGAGAGACGATCTCACTTTCCTTTTTAGGTAAAACGAGGCTTTCATACTAGGGGCAACTTTTCTGTATGATCTTCCCTCACTTTTGACTTTTTTTTCCAAAGGATATGGTAAACTGGCTCAGAAAATGCACTGGTGGCATGGAAGCTAAATGTTGTATTTGGACTGTATTGTGTATTGACACCACCACGTTTATGAGAAAAATGTCAGAAGTGACACTATTCTCTGTCTGGCTGGAGTTTAAAAGCACTACAGTGACACATGGAAAATAAACATCCCCTTGCTGTATAGAAAACATATAGGGGGTGATTCTAACTTCGGCGGGCGCCGAAGTTCCTCCACCAAAATACCGCTCCGCGGTCGAAAGACCGCTGAGGGTATTTTGGGATTTGCCCTGGGCTGGCGGGCGGCCAGCCCAGGGCAAATCAACCTTCCCACGAGGACGCCGGCTCAGTAGTGGGAAGGTGCGACGGGTGCAGTGGCACCCGTCGCGTATTTCAGTGTCTGCATAGCAGACACTGAAATACTTTGTGGGGCCCTCTTACAGGGGCCCCTGCAGTGCCCATGCCATTGGCATGGGCACTGCAGGGGCCCCCAGGGGCCCCGCGGCACCCCCTACCGCCATCCTGTTCCTGGCAGGAGACCCGCCAGGAACAGGATGGCGGTAGGGGGTGTCAGAATCCCCATGGCGGCGGAGCGCGCTCCGCCGCCATGGAGGATTCTGCAGGGCAGCGGGAAACCGGCGGGAGACCGCCGGTTTCCCGCATCTGACCGCGGCCGAACCGCCGCAGTCAGAATGCCCTGCGGGGCACCGCCGGTCAGTCGGCGGTGCTCCCGCCGACCCTGGCCCCGGCGGTCTCGGACCGCCGGGGTCAGAATGACCACCATAGAAACTTACAGAAAACATATTTTCATGTATTAATGATACCCCTAAAGTGTGCTTTGTAAGCACACAGGGCTTGGTGCTTGATATATAAAAATGTGACACACGTGATATTGTCCAAGGGCCATGGTGCTCATACTTAGCTCTTGAGTGGAGTGGTGTTAGATAGCTGCTCTAAGTGAGAGGACAAATCCAGAGCATACTGAGTCAAACATGTACTCCCAACACAAGCAGCAGCTGGTCACTTCACTCCCCAGTGTTCTATTGTAGCTTCATCTTGTAATTCTAATCAACAACTAGGGTGCTAACATTCTGTATTCGAGACAAAAGGTGTGACATTTCTAAGTGTCATTTTGGTGGAATGAGTGCTGTTGAATTCAAAATCTTTCCTGTGGAGCAGGCTAAAGTAAATGAACATTGAGGTGTTAATGAAGCCATGAAACTAGCAAAAAAGACACAGTGGATGAGCAGCCTCACACTATTAAAAGATGAACACCAAGGGCCTGATTATGACCCTGGCGGACGGCGGAGGCCGTCCGCCAAGGTACCGCCGTTGAATGACCGCACCGCGGTCAAAAGACCGCGGCGGCCATTTAAACATTTCCTCTGGGCCGGCGGGCGCTCTCCAAAAGAGCGCCTGCCGGCCCAGAGGAAATGCCCCTGCAACGAGGACGCCGGCTCAGAATTGAGCCGGCGGAGTTGCAGGGGTGCGATGGGTGCAGTTGCACCCGTCGCGTATTTCAGTGTCTGCTTAGCAGACACTGAAATACTTTGCGGGGCCCTCTTACGGGGGCCCCTGCCGTGCCCATGCCATTGGCATGGGCATGGCAGGGGCCCCCAGGGGCCCCGCGGCACCCCCTACCGCCATCCTGTTCCTGGCGGGCGAACCGCCAGGAACAGGATGGCGGTAGGGTGTGTCAGAATCCCCCATGGCGGCGCAGCAAGCTGCGCCGCCATGGGGGATTCTAAGGGCAGCGGTAAACCGGCGGGAGACCGCCGGTTTGCCTCTTCTGACCGTGGCTGAACCGCCGCGGTCAGAATGCCCTGCGGGGCACCGCCGGCCTGTCGGCGGTGCTCCCGCCGACCCTGGCCCCGGCGGTCTTAGACCGCCGGGGTCAGAATGACCCCCCAAGTCTTTTTTTATGCAACCCATCCACCATAAAGGAATAGAGAATCTGACAACTAGAATTCTCAGGACAATTAAATCAGTATTCTAGTTAACAATTCTAAAAGCCACTACATCATATGGAAAGAAGCGGAGAACAATATGGAAAATATGGAACCTGCATTGCAATCGAAGAGTATAAAACTGCACTCAGACAAGCGCAAAAACAAGTTGTGAAACAGTACACTGACAAAGGATAAATAAGTAACTGACTCACCTATTAATCCTCATACTTAGGTCTCTTACGTTCTCTTCTACAAACTCCAACTTGATCCGTGGGTCCCATGCACAAGCTCCTGGCTTGCATCACCCACTCCAGCTTGTATCTCACACAGATTGACACAACTTCTTTCATACACATAAGTCCTACTTATATTCCAGATACTACAGCCACCAGATTTCACATGATTGTTGAATAATTTGGCAACCTTAATGGGTTTCATATCATGCATCATGTCATAATAATATTTCCTCCACTGCTTTTGCAAACTTTCTTTTACCCTCCACTCTCGATCATCAGACACATCTACAAGTACCCAATCCCTTATTCTGAGACATTCCCCAGTAGTCAGCCTGGTATGTGGCCTTCCTGTCTGAAACAACTCAAAATGGATCTTCCCATTGTGGAATGCAGACACGTCTGGTAATTCAAAATAAAGTCCTTAACTCATATACACCCCAGCTCTCCTTGATGAGGCCATCCAATTATACAATCTCCTTTGTGTGCAACATAAAGCTTTGAAGTAATTATTTTCATAATAAACTCAACAGTGGGCATGGGTGAACTTTCAGCCTGATTTTGTGAACACCCTGGTCCCCGGGGCATATAGCCATACTACTCAACTTGTGCTTCTTTTCAAACAGTTGCAGATGAAGAATGTCAGGAATAATTGTCAATCTTGAGCACAAGTGGAACCACATCTCATCTCAAAAACATCTCATCTCCACAACCATCATTCCAAACCTTTGCATTAGGATTGCCTTCAGCACTATGGCCTAATTGATAAGACTACATTTTCACAACTCAGATACACTACTTGGTTTATTCTCCACATCTCCACTCCTACCACATTCGTAAAATTTTCTATTCTGCCACATTTGTTCCAAATGGCTTTCTCAGTGGGACACATTTTATAACTAGCTATGTGTCCAGGTACTTCACACAAGCAACAACTATGCTGCCTCATTGTTTCCTTGATCAATTGCCAGATTCCTTCCAGGCATAGACAATAGTGACTTCAGTCCTACATTCACTGTCAGAACCCCTTCTATTATCTCCCTTTCCTCCTCTACTCACTTTAACATGTATTCTATACCTTTTGCAACTATTAAATCTTCAGTGAACGGTGAATCATCTTTCACCTACAGCTCCTTAAGGATTTTCTCTATGTTACTTTGCAGATGAATTTAGGACCTTATTCTTTCTTACATTAGAGCACCAAATTGCATGTGGAATTTAAATTCCTCAGAGATGTCACATAACACTAGAGAATGGAGCTCACATATAGCAAATGGTTAAGCCAAGTTGCTTTATACAGCTGTCAAAATTGTTGGAGCCCCTGGCACCTTCTTGTCCTTCTGCTCCTAAATTTGCATCACATACCCTTGCATACATCAGAATATTTTTAGTTTACTCCACCTTACTCCACAGAAACACTTCAAAAAGAGGTGTCACATTCTGCATATCTTTCTCCGGAGTTGTCACAAATAGGATGGTAAGGCTTACAATAAAATCTACTTGCAAAGAACCACCTACAGACACAGAGAAAAACAGAGACACAGAAAAATAACTAAATTAAACTAAACAGACCCAAGTAACATTATCTATATATTCTAGATTGAAAGAGAGATGAACACCTCATAACAACCTTACAGCTTGTAGGAGTGTTTGTCACAGAAAAAATAGAAAAAAGAAAGGATGCTACAAAGCAACTTAAAGAAATTGGGTTATTAGTTGAGAGGGGTGGAAGCTCAACTCAAATAATGAACGCAATCCTTGTCAGGGGAACCGAAAACGGTACTAAATAAACCTGTGCTTAATCCTCTGGTAGCTTGGCACAAAGCAACGTGAGGCATGGTTTACAGAGCTACTTTATTGGAAGCACATTGAGTACTGCAGCCCACAAGTAGCATTTAATTTACAGGTCCTGGGTACATGTAGCACCACTTACTAGGGACTTATAAGTAATTTAAATGTACAAATCAGGTGTAGGAGAATGTTACCCCAGTTTCATGGGAGAGCACAAGCACCTTACCACTGAACAGCAGGAGTGAAGATCACAGAGTCCAAAAAGTCAACAAAATGTGCTCAGGAAAGGAAGGGAACAATCTAGGGTTGCCCTGCAGAGAGGGTGAGGTCCAACAACAGCTGAAAAAATGTCTGGCCTTTTCAGGGTACAACAACCGCCTCTGCTGGAGATAATTTGTCTCCAATGATGAATAATAAGCACAAGCACAATAACTGGTGTGCCCATCACTGCCTCTTCGGAAACAGAGGTTTCCACATAATCATGAGAAAAGTGCTAGAGACCAGGGGCCAGATGTATCAAGCTTTTTTGCATTCGCAAATGGTGCGAATTGCAAAATTCGGCCGTTTGGGAATGCAAAAATGGCTTTCACAATGTATGAAAGGCATTTGCAATACAATTTTAAGGAATCACTAAAATAGAGATTCCTTAAAATTGCGACCACATTTAGAGAATCGCAAATTGCGATTCTCTAATTTGGAAATTGCAAATAGAGTATTCCTACTTGTGATTTCCAAATCAAATGTATCAAGCATTTCCTAAATGCAAATTGGGCATTTAGGAAATGCAATTACCACAAATAAAAGTTTGGTGGTAAGCATTTGCGAATTAAAAAAATGCATTATAAATGTCTTTTTAAAATTGACATGTATCGTACACATGCCCCTAAGGCATGTGTGTGCTTCACATGTCCGTAAAAATATTTTTGGGGTGCAGCAGAGGGGGCCTTTGGCCCCCAGCACCCTGGGATTTGTATTTCCTAATTTGGGAATTCCTAACTGGAATTCGCAAGTTGGGAAATGCAAAAACATTTGCAACAGGCCATAGGTGCGAATGGGGTTGGATTCTCTATTTGCGATTCGGTAATAGCATTTGCCATTTTTAAGAAATTTCTATTACCGAATTGCAAAAATTATACATACCATTTTGCATTTTTTTAAATAGCAATTTCTTAATATTCGCTATTTAAGAAATGCAAATTGTTTTTTTGATACATCTGGCCCATATCCTTTACTAGGCTAAAAGTTGGTGGGTGAGTACTGAATGAGGTGTGCCAATTCTCTTTAATAAGTCAAGCAGAATCAATGCAGTAAAGTGGAATATATATACTGTTGTATACTTTAGTTCAGGCAGGGACCGATCAAGGTCGGTCTGTCACCATTTTCAATCCTGAAAAGGTACAGAAGAATATATATATACTGTTGTATGCTTTTGTTTAAGCAGGGACCGATCAAGGTGGGTCTGTCACCATTTTCAAGTGCACGATTCACAAAGGTAAACTTACACCAAAAGTCGTAGGGGCAGATTTATGAAAAGTGGCGATGCACTTAGTGCAGCACCATTTTTCTTGCACTCGTTAGCTTTTACCTAACGCCACCATGTGAGCGTCATATTTAAAATACGGCTCACCATGGCAGTAATTTGGGAACCAGCATGATAATTTGTTACGCTAGTTCGATGCTTTGCAGGACTAGCGTCAAAAATGTTGACTGTAATCCCTCAAAGCACCCAGAGGCCCATTCAAACCAATAGGAGCCTCCTTTCAATGCCTACTCGGAGCAGGCGTTAAAACACCTGGAAAAATTGATGCAAAGAAATCTCTCAGATTTCTTTGCAGCATTTTTTCGGCCCCCTAATAGAGGAACGACCCCCTTGCATACATTATACCTGGCGCAGACATAATGTGGTGCAAAGGGTTACCAAGCGGTGCAAAGCATGCATTGTGCCATTTTGTAAATATAGTGCAGTGTTTTTGGCCTTTTAACGCCACATTAGGGTAAAAAAATGACAATAATGTGGCGTTCGGCACTCTTAAATCTGGGCCTACGTTTAGACCAAACGTCCAAGTTTAGACCTAAAGTGTAACTTTACTTGTAGTAAAGTTAGTATTTTGATATAAGTTTAGACTTTTAGTCTAAGCTTACCTTTGTGAATCGGGCCCCCAGTTTTTAAGTTGATGGCTCACACCCATAATGTTGGCAAAGTGCTAGTCCGCGGCATTAAAACAATGATGACCTTGCACCGTTCCACAGAAAACAGTGCACAAGACACACGCTTAGTTGAAGAAAGGGCCAATTGACACTCTTACAGAGGATTTAACTTTGTTAGATTGTGACACGTCTCACTTCTAGCAGGCTCATGTGCCTCTGTGTAGGAAAGGCACTTAAACTTCACATTCATGAAGCGCTAATATAATTGTAAAGAAGCGCCTAACCTTGCGATGGTGGTTCCTCGCGCTCGGGGTGACAGCAGCGTTTAAAATCCTTTAACTCGAAAAGATGAATTCTGAATCCAAACCCACAGACAAATTACTGCACTGGATTGTACCCACAAAGTGAAACGCAGTTGCGACCCTTTAGCCCCTAACATTATCAAATGTGTCAATGTTTTAGATGTACAGGAAGCTATATACAGACAGATGTCATATTTAATAATAATTTATGTATGGTCCCGTGAGTTCCTCTTTTAAATAGTTGCATCTCCTTGCACGAGTGTACCCTGTCTTCTTAATAATTAGAATTGGGAGTTAAATGTAAGGAAAATTATAAAGTACATCAAAATATATATAGTTATTGTTTATAAAAATGTTGCTTTGCATACCTCCTAACCAACTGCCTTTATGGTTAATTAATTAAAACATATGTTAAAATAAGTAACATTTTAAATAAGCCATACATGAAAGACTGAAACCTGTCATTGACCATGCAATTTTCAGACTGAACAATTAAAATATGCAAAACAAAACAAATGGAACAGAATGTTTTGGGGGGGCTTATTAATTTCAGGAAGTTGCAGCAGAGGTGAGAAACATGTTTATGTGTAAAATTTAACCTCCTTCGCAGCAAAGTGAATGTTCCTGAAGCTGTTTTCTCTGCCAGTTTTTCTCCCTATGCAGGCACAGGTTGTGAAACATTCTTCTTTTTTATTAGATCTTATAGATCTTCACAGGTGCAGTTATGGGAAGAAGAGTCAGGGCCTGATCTAGAGTTTGGCAGTAGGAGTTATTCCGTCACAAACATGAGGGATATCCCGTTCACCAAATTACATTTCCTTTATAGACTATGGAATTTGTAATATGGCTGATGGGATATCCATCACATTTGTGACACAGTAACCTCTCCACTAAACTCTAAATCAGGGCCTTAGTCATATGTCGGTTGATACTGTACTGAGAATTGAATCTCTTGGGTAGATATCAACTGGCTATGAATCAATCAAAATGTAGCAAGCTGGGGTGTGGCTGCATCAGCAATGAAGATGGCTGCCCAACACGAAGTTCTGTGACTGACCTAGAAACCATGACATCAAACTGATGGATTATATGCCCTCATAACTACAGATATGGAGGTAATGGGAGTGGGAATGTGCCGGGGGCCGGATGCTATAAAAAAAGATGTCTGTATATTTGCTTGGAGATGTGTGCTGAAAGAGCTGCCTAGCCACGGGCATCTGAGTCCAGGTGGAGCCAGGGGCTGTTGGTGAGCCTATTTATTTTTATTTATTTATTTGCATGATTAATTAAAATCTTAGCAAAATAGTCAACTAATTACACAATTATTACAGCTGGATAATTAAAAGCTGCCCTTAGGTTGCTGACCTAACAACATATAGGGGTAGTGATATTTAATAAAACCTAACACAATTAGGATTCAATATCCACTATAAAATTCTTGAATTTATGGTAAAACTATAATAAGAGTAACTAATAATTATTAAAAGTGCAAAATTTTCAATGTGCCTGGTTTTGCGTATTTCTAGAACATAATCTACATCTTTATTGTATACTAACAGTCCCAGGCCGCAAGTTTCAGCATTTGGTCTGTGCAGACAGAAATTTAACAAGTCTACAGTTTATCTACGGATCAGTTGAATCAAACATTTTTATCACTGCTTGCTGACAAGAGCGTATCCCGTTTGCAGTTAAAACTGGTTTCAGCAGTAAGAGACATTCTTCTCTTAGGGCTGGGCAGATACAGATCAAATGGGCCATGTCCTCCCTGGCAGCATTGCATAGCCTGCATGACGTCTCTCCCCCATTCTTCCACAGTGGTTGACCCGCTCTAGATGGAAGGGATCCTAGCCGTATCGCGAGCAGGTGGCGTTTGAAGTGTACTGAAAATGTTGAGCTCAGATATTGCAATGGTGCCAGGGTGGTGTAAGTATGCATGAGAAACCAGGCATACGAGCGTCGTGCAAATTTGCGTTTATCATCTAGCAAAGATTGGAGACTTATTTCCTTTTTTGACACATGGCACAGAAGGGGATATGACATATTAGAGTCCCATAGGTATGTCATTTGTGTCTCTTGCAGCGAGTACTGCAAGTACCTGTTGCATACTGACTTTGAATCATTGCTTACTGAATTCCATAAAGCCACGACTCAAGGGCTGGTGTTGTTTCTTCTGATTTTATTTCAGGTCTTTATCGTATGTACTTTCCTGTCCAGCAGTTGGTGTTTAAGGCCAAATTCTAGCCTAACATGAGCAGGGGAAGCAGTGCGAGGAAGATTGAAAACTTGTTTGTAGATTTTTATTTGTTGCTGATCCAGGAGCAAGGCATCATTCCCATTTACTGTTGTGCTTCCATATATGATAGCTGGAAGGAATTTGTCCGACATGACGGACAGTTAAGGTTTATACAAAGGCCATTTTAACCTTTTGGCTAGGGCGCAAAAAGCGAATGTCAACACTTTGCATTTCTGAGCGATGTGCTGCTTTTGCATCGCAAGGTTAGCCTTGTTGTCTATAGTAAAACCCAGATATTTATAGCAGTGACTCACTTCAAGGCTAATGCTGCTAAACTTAATTTTATTTATAGAGTTAGAAGGGTATCCTATAGATATGGTTTTTGTCCTCTCCAACTGTCATCGATGGTTATGTTGTGCTCTACTTCAGTATAAAGGATTGCCAGTGTAGTTGACCGGTACTCCAGATCGGCCTTAGATATATGTGAAAGGCCATTGGGGCTGGGGGCACAATCCTCACACCTCCTCCTAATTACTTGGGGGACTGCCTTAGTGCTGTATCCAGTGTCGATCTGACAGAGGACCTTGGGACTTGCAGGCTCCTTCAGATGTGAATTTGTTTCAGATGAGTCTAGTTTTAAAAAGATGTTGTCCAGGTAATCCGCCCATTTATTTTTGGGAATTGATGAACAATTAATTGCTCTTGACTGCTGGTCAATGCCATTGAATGTTGCCCAAAAAGCCCTGGAATTGGCCATTTTTGAGCTTTAGAGTAGTTTGAGCCAGTCCTCCCTCTTGATGCGCTCACACCATACCTGACTTTTATAGTATTTTCGAAGGGCCTTTATTTGGACACATGTAGATTCTGTGAAAGGTCTATTTTTTATTACTCTGAGCTCGTGGCTCAGTTCCTTTCTTAATTCAAAATTTTTCTCTGATAGACTTGAAGACACTATCCAATTTTGTGTTGTTGATTGGTGCTTAGCAAAGCTGAGCGAAGATAACAAAATTAGAAAGGTGGCCCACACTTCCACTGCAGGCGAGTCCTGGAGTGTTGCCGATTGAAACAAAGTTTTTATCTTTTCACACAGCCGCAGTAATGAAGACTCTGACCAAATCAGACATCATAAGTTGGTAGATGCAATACTTCCTAGTTAAACAACAACAGGCAAGAGTGTGAGGCATTCAAGTCCAGTTCTCTATGTTGGAATGAGTGATCGCTGTGGAGAGTAGTTTGAATTTTAAATTTCCTCACATGAGTTAGCAAGGGAAGAGACACAGCCGTATAGTCTATTATGGTTGCAGCCTTTGTGCTATAATGGGTGTAGCTAGGCGGTACATCATCTTTGGTCCTGCCATTTAGAACCCTAATGCTCTATTGCCTCTTCCAATTGCTTGCCCATTACGTCCAATCTCTTCTGTATTGGTAGAATTTAAGGCAGAACTGACCATAAAGAGTTTTCAGCTGCCAATTGCTCATCGGGTTCAGGAGTGTACATTAAATGGGCTTTGAAATCGCCCGTCACTAAAATGTCACATGTTGGGTGAGCGCATCTCATCTCTTCTGCTTTATTCCGTAATTTCTCAACAAGCAGGGTTTTCTGATATTTCTGCATATGAGCATAAACATTAAAGATTACAAGAGGGGTTTGTCGACTGTCAATGTAAATGAATTTGATGGCCTGCAGATCGTTTTATGAGAAAGCTGCTTTGTTGTAGCATGTAGTGCTGTGGAAACATACGTGGCTAGACCTCCACTTGGCCTGCCATATTTATTTAATTTTTCAGCATTGGTGTGGTGTAATGTGTAACCTCCTAAGTGGAACGGGTCTGATAGACATGTTTCTTGCAGTATAACTGTAGTATAGTTGTACTGTTTACTACTGGAAATCGGTCTGTAATAATGGTTTTCGCTCTGGCAATATTCCAGGACATGATGGTAACAGCAGCCCCCTGATCCTTATTTTCTGTGTCGCAATTATTAAGTCAGTTGTTCCTTCTTGAGTTTAAGATATGAGCCATCCACCTCCGTTCAACGTGAGCATCATTTTGTGGTCATGGGGTATTGGCATATGGCTTAGAGCAATTGGGGGGGTCATGCAAAGATTTTTGGTTGACTTCCCCCCTATTGTACTGCTGCTTCTCCAACTCCTTTGTATTAATCTCCAGTGCATATACGTGGGCCTTTAAGTCTCATTGATGATTTGATTTGATTTTCCATAGAACTTGACAGCAGGGGGAGAGAGTAGAGCAATCTGGATTGTTCTGACAGCAATATTGCCTATGCTTCAAATTGCATTTTTTCATCCATGATCGATGTAACGATTTGCCTTGTTCTCCAAGTGGCGGATGTTTGCTCTGGCCCATGCTGGTTGATGCTGGAAAGGAATTTCACCGACATTAAGGCCCTCATTATGACATTGGTGGTAAATTCCACTTACCGCCACGCTGACTGCTGCCAACATCCCGCCGCCGTGGTGGATATCCGCTCACCATATTATAACACACACACACCAAGCCGTCACTATTCTGCCACATACACAAATCCGCCAGTTCAAAGGTCAGTGATAAAGTGGCGGTATCAAAACCCACACCATTTCGCCAACAGAACAACGCCCACCACATTATGACCCACGAATCACCAAGGCGGACATTCCATGACGGTAAGCCATTGGTGGTACATACTGTCACGCTCAAAATACACACACACATACAAAACAACACCACATTGGACAATTCAAACAACACACACCTGACAACCATAAACACACCACACCCACGCACCCACACCATTATAAAACACACACCAAAATTACCCACAACTCTTTACAACTACAAAGCATTGGCACGAGACAGCCACCAAGACCATAGACAAAGCCAGAGCCACACACTACTGACACCCATACACCCCTCATGCACCCCACATCACACACCCCAACACATCACCCAACATACCCTCACCAACAAACCTCACACAACACCCATGGCACCACAAAGACACCCCTGATTCACCGAGGAGGAGCTAAGGGTCATGGTGGAGGAAATCATCAGGGTAGAGTCACAGCTACTTGGAGCACAGGTGCAGCAGATATCGATAACTAGGAAGATATGGTGGAGAATCGTGGAGAGGGTCAATGTCGAGGGACAGCACCCAAGAACTAGGGATGACATCAGGAAGAGGTAGAACGACCTACGGGGGAAGGTACATTCCACTGCAGCAAGACACCAACTCACTGTACAGAGGACTGGTGGTGGACCCCTACCTCCTTCCCTACAACTAACAACATGGGAGGAGCAAGTCTTGGCAATCATGCATCCTTAGGGTCTGGCCAGAGTAGGAGGAGGACTGGACTCTGGTAAGTCAACTCTCTACTGCTACTACCCCCCTACCTGCATGCCATCACATAAACCCACCTTTACCCTCACTCCCATCTCTCCACCACTTCCCACACACCCCACCATCACATCTCACTTATCCCAATGCCAAGCCCTGCATGCCATACCAATACATGGACACCGCTCACAGACCTGCATGGACACCTATCACTAAAGCATGCACACTAGAGAGAATCAGCTAACCCACCATATACCAACTTACACAAGTGAAAGCTGCCAGGGCAAATAAAACTAAAGAGGGCAAGCCACGGATGCACAATATGTCAGACACATCCCCACAGGTACCCCAGCCAATGTCAGCGGAGAAGAGGTGCCAGCAATATCCAGTACCCCAACAGAAGAGGCCCACAGTGATGACAGCAACTCTGGTCTTCTGGATATGGATGACCAACCTGGCCCATCAGGGACCTCTGGACAGCCGGTTACCCAGGCGCAGTCACACACCACCACAGAGCCTCCCCACCACAGCACCCACCCAGCGTACCCACACCTCTGTTCCCAGGACACGTCAATCAGCAGTGTGTCTACTGCTACAGAGGCCCCAGGCTACCCCTCATAACCAAGACAATCAGGGACCTGGGGTCAGTGGCAGTGGGCACACGGTTCAGGGGACAGAGGCACAGGCCAACAGAGAAACTGGGAGGACTGCTGTGCGCCAGGGGGAGGACAGACCCAGGGAACCGACTCTCCAAGAGGCACTTGCAGAGATCCTGGGAGCATATCAACATTCCCAGGACACGATGGGCCAGATCCTGGACAATGTGCAGGAGAACAGGCGGCTGCAGGAGGGACAGTACCAGGGGATCAGGGAGGACTTGCAGGCCATTAACAACACCCTGATCTCCATTGCAGGAGTACTGGCAGACATGGCCAACATTATGAGGGGGGCAGTCTCACACCAGCTGGCCCTCTGCCACTAGCCAGATATCTTAACAGCCTTCCACCTCCGCTGCCGCTAGTGGCCAGGATGCCTCGGCACAGGACCAACAGGCCACCAGCACCCCTCCCCCTGCAGAAGGTAAACTACCCCACAAACGTTCCCTGTGGTCCAGACAGAAGCCAGAGACACTTGTCAAGATCCCCACCAGGAAATGAGACTCTCCTGAATGTCACCCTTGTGTCCACTCTTTCACCCTGTCCACCTTGAACTGCCATTGCTCCCCTTCCTATGTCCCCTTGGACAATGCACCTGTGCTAAAAGTAGACTGGAACTATACCCTGGACTTTCCTCCATCATCACCCCATCCCATTACACTTACCCCTCCATATTTTAGCACTTCAATCAACATCCTTGGAAAAAAATGAATTTTTGAGTATGTCAAATTTTTAAAGTATGTATTCATTTCAACAGGTACAGACATTGCAATTCAACTGTACAGAAAATGAGCATAGGTGTATGACCTGTAGCTGGCTGCAGTGATCACACCAGGAGCACATGTGAGATCATCAAGATCTGTAAAATGAATTGCCAAAGGGTACAGTAAGTGGGCATAGAAGTGGGAAATAACAGCATGCCAGTGCCACAGAAATTCCCCAAAAATTAATTGAAATGTGAAGTAACACTGTCTTACCTGCGTGTCATTGGAAGTACTGTGTGAGGACTGATGCTCTGTCCTCATCCTCATCTTCTGCCTCTTCATTCTCACTGTCCAAAGGGTCCACTGCTGCTACACGGGCATCTCCAGCCTCCTCCTCCATCAGAAAAGGCACATGGCGTCTCAGGGCAAAGTTGTGCAACATGCAGCATGCCACTATAATCTGGCAGACCTTCTTGGGTGAGTAGCACAGGGATCCACCTGCTAGATGGAGGCACTGGAACCTGGCCTCAGGAGGCCAAAGGTCCTTTTTATTATACTTATGGTTCACCCATGTGTCTCATTAAAGTGTTCTTCTGCCCTTGGCCTGACACTCCGTACAGGGGTCAGCAGCCATGACAGGTTTGGGTAACCAGAGTCACCTGAAATATTGAGGGCCAACATTTAGCCACACACTATCCTATATGGCCGACACCATACCTATACACCAACATATAGTGAGTAGGGACCAGGGTTCACCTATTAGCCAGACTCTGGGCCGTATTTATACTCCGTTTGCGCCGAATTTGCGTCGTTTTTTTCGACGCAAATTCGACGCTAAACTAACGCCAACTAACACCATATTTATACTATGGCGTTAGAGGCGAATAGCGCCAAAGTTCCCGGAATGTGCGTCATTTTTTAGCGTGAACCCCTTCCTTGCGTTAATGATATGCAAGGGAGGCGTTCCCGTCTAAAAAATGACTCCCAGGCCTTTACGTGGTATTTATACTCCCGGGCAAAAGAGACGCCCGGGAGTGGGCGTGGCTAAAAACGGCGCATTTGCGCCGCTTTTTAACGCCTGGGTCAGGCATGGCGTTAAGGGACAAGTGGGCTCAAAATGAGCCCAGAGTGCCCTCCCCTGCCCCCAGGGACCCCCCCTGCCACCCTTGCCCACCCCAGGAGGACACCCAAGGACGGAGGGACCCATCCCATGGACATTAAGGTAAGTTCAGGTAAGTATTTTTTTTTTTATTTTTTGTGGCATAGGGGGGCCTGATTTGTGCCCCCCTACATGCCACTATGCCCAATGACCATGCCCAGGGGACAGAAGTCCCCTGGGCATGGCCATTGGGCAAGGGGGCATGACTCCTATCTTTACAATGATAGGAGTCATGTTGATGGGGGATGGGCGTCGAAAATAAATGGCGCAAGTCGGGTTACGACGATTTTTTCGACGTAACCTGACTTGCCCCATTTTAAGACGCCCATGCGCCATTTTCCCCCTACGCCGGCGCTGCCTGGTGTACGTGGTTTTTCTCGCGCACACCAGGCAGCGCCGGTCTGCTTGCGCCGGCTAACGCCATTCAATAAATACGGCGCCCGCATGGCGCTTCAGAATGGCGTTAGCCGGCGCAAAACTTTTTGACGCTAAACTGCGTTAGCGCAGTTTAGCGTCAAAAAGTATAAATATGGGCCTCTGTGCCTCTGTAGTTGGGTCATCACATTTGGGATGCTGCTATTCCTCAGGACAAAGGCACCATGCACCGGCCCAGTATACTTAGCATTGACGTGGGAGATGTGCTGGTCCGCCAAGCACACCATTTGTACATTCATAGAGTGGAAACTCTTAGGATTTCTGAACACCTGTTAATTTTGATGGGGGGGGGACAAATGCTATATGTGTTCCATCAATCGCCCCAATTATTTTGGCGATATGTCCCATTGCATAGAACTCGGCCTTTACTGTGGCCAAATCTTTAACCTGGGGGAAAACAATGTAGCTGCACATGTGTTTAATCAGGGCAAACACCACTCTGGCCAGCACTATTGAGAACATAGGCTGTGACTTTCTTGCTGCCAAGCCCACTATCACTTGGAAAGAACCAATTGCCAGGAAATGAAGCACTGATAGAACTTGCACAAGAGGGGGGATCCCAGTGGGGTGATGGATAGCAGATGTCAGGTCAGGCTCCAATTGGGCACACAGCTCTGTGATTGTGGCCCTGCCAAGTCTATAGGAGAGGAAGATGTGCCTGTCCTCCATTGTTGCCAAGTCCACCAGGGCTCTGAACACTGGGGTATGTCTCCATCTCCTATTCATCCGCAGAGGTAGCAATCTATGGGGCAGATCACAAACTGAACAATGGGTCTACAACAGAACTTTGCATGTTGTTAACTTGCAATGGATAAGTGCGACTACTATTGTATGTCCAATTTTCAACAGTGACGCAGCAAATATCCAGGGCCTCCCCCCACCTCCCCTGAAATGGCGTCCGCCTGTCCTGTTTGGAGGGACAGGTGGAAGTGAGGTAATTCTGCTGACGTTGTAAGCCATTGTGGGAGGCAGTTGGGGACCAATATGCAACTACTCATTGGTTAACATTGGGCCCTATAGGGTACAATGGCCAATGGGGATCTACGCCGGCGAGGACGGTATGCCCCGCCGTGGCCATTTTCTATCATATTCCTCACTTGCTACCTGATCATCCACAGGAGATGACCTACACTGCATGTGCTGCTGTGACCTGTGTCTGGAACCTACCATGGCCCATGTGACTGGGGAAAGGGCCCCTGCCTTCACTTCGGCAGAATTGGAGAGACTGGTGGATGGGGTCCTACCCCACTATGGACTGCTGTATGGGACTCCAGACCAACAGGTTAGGACACATTAGGCCAACACATTAGACACGATGCTGTGGCATGAATGCATGGAGTTGTGTGTGAAGGCCTCGGGTAAGGTGGGTGGGTGGATTTCCTCTGGGCGGCGTATTGGTTGTGTGCTGGGCTATGGGTGTGAAAATGGTGATATGAAGGGGTATTATGGGCCATAAGTGTAACAGGTGGGACAGTTTGACTAATACTATTTTCCTGTGTGTATTTCCTCTGCAGATCAGCGCCCATCAAAAGAAGGGTATATGGCGTGCCATCGCCAAGGACATGCGGGGTCTATGGCAGGTGGAGCACCCACTGTCAGAAACAGTGGGAGAACCTGGGACGCTGGGCACGGAGGATGGTGGAGGCCCAGCTGGGGATGGCCTCCCAGCGAGGAAGGGGTGCCCGTCGAACCCTGACCACCCTGATAGCCTGCTATCCTGAGCTGGATGGGCGCTTGAGGACATCACAGCAGCCACAAGGGGGTGAGTACAGTGCCCATCATTACAACCTGTGCATGGTAGGGTGGTATCGGGGTGGGGGTAGTGTGTCAGTGGGTGCCCCTGGGCCAGGCCTGACATTGCAGCACAGTTCCCCTTGTGGCTAGGGTTCTGAGGGGATAATCCTGCTACCTAGCATGTAAGCATCCAATACTGGTAAGTGCTGCGTGGGTCCCAGGTGTGCTACATTTGGCGGTGTGTGCCCCTCCCCATGGCTCGGATGCTAACTTTTTCTCTGGTAGTGCTATGGGATATTGTGTAGGCCTGTTCCCTGTGTATGAGGGTGCTGCGTACGCCAACTGTGGTGTTGGTGCAGCCATTGACCAAGTGTATCCTTTGTCTCTTGCCCCACCTTATTGTTTTTCATCCTGTCCCTATGTGCATTAGCATCATCTGGCGGAGGAGCAGAGGCACTGGCGATGGAGGGAGCTCCATCCCACAGGACCCAGGAGACAGAGGCCCTCATTCTGACCCTGGCGGTCCTAAACCGCCAGGGCCACGGGCAACGGAAGCACCGCCAACAGGCTGGCGGTGCTTCAGTGCCCATTCTGACCGCGGCGGTAAAGCCGCGGTCAGAAAAGGGGATCCAGCGGTTTCCCCTGGGCCAGAGAATCCGAGATTCCGACCCCCTTCCCGCCATCCTGTTCCTGGCGGTAAAACCCACCAGGAACAGGATGGCGGGAACGGGTGTCGTGGGGCCCACTAACAGGTCCCCACAAAGATTTTCACTGTCTGCAATGCAGACAGTGAAAATCGCGACGGGTGCTACTACACCCGTCACACCCCTGCAACTCCGCCGGCTCCATTCGGAGCCGGCTTCCTCGTTGCAGGGGCTTTCCCGCTGGGACGGCGGGCGATCTTCTGGCAATCGTCTGCCGGCCCAGCGGGATAGTCAAAATGACCCCCGCGGTCTATTGACCGCGGTGCGGTCTTTCGGCGGTTTCCGCGCGGCGGGCGGTGCCCGCCGCCCGCCGGGCTCAGAATGAGCCCCAGAGTCCACTGACGCTGAGGGCACCAGTGGGACGGTGGGTGAGGGGAGCTCCACGGCGGAGACTGGAGGGAACAGTTCAGACACAGATACCTCTACCGATGGAAGCTCCCTGGTGGTGGCGGACACCTCTGTGACCACCCCAGCTAAAGGTACAGCCGCCACCCCCATACCAGCACCGCCCTCCCAGCAGCCCCTCATCGAGTTGCCCATGCCTGCTCACCCAGGAGGCTAGGCATCTCCTTCGCCAAAGGCACCTCAGGCCCTGCTCCAGTTAGCCCTGCTGCCATGAGTGAGGAGGCTATTGACCTCCTGAGATCCATCTCTGTAGGGTAGTCGACCATTGTGAATGCCATCCAGAGGCTGGCAGCCCAAATGCAACAGACTAATGCATTCCTGGAGGGCTTTCACACTGGATAGGCGGCCCAACAGAGATTGATCAAGGCTCTGGCCTCCTCTCTGATGGCAGCCATTGTCCCTGTTTCTATCCTCCACCCTCCAACTTCCACTTCACAGTCCCATTCTGCTCAACCCCAACCCATCCCAAGCACACAGGCAGACGAGCATGCACACAAGACAACACACAAGAGTGGTTCAGGCAAACACAAGCACCACACGTCATTCCACAGGCAATCACACAAATACCATCCAGATGCAGACATGCCAACATCAACTATTTCCACTGTCTCCCCCTCCGCCTCCTCCTCCAACTCCCTCCCAGTTCCGTCCACATTCACACCTGCATGCACTACATCATCGTCCACTACCAGAATTACCAGCACACCAAGCAGAACACACAACTCACTGGCAGGCACTTCCACAACAGCCATGCACACATCCCCTGTGTCCTCTCCCACTGTGTCTGTCCCCCTTCCTAAGGCACACAAATGCAAGCACTCAAACACCCAACAGCCATCCACCTCACAACAGCATCCAACCCATTCACCTGTACCCAATATCAGCAGATAGACACCTCCAACAACCACTCCCTCTTCCTCCACTTCAAAACCTTCTTCCTCTTCCCGCTCCAGTGTCCCTAAAAAACTGTTCTTATCCACCATTAACCTCTTCCCTCCCCTCCCCCCTGTCCTGCACATCTGGCCAGGGTGGAAAGAACCCAGCCAAGCACCTCAGCCACCCAGTCCACGGGCCCAGTCGTCATCACACCCACTTGTGGTGGAAAAGGATCCAGGGCATATTTCCTGAGGGTAAAGGAGCCTGCCCAAGCTGCTGCCAAGAAGGGCAGAGAGCCTGCCCAAGCTGCTGCCAAAAAGGGAAAGGAACCTGCACCAGCAGGCAGGAAGAGCAAGGGGCCTGGGGCAGGAACTGTGTTGGAGCCCCCACCATATACCATGGTTGTGCAGCCGTCCGAGGTTGAAGGGGATTGACAGGAGTCTCCCCCCACCAGCACCACCATCACCACCTCCAGTGAGCAGCCGTCCGATGTTGCAGGGGATGGGCAGGAGCCTCCCCCCACCAGCAGCACCACCACCACCTCCTCCAGTGAGCAGCCGTCCAAGGTTGCAGGAGATGGGCAGGAGCCTCCCCCACCAGCAGCAGCACCACCACTGAGCAGCCGTCACTGCCGGCAGACAGTATGTAATCCTGCCTCCATGGGCTGCTGTGCGGCCTGGCCCCTGCAAATCCACTGGCTATGACACCCACCTGAGAGACTGTGACCTTGCACTCCCCAGGATCAAGAGCAGAGGGCACGATGCTCCCTCCAAAACCAGTGGGTAAGACACCCACCTACCCCAGACTTGCCAGGATCAAGAGCACAGGGCACGATGCCCCCTCCAGAACCAGTGGGTAAGACAACCCCTGTCCCCTACTCACCAGGATCAAGAGCACAGGGCATGATGCCCCCTCCAGATCCAGTGGGTAAGACACCCACCTACCCCCGACTCCCCAGGATCAAGAGCACAGGGCATGTTGTCCCCTCCAGATCCAGTGGGTAAGACACCCACCTACCCCAGACTCCCCAGGATCAAGAGCACAGGGCACGATGCCCCCTCCAGAGCAAGTGGGAAAGACATCCACCTACCCCAGGCTCCCCAGGATCAAGAGCACAGGGCACGATGCCCCCTCCGGGATCAGTAGGTAAGATACCCACCTACCCCAGACTCACCACGATCAAGAGCACAGGGCATGATGCCCCCTCCAAAACCGGTGGGTAAGACACCCACCTAACCCAGACTCTCCAGGATCAAGAGCACAGGGCACGATGTCCCCTCCAGAACCAGTTGGCAAGTCACCCACTCAAGAGACTGTGGTAACACCCTGAGGCTCCTGGCTGAGTAGCCATCAACTCAGAAGATTGTATCTACAAACTTAGGCCCTCATTACAAACCTGGCGGTTGGTGTTAAAGTGGCGGTAATACCACCAACAGGCCAGCAGTAATTACCACCAAATTATGACCATGGCGGTGTTATCTCAGATAGAAAGCCAATGTACCACACCGACCGCCAGGGCGGAAACAACAGCCACCACGGCGGTAGCCACCTACAGCCAGGCGAAGTCAATGTTCTGCCCTCCATATTAAGACACACTGGGGGTCATTCTGACCCTGACGGGCGGCGGAGGCCGCCTGCCAGAGTTCCCCCCTCCAGAACACCGCTCCGCGGTCATAAGACCGCTGCAGTGATTCTGGCTTTTGCACTGGGCTGGCGGGCGGCCGCCAAAAGGCGGCCCGCCAGCCCAGTGCAAAAGAGCCTTCCCACGAGGACGCCGGCTCAGAATTGAGCCGGCGGAGTGGGAAGGTGCGACGGGTGCAGTGGCACCCGTCGCGTATTTCAGTGTCTGCAATGCAGACACTGAAATACAATGTGGGGCCCTCTTACGGGGGCCCCACGACAACCCATACAGCCATCCTGTTCCTGGTGGGAGAACCGCCAGGAACAGGATGGCGGTATGGGCTGTCAGAATCCCCCATGGCGGCGCAGCAAGCTGCGCCGCCATGGGGGATTCCCAGGGCCGCGGAAAACCGGTGGGAGACCGCCGGTTTTCCCTTTCTGACCGAGGCCAAACCGCCGCGGTCAGAATGCCTTGCGGGGCACCGCCAGCCTGTTGGCGGTGCTCCCGCCGACCCTGGCCCCGGCGGTAGTGAACCGCCGGGGTCAGAATCACCCCCACTATTCTGACACCATTTCCGGGGCAGTACCAACGACATCAAAAGCCTGGTGGAAACACTGCACAGAAGTGAAAGGACTCACCATTGGAGATACAGGGAAAAACCACGCCACCATGGAGCCTGAGCTGCATGTCTTCCCCATGATTTTCTATGTGCTGCTCCACCACGAACATCAATGCCGGCGAAGACGATGACAGTGAGTACAGCTGCCTAGCACACAAGGGAGGGAGGGAGGAAAAAGAGAGTGACATACACATGCAACACACACCCCCTCCAACACCACACACACAACCAGCTGTATTACCAAAACATTTGTACGCCGTACCTCGGAAGAATAATGCAAGAACAAAATGATTTTGAAAAAGTGAATGTAATGAGAGAAACACATCAAGATAAATAAGTGAGGAAAGAGAAGAGATATATACATATGTACACAAAAAGGGACACAGCCCAGTCTACAATGTACGTAGTCCACATGGCCACAGGCCAAAGTTAAAGGCCAAACATGGCACCTGCCTCAACATGGAGAGAAAACTGCAGAGGCATTTTTGGGTAAATAGGCAGGCACCTCAGGTGGATGGGGGCACCTCAACCGGGAGATAGAACAACACCAGTGGTTCTGGAGGGGGAACATGCCCTGTGCTTGGTCCTGCGGAGTGCAAGGCCACAGTCTCTTGAGTGGGTGACTTGCCCACTTACTCTGGAGGGGGAAACTTGCTCTGTGCTTGGTTCTGGGGACCACCAACCGCCAGGTTTGTAATGAGGGCCTAAGTTTGTAGATACAATCTTCTGAGTTGATGGCTACTCAGCCAGGAGCCTCAGGGTGTTACCACAGTCTCTTGAGTGGGTGACTTGCCAACTGGTTCTGGAGGGGACATCGTGCCCTGTGCTCTTGATCCTGGAGAGTCTGGGTTAGGTGGGTGTCTTACCCACCGGTTTTGGAGGGGGCATCATGCCCTGTGCTCTTGATCGTGGTGAGTCTGGGGTAGGTGGGTATCTTACCTACTGATCCCGGAGGGGGCATCGTGCCCTGTGCTCTTGATCCTGGGGAGCCTGGGGTAGGTGGATGTCTTTCCCACTGGCTCTGGAGGGGGCATCGTGCCCTGTGCTCTTGATCCTCGGGAGTCTGGGGTAGGTGGGTGTCTTACCCACTGGATCTGGAGGGGACATCATGCCCTGTGCTCTTGATCCTGGGGAGTCGGGGGTAGGTGGGTGTCTTACCCACTGGATCTGGAGGGGGCATCATGCCCTGTGCTCTTGATCCTGGTGAGTAGGGGACAGGGGTTGTCTTACCCACTGGTTCTGGAGGGGGCATCGTGCCCTGTGCTCTTGATCCTGGCAAGTCTGGGGTAGGTGGGTGTCTTACCCACTGGTTTTGGAGGGAGCATCGTGCCCTCTGCTCTTGATCCTGGGGAGTGCAAGGTCACAGTCTCTCAGGTGGGTGTCATAGCCAGTGGATTTGCAGGGGCCAGGCCGCACAGCAGCCCATGGAGGCAGGATTACATACTGTCTGCCGGCAGTGACGGCTGCTCAGTGGTGGTGCTGCTGCTGGTGGTGGAGGCTCCTGCCCATCTCCTGCAACCTTGGACGGCTGCTCACTGGAGGAGGTGGTGGTGGTGCTGCTGGTGGGGGGAGGCTCCTGCCCATCCCCTGCAACATCGGACGGCTGCTCACTGGAGGTGGTGATGGTGGTGGTGGTGCTGGTGGGGGGAGACTCCTGTCAATCCCCTTCAACCTCGGACGGCTGCACAACCATGGTATATGGTGGGGGCTCCAACACAGTTCCTGCCCCAGGCCCCTTGCTCTTCCTGCCTGCTGGTGCAGGTTCCTTTCCCTTTTTGGCAGCAGCTTGGGCAGGCTCTCAGCCAGGAGCCTCAGGGTGTTACCCCTGTTCAAGCAGGCTTGTTGGCCCCGTGATGTATGTTGTGGAGTTAGAATGATCTGCCTTGATTCCTAGCCATTATCTGAGTAATGGCTGTATTGAGGTTGGAAGGGGTAATCCGTGATTCTGTTTCTTGACTGATCGCCCTCTCGCTGTTTGCTATTTGGGCCCATCGTAGGTGTGTCCACTTGTCTAGTTAAGGAAGTCTTATTTTGTACTTCGGTCGTAAGAGTTTGTGTGTTCTGAAACATTACTTTAGCAGTCTTTAGCCTATTTTCAGTACTAATTGTTACTACCCGGGAGGGTTAGTTCAAGTTTAAGTTTGTTTCTGAAAAGGTTTCCCAAAAAGCGATCGTGGTGCTGGACTGTGGATGATTTGCTAAGGGAGATGGTTTGTTGGACTGACTAATAGGCTGCATTTGTTCCTCATCACTGTTGTTCCGTGGCTGTGATTTGGCTCTCATCGAGTTGCCCATTATGGCAGCTAGGCAAAAAGCTGTAAATTGCAAGAATTCACCTTGTGCTTGTGGCCTTGGATGCACCGACTGCCTCTGATTCCCAAGAGACATATCGGCCCCGATGCCACTGTCTGCGAAGCATCTCTTAATTTCAGTACAAACACCACTGGCATCCCTGAAAGGTCCTGCGAGGATGGTTGGGTAGCTGATTGGGCCACAGGTTTTTCACTACCTATATATGTGCTATCAGTTTTTTCTGATTCTGACATTATACACCCCTGGCCTGAAGTCAGAACCGTGAACTCCTCATTCCTCATGTCTAGATGGGGCAAATTAATCTGAAGTTGTTCTGTTGGCCGGTGCACTTTGTGCTTTGAAGATAGTGGAGAAGCAGCAGATTGTATGTTGTCGGAGATTAACTGAACTGAACCATTGGCTGCCCCTACCCTTGTAATTCTCACATGATTTGAAACCTGGCGATTGCTTGGGAACCCAGAAACCCGTATTTGTGGCTTTGATTGTGCCAAAAATATGGGGTAAAAATTCCCACTAGTGTCTTTGCTATATGTTATTTTCCTTGCCTTTCTGGCTCATTTTTTTTTTGCCTTTTAGATGGACGTTTCGGTATTGGTGCTAAATGTTCGTTTGTACAATCTGAATTTCTCAACGCTGTTTTTCCCATCTGTGTAAATTCGTTTGTACAATTTGAGTTTATCAATGTTGTTTTTCCATCTGTGTCCCCATTTCATTGGCATGAACAACATCTGGAGTGCCTAAGGCTGTAGATGGCCTACTTCATACTTTTGGATTATCGTTTGCACAAAAGGATGTGCCCTGAGTATTTGCCCCATATTTTACTGGACAGCTTGAGCGGCAAACTTTTGTTTGACACTGCTCCTAGTTTCTTTTGCAGAAGCACTGAGTGGGATAGCCCTTGTTTAGGATTATTTGGATTGAAAAAGTTGCTCTTATTTATTTTTCATTTTTCTAACATGTCCGTTAAAATATTTGGTTGTGCACTCAATTTGTCGATGATCGGTCCACATTTGCAGAGATCTTGCTGTTGATCCACATTGGCCTTAGAACAAGTGGCCAGATGGCCAACATATCAGGTTTCCGACTAATATCTGGAATGTGAGTGGCCATTACATTCATTAGGTCAATTTGTAAATCTAGTTTGTCCGATTGCATGTTGAGAACTGTAGTTGATGTGTGAAGGGTGTTTAGAAGCAAGGCGTGTAGCCAGGTGAGATCCCCCAACTCGCAGCTAGTAGATTCAGCTAGAAGATGGCTTTTAAGGAGGGTTTTGCTGTTTCTGTTGCTGCCATCTAGAGGGCTGCTGTTAGTGATTGAAGTATCCAAGTTGCTAAATTACATTGCGCCTATATCTTGTTCTAATTTGCTCATGCCACTATAGACTTTAATGATCGAGTTGGAAACTCTTTCTTGTTGCAGTACGGCTGGACTTTGATTAGCCTTCTCCGGCAGTGGTGGTGGGCTCAGGTACTGTTCTTTAGTGTTTGATAAGTCAAAAGTTTTCAGGTCCAATGCCTCGACTAGGGCTTTGCCATTTGTTATGGAGAATGTCTGCAACCAAGGCCCTGATTTATACTTTTTGCAGCAAACCTGCGTTAGCACAGGTTTGCGGCAAGAAGTATAGCGCTGGCTAGCGTCATTCCTAGATGCCGGCCGGGCGTCATATTTAAGGAATGATGCTAGCCTGTGCGAAGGGTCGGCTAGCGACAAAAATGTTAACCCTAGCCGGGTGGGGGTGGCGGTATGAGAGATGGGGGTTTAGCACCAACAAATGACTCTAGGCTGGTTAGAGTAAAAAAAATGACTCTAACCAGGTTAGCGTGATTTTATATATCGCTAAAACTACCATGCCACATGACTCCTGCCTTAGAAAAGGCAGCAGTCATGCCCACCACCCCAGTGGCCAGCACAGGGGACAAGGTTCTCCTGGGCATGGCCATTGTACCCTGTGCCATGTATGGGGCCCATTTCAGGGCTCCCTATGTCCCTTTAAAAATTAAAATAAAATACCTACCTGTACTTACCTGGGTTAGGGTCCAACATCCTCTGCAGCACCTCTGATGTGGGTGGGGGTGTCCCAGGGGCCTGGGAGGGCACCTGTGGGCTTATTCCACGGTGTTCCACCATGGAAATAGGCCCCCAGGTCCCCTAACGCCTGCCCTGACCCAGGTGTTAAAAAATGGGGCAAAGCAAGCTTTGCACCATTGTTTGACCCCTCCCCTCTCCTGTGCACCATTTTTGCACGTGAGTATAAATATGGTGTTAAGGCCATAGAGTCATTTTCCACACTGGAACGCCTACCTTGCATCTCATTAAGGCAAGGTAGGTTTCCACTTCCAAAAAATGACTCCATAAATTTGGCACTAGACGGGCCTAGCACCAAAGTATAAATATGGAGTTAGTTTTGCACCGAATTAGAGTAAAAAAAAAAGACGCTCATTCAGTGCAAACAGGGTATAAATATGCCCCCAAGTGTCTTCGATTTTTTCTGTAGAGGCATCAATGCAGATGTCCAAGCTCTCTTTAGCCCCTGTATGGCAGGGCTTGACAGTGGCATGGGAGTCGACTGTTGGCAAGTTCCAGAAAACACGGGGTCATTGAATGCCTCCGTCAAGTTTCCAAAGGTGATTGGAAGCTGAGTGTTGCATAGATTAACTGTCATGTCCTGTTGCCGGTGACTTTGAGGAGTGTTTTGCACCGATGCATGAACCTGAGCTGTCATCAGGGTGCTGCACACCTGAAAGGTCTTATGTGCTGTTGCGTTTCTCATGTTCAAGGTGCTATTTGGTTGCTCGCGGACTAAGTTTACGCTGTTTCCTTGGCTTGCTTCTCTGAAGCCTCCTGAAGGGGGATTCCGGCACCAAATGCTGGATCGAGGCTGTCGGAAAAGTCAAAGTTCTTGGTGAGTTTTTATTGCCTGATGCATCCTGTCACATCTGCACTGAACCCAATATTTCCAGGACCCGTGGGGGTGGAAGGCCTTCAATGGTGTCAGGATTTGAAAAAATACCAGCAGTTGGAATTTTTAGAAATGCAAACTTATTAATGCTTCCTGGCTTCTTAAGGTAGACCTGAAGAGGGGCAAGAGGCAATGCCAGTTGGTCGAGTGCGCTATTTTGTGCTCCCGGTGCAGAACATTTATTTATCCTTTGGGCCCTCCTTTGGGGTCTTTGGGTCTGGTTTTACCCTGCGTAAGAACCCTGACTCGACCAGATCTCATGATGACTTGGGGAACCGGTCTCAGATTTCTCTGGTAATTCACACTCCTCTTGTGCCTGATAACTTGAGAGGTCTTGAACTCGGGGACAGGAGGTGAGCGGGGCACACAGGTCACTCACAAACCTCACCCAGACCTAGCTGGGCCACTTCTGTGTGGGCCTGGTGCACACACTCTGTGGACCTGGAAAAACCATACTCACCTCTGTTGGATGGGCCAGTTGTGGGATCCCCTGTTGGAAGGCCTCCTGCTGAATTTGCTTGCTTCTAGCCCGAGGGAGCAATGCGATGACCTGCGAAAGGAGCGTGCAGCTCACAGCTCCTAAACTGCCAGGAAAAACCCTGAGTGGTGCAGCAGCGAGACAGGGTGGCGGGAAAAGGGGAGTGGAACGAGTGGACACCAGCACGGGGAGAAAAGAAGTGGGGGGACAGGACAGGGCAACACAGGGCAGGGCAGAACAGAGAGCAAAGCGTGGGGGAGGAGGGCATGTGGTACAGGGGCATGGCTCAAGGTAGGTGGCGTGTGGTGGCGTGTGACAAATGGCACGTGGTGGGCAGTGCAAAGGTGGCCAATGGCAAGGCTAGCAAAGGTGGCACAGAGAGTAATCAGTAATCAGGGAGCGAGGCCGTTTGGTAGAGAGACACAGGGAGCAAGGGCTACAATGTGGAAAGTGTGAGATCCTGGCAGAGCCTGGGCACACAAGTGTGCACAGAGCACCAGAAATGTAGCGGATGTGATGGAGTGCCCACACAACCTGCTCCAACATGCTCCAGAGCATGCACCAGAGCACGCTCAAGACCCACTAAACTCACCAAACCTGTACCCTACGCCGCTTCATGCAAGTGGACCCCTCACCTACCACTGCTGCCTTCCGCTACTTCCACCACCCCATTTAGCACACCGCACCACTCTCCCCTCACCACCACACGGTACCACCAGGTGGACCTCTCAGCCCGGCCAGCTACTGACACCCAACTCCCCAAACCCTTGTCACACTCAGGAGCCCTCCTGATCCCGCACCCCAACCCCCCAAATTCCTTAACTATCCCCACTCACCGCTGCCACCACTTGCTCTGCTCCCGTCCCATGTTTCTGCATCCTCTGCGTACTCCTCGTCTGCCTCGCAGAATGGTGATCAGGAAGATAATGCCGTGGATGGGCTCAGGACGCCGCAAATGCGTTGTAGCTCCCAGCGCCACGTAATCCTTGATGCATCGGCTATACACAGATGATAGGGAATTGCTGCTTAGGCATCAGGGCACTCACTGGTCCAGTGTTGTCAGCTTTGCCTCTCCTTAATGACTCCGAAGGCTACAGTGGCCCACCATGAGGTTTGCCTGCAGCAAGGATGGTGCTTTGTGATTGCAATCAGCTTTTTCACTCACTACAACAGCTCACTGACTCTCCTGTGGGCCCGCCACACCTGTGGGGCTCCCAAGGATGACCACCAACATCTTGCCGAATGGCAGCCCTTCTGCTGACCATCAATGGGCCTGGACACTCGCAGCCTGGAGGGTAGCCCGAGCCCTACTAATTCCTACTAAGGCTTCCACCAGGCACCGAGAAAGACCATGAGTGCCTGCACTTCCCCTATCTGGACAAGATATAGGAGTGGAGCATAATGGGAGCAGTGCAGTGGGGACACTCTCCCCTTCCTTTGGGTTCCCACTCCACAACCCATCTCCTGAGTCTTGGATTGGCTCCCTTAAATCCATGTATTGAGTTTCATGGTTCCCTTTTTCATTGCCTCTGATCCTCTATTGGGGTAATCTCCTCTCCATGAAGATACCTACAGCCTCCTCCTTGCCTAGAATATCTCAGATCTACTTAGGGCCTCTGATAAAACCACTTACATTGTCTACAGTCTCAACAGGGAGTTTAGAGATAGCTCACCCCCAGCCACCATCAGTGCACGACCTATTTAGAGCACGGGGGACACTTTTTATCAAGCACTCTGTCCCTCTTTTGTGTCCACCGGACCTACACAGGACCTAGACAGCCTGATTTCCCCTTTTCCATCTGTGCCTCTTCCACTGGCCCGCCTGCTGTGACCCTCCATTCCTCGGCTGGGGTGGGCGACTCCCATAACAATACTTTCATGGCCTGCCTACCCTCATACTCAGATGGCGTCACCTTAACCCACCTCTAACCCACCTACCCCTGCACCTGCCACATAGGCTTCTCCCACCCTGATGGACGCCCTCCCACAAACCATCCTTAAGGGACTCACCTCCATTGTTACTTGCTTCACTGCCATTGATACAAAAATCACAGACCCTACCCAGGATATGAGGGCCATCAAAACTGGCATTGGTCTATTTCACTCGAACGTGGCCACCTTAGATCAGTGCCTTACAGCAACAAGGGAAAATTTGAGGAATTGGAAACTGCTCACCCGGCTATCTGGAGCATCCAACAGAAAATTATCAACCTGGAAGAGGCTCACACAGCGATAACGTCATATTCAATTAAACCCCCAGAGAAGATGGGGAGATCAGACACACATGCATTTCTGCTTGAGTTTAACCCTGAGGGGACCAGACTCTCTTTCAACTCACCTTCAGAAATCCAAAGGACACATTGAATCCAGGCCTTAAGTCCATCCACAGAAGTGGGGAATAAGCCCTTCCCAGCTTTTTGTGATATGCACAACCCAGACAAATACTCTTGAAGTGCACAGTCACCAACTGTGTCACATCATGGGGGCCTGCTCCACATTGTGCAGATACTTCTCCAGAGACTAATGGAAAACGTCTGGCCTTCTTTTCCCTCTTGCTCCAACTGAAGATATGGGATATGAAATAAGACCTGCTAGACCCAGCCATGCTGTGTATCACCTTGGACAGCCACTCAAGTGTTTTCCATGACCCCACCCATCTAGCTTGATTCCTACTGATCCCTGACAAAAGAATCGGATGGCACAAGTATGTCAGGACACAACCCTCTGAGATGTAAGTGCTAGTATTACCACTGCCTGAGGATGCAATTGGAGAGGAAGAGGGTGTTAAGAAAAATAGAGGAACTGACCCACTCCAACAACCAAGGTAAATCCAGATCGCCTCTCAAGCCCTCACCCCCACATGATGAGAGCTCTAACCTACCCATATGAACTTCCCTTGTACATTACCAGTCTGAATCCTAGGCCTCCAGGCCAGATGAGTATAGAAACCTTGAGGGGTTATTCTCATTCTCACTTATAAAATTACATTGATACACTACATCTTGAACTATAATCTGTTCTTACATTGGGCATGATATAATTGTTACCTTTCTATTTTCATTGCAAAGGTTATTGTCATTAATGATGTTTTAATTGCTTGCCTTTCCACAATGCCCAAACTAACAGCCTTTGGTTTACACCCTGATCCCTGACAGGCCCTCCCTCTCTCCCTCTCCCTCTCCAACATGGCCACCACAAACAACCTCTTCCCTCATATGCCACATGAAATGCCTGATATTCACATCCTCCATTGCCCACATGCCACTTTTCAAATTGCCTTCTCACTTCCCCCACATCTTCCCTGCCACCCACACCTTTTCATTGTTCTTGTCCCTTTAACTAGACCTCGGCACCTAGGTACCCCCTTCTACTGACCTTTGCCAGTACCTCACGGTGGCTCAGGAACATTAGGTATGTTTAGACACACCCTTGACAGACAAGGTTGCAAAGCTTACTTCTCCTATTTTCTATGTGCACTACGATCCAGTCAAATACCACATCACCTGCTTTTTTATTCCACTTGCTTTTTCTTAAGGGACGTCTTTTTTCCTTATACACTCCCTTTCTACATTCCCTTCAATTACCCTCCTTGAACCCCCACAGCAGTCCCTTAGGCCTGAGAACTCATGTTTCCATAAGTTTTCCCCTTGGCTATACTAGCCACTGCTCCTTCATTCCCACACTTGTTACACACATTTCCATGGAACCTCGACCCCACACCATCATCTTGCTCAATGTGAATGGGCTGACCTATTCTGTGAAGCATAAAAAGATATTGCCCTATCTTGCCTCACAGAAGGCAGACATTGCTCTATTGCTCTATTACAGGAGACCCACCTCTTGTGGATCCTGAAAAACGTAAGAAGGACTAAGTGTAGAAGATCCCTTACAGCTGCAAATCTTTCACCAACCCAGTCCTAACCATGTCACAATCTTTGATGCTCCCTTCCAGGAACAGTGGCATGAATATCCTCATTCACAAGGCCCACCATTCCCAGTCCTAAAATATTGGACGCATGACGAGGGACGCTAGGCCTTCATGAAACTCAAAATCAGCTCTAAAATAATTTGTGTGATTTTTGTTGATGCCGAATGGGACCCATGCAATGATCACAGAGTATTTGATGTTTGACACCTCCTCCGCCAAACAGACAAAGAACATTCCTTTTTTCTGATCTCCAGTGAACCCATTCTCACCAAGAATAATTCCTACCTGGCCTCACCATCTATCTGAGATTGTATCATTTTTGAGGGGGTTCCTTTTCAGACCATGCCTTAGTTCACCCAGATATAGACTGGACATTCGAGGTTCCCACACACAAACCTTGGTGCTTTAATGTGACCCACTATAGATCACCTCAGGAGAAGAAGTGACAGCAATCCCACATGACCACATACCTGAAATACAACAAAGGTTCTGTTACATCTGTTCATACTTGATGGGCCACAGCCAAAGCCATTCTGTGCGGCCTACTGATGAGAGACGTAGCATTAGCTAACAAGCAGCAAGCACAACACCATCTCATTCTAGAACAAGATATCAAAACACATAGCCAAGCATGTACTAAAACCTGTAGGTGGCATCTAGATGCACACTGGAAAAGGCCAAGATGGACCTCAACTCACTCTACACATCCAAAGCAGAATTTATGCTGTTCAAACTCAAGGCCTGCCATTCTGAGCAGTTGGTAACGACCGCAGGCAGACTGTTGGTTGCACAAACTTGACAGAGAAAAGCTGAGACAAACATCCCACACAGAAAGGCAGGTCTGGTCACATAGGGGGTCATTCTAACTTCGGCGGGCGGCGGAGGCCGCCCGCCGAAGTTCCCCCACCAAAATACCGCTCCGCGGTCGAAAGACCGCTGAGGGTATTTTGGGATTTGCCCTGGGCTGGCGGGCGGCCGCCAAAAGGCCGCCCGCCAGCCCAGGGCAAATCTACCTTCCCACGAGGACGCCGGCTCAGAATTGAGCCGGCGTAGTGGGAAGGTGCGACGGGTGCAGTGGCACCCATCGCGTATTTCAGTGTCTGCATAGCAGACACTGAAATATGGGCACTGCAGGGGCCCCCAGGGGCCCCGCGGCACCCCCTACCGCCATCCTGTTCCTGGCGGGAGACCCGCCAGGAACAGGATGGCGGTAGGGGGTGTCAGAATCCCCATGGCGGCGGAGCGCGCTCCGCCGCCATGGAGGATTCTGCAGGGCAGCGGGAAACCGGCGGGAGACCGCCGGTTTGCCGCATCTGACCGCGGCCGAACCGCCGCGGTCAGAATGCCCTGCGGGGCACCGCCGGTCTGTCGGCTGTGCTCCCGCCGACCCTGGCCCCGGCGGTCTCGGACCGCCGGGGTCAGAATGACCCCCATAGTCTGAGATCTGAAAGGCAGTGCTGACACATCTGGTGCCTTTATGCCAGGACCAACAACTTCCTTACTGAGATCAACCTGCCTGTCTTAATAAGTAACACAAAAGGATGCTGAACAATGCAAACACTCACCCCCAGTCACAGATCTGGGTTTAATCCATCGTTCTTTTGCTCACCATGCCACCCCAGTTTGGACCCAGCCATATTCAAATCAGTCTTGATCCGGATCCTCATGGGAACAGTCCAGCCCAAACTTCCAGGCCAGGTCCGCCCTGGACCGGAAACAAGCATCCTCGGACCAGTTTCAGGGTATCCCCCTTCATCCACCAGGCTAGCTTGAATCCAGTGGCACAGTGAGCAAGGGACCCACTTCTGGGCATACCCTTCCCACTTAGGGCAACTTTAGCAACACAAAAGGATGATGGACAGAGTGCTAAACAATGCAAACACTCACCCCAGTCACAGATCTGGGTTTAATCCATTGTTCCTTTGCTCACCATGCCACCCCAGTTTGGACCCAGCCATATGCAAATCAGTCTTGACCCTTAATATGTATGGCAGAGCCCTCCTGGCCTCTGGGCACTGTACCACTGCTAACCAGTTCTAAACTGCATGTGCTCTTGCTTAAAACATGGTAACATTGGCTTATCTACATTTGGCATATTGAAAGTACTTATACGTCCCTAGTAAAGTGTACTAGCTGTGCCCAGGACCTGTAAATAAAATGCTACGAATTGGCCTGCAGCACTGATTGTGGCACCCACTTCAGTAGCCCTTCAAACAAGACTCAGGCCTGCCATTGTAGAGCCAGGGTGTGCATTTTTTGAGTGCCATGTCCTCCTGGCAAATTAACCTTTTTGCCAGGCCCTAACCGTTCTCTTTAATACATATAGGTCACCCTTAAAGTAGGCCCTAGACAGCCCAAGGGCAGGGTGCAGCATATTGAAAAGGTAGGACATGTACTTTTAGGTTTTACATGTTCTAGTAGTGAAAAATGAGTACATTTATTTTTCACTACTGCAAGGCCTGTCCCTCCCAGAGGATAACAATGGGATTGTCTTATTCCATTTTATAAGTATAATTTACAATTGGGAAGAGATGGGATCCCCATGTTTGATGTCCCTAGAATCACTATTCAAAACCAAAACTCATGGTGAAGTCGGATTTTAAATTACAGTTGTGAAAATGACACTTTAATAAAGTTGGAATTTTCTTATTTTAAACATTTGGAGCCAGATGTAGCAAAGGATTTTCCCCATTCTGTGTCTATGGGAAAAAGTGAAACTCAACTCCGACAAGACGGAAGTCCTCATCCTCGGACGCACTCCCTCGGCCTGGAACGACTCATGGTGGCCCTCCGTCCTCGGACCCCCACCCACCCCTGCCAGCCACGCAAGAAACCTCGGCTTCATCCTGGACTCCGCCCTCACCATGTCCAAACAGGTCAGCGCCGTCTCCTCCTCCTGTTTCAACACCCTCCGAATGCTCCGCAGAATCTTCAAGTGGATTCCAACAGAAACCAGAAAGACGGTGACCCAGGCCCTCGTCAGCAGCAGACTTGACTACGGCAACGCACTCTACACTGGCATCCCAACCAAAGACATCAAACGCCTCCAACGTATCCAAAATGCCTCCGCCCGACTGATCCTCAACATGCCCCGCCGAAGTCACATCTCCCCTCACCTAAAGGAACTCCACTGGCTCCCGGTAGACAAGAGGATCACCTTCAAACTCCTGACCCACGCTCACAAGGCACTTCACAACACCGGACCCTCCTACCTCAACACCAGACTCCACTTCTACACCCCAACACGTCAACTCCGATCCGCCAACCTCGCCCTCGCCATCGTACCCCGAATCCAGCGCAAGACATCCGGCGGCAGATCCTTCTCCTTCCTCGCCGCCAAGACCTGGAACTCTCTCCCCACATCCCTTCGCCAGACCGAGGACCTCCTCGCATTCAGAAGGCTCCTCAAGACCTGGCTCTTCGACCGCTAAACCAGCAGCACTCCCCCCCCCCCCCAGCGCCTCGAAACCCTGACGGGTACATAGCGCGCTTTATAAATACTATGATTGATTGATTGATTGATTGATTGTACATATGGCCCCTGGTGCCTTCTGCCTGTCTCTGAATACACCTCTGGGTGGGTGACAGCTGGGCTCTTGTGCACTCCCTCCAGACAGCTAGCTACACACAAAGGGAGCTTAGGTGTGACTGATGGGCCATCAAGCTCCTGATGGGCCATCCTGGGCAGGATGGGAAGGAGGAGCTGAAACTTACACATTAATAAGCTGTGTACTGATCCCACACTAAGGGCAGCGTAAGAGCCTGTAGTGAGTCTGGAGCCAGAGTAAGCAGGACAAGGACTCTGTGCACTTCAAAGGCTTCTCTTTGAATTCTCCCCCACTTCAAATGCACCATTAGGAAAAAGAACTGGACCTCAGACAACACCAACTCAGTACACTTCTAGATACTCTGCCACGAAGAAAGACTGCTGTGCTGCTGAAAGGACTTTGGTTTTGCTGGACTCTACTGGATTCCCACTCTGCTGTGCTGACCTGCTGCCTAATGCACTCCTTGCCTGGTAGTGAGAAGGACTGGACCTGAATGTCTCCAACCCAGAACCAGGGTGACTCCAAGGACTTGCTGGTTTGCCTCATATTTTTCTGAAGTCTCAGGGACACAAAAGTCTTCCAACACACCAGCTACAGCTGCTGGATACATCTTTAACCAACTTTTGACCTCCAAGAAGTGCATCGCCAGTCCTGGGCCCTTGGAAGTGGTTTTATGGCCCCAGAGATCGCGCTTTTGGGTTCTTTGCAAGCACAAATGGGCCTGCTTGCACCAGAACCGTGCTGCTCACATGAAAAATCAGAGCAAGCTGCTGCAAATTCACCTCTTTGACCTGCAAGCATCCCTGTTCATGATGGAAAAGCTCCAGTCTGCCCATCTGAGATAGCCAGCCAACTCTTCATGCATGTGGACCACCGGCAGTGACATTCTCCTTGCTCCCAGTGGAATTCTTCCCCACGAAGGGGACTCTTGGCTCAGTTTTGAGAAAGTAAAGCTTCAGCTGGATTTGTCTGGGACTGTATCTGAACCGCGATGCATTGCAGTTGGACTGAACTTTTGAATTTCACATGGTCTAGCGCAGCCAGATAGCCCCAATTTGCTCTTTATGGTTTTAAGCACTTGATTGCATTTTTTTTTTTTTTAACATGATATCTTGGCTTCTACCTATTGGGTTTGTTGTATTCGTCTTATTTTACTCATAAAATTAAGCTAACTTTTTTTTCTAACCAAGTGTGGTATCTTTTTGTGTGATGCTTTCACTGTTTTGCTGTTCGATGTTTTGCACAAATACTTTACACATTGACTCTGAAGTTAAGCCTGCCTGCTCTGTGCCAAGCTACTGGAGGGTGTGCACAGGCTAATTTATAGTGTGTATCTGGCTTATCCTGACCAGGATTGTGGTTCCTGCTTGGACATGGTGTATACCTATGCCAATCCAATTTATAACACCCTTTCTCACCCTTTCCCTTTCTGCCAGCTGCAGCTATATGACAATCTATACAGATCGCAGGTATACCTACTTTCATAGGCATGGCCTATTGCCAAAACCAATTACAAATATGCATAATGCAGCCATCTAAACTGATCCCTTTAGGGGAGAATGTAAGCACTCAAGATGGAAGTAGCTTTACATATGTTCTTAGAATGCCACATATGTTTATCTGGACTCCCACACTGAGAGCAATAGACAAAGGCATCAGATCCTTCTTCTAGAGTGACATGAAACCTTTACTGTTCTTCTCCAGACTAGTAGTCAATAGAAAAATCGGTGGGCTATGAGCTTTCAGCATAGAATACTACTTCTCACTCTACACCATTCACAACTCTCCTACCTGGGGCTAGAAGTGGCAGATCCCTCATTTTGAGCAAGTTTAGAACACAGCACGACCCACAGTGGCCCTGGGATGGGTGTCGTCCAATGCCAAAAGGAGGTTTCTACCTTGATGTCCATAAGCATGTACAAATAAAGGTGAGAGTCTGGAACTACTCCCACAAACTTCTCCTCTGTCCTGCCCTACTGCACATATAGGCCTCCCTATAGAAAAAGGCTGGCATCCAAATAGGTCATCATCCATTGATGTAGAGGGACTGTGAGCCATTGGGGATGAAGATGTTAGTTGACATTGTCCAAGATGGTGAGCTGAAACTCCTTGCTACCCTATGGGAGGAGTTCCCTCACCTCCTTTGTATCTGTGCCATTAATCCCAACTTCAACACTGTCTCCATGGCTTCCCAGGGGCTATGTACCATTATCTGGACCTCAGCAGAACCAACAAATATGCCATGCCTGGGTTCTTTTAACTTATTGGTCCAGCACCTTCATTCTCACCCACACCTGTCCTTCTTCTGCACATCCTGGCAAACCACCCTCCAAATACAATGCACAAAAGTGGGCTAGAAGGAGATAATAGCAGACATAGACAAAGCACTATGCAAGGTCAGAAAGAAATTCTGCCTGTCTAAAACAATTCTAAATTTGGTACTGCAACCTGTAGAAACTCATGGCTGCAAACCTCCTCCTCCAATCATGATGCTGGAGATATAAATATACAAATTGCGACACAACACATACCTTAGGCAACTGCCCTGCTATCTCCTGCTATTGCCTGCCTCTTGTCCCTGATAGGCAACACCTTGGTCTGATAATAGACTTACCATCTCCACTCCCAAGGCCTTTGATTCTGCTGCACAATACTTGTGATCTGCCTTACCTCACAACCCCTATGCAATGGCTCTTGACGACCCCATGACCAGTTGATGGGAGGAGGATTGTATTGTCTTGCATTCTATTGCATGGCCATTCTGTAGGTTAGTCTTTATTACACAATTTAACCATTAAAACAAAAAGGCACATTTAATGGACTAACTCGGACAGACGGACTGAAATCGTCTTCAACATTAGATGGATGGAAACTGCCACTAGCCCATAAGTTAACAAACTGATGTGTTATAGTGGTGCTACCCAGGGGTGATTTCTAAGCTCCCTCCTTAATGTATATGCCTGGTTCTTTGATATATGATGGAGATATGTCACATATGGTCTATCAGAAATGTAGTCAAATAAAATCAATAAAAAATTTAAGTACAGCTGTCTGATTTGCAATGCCTATGAGGAATAGTGTGCCCTCACAGTGAATAAATAGCCGAAATCTGTTTTCACTGTGGTAAAGTTAGATTTTTCATGAAAAGACATGTGTGGTTAAAATATTTCTTCAAGCCCCCTCCATTTGAGAAATCTCTAGAAAAAATATTCAACAATACTTTCCGCCTAGTTTAATAAAACATTAGAATTTGTGAAAAAGAGCAATATAAAAGTGTACTTTGGCCCGTCTGAAGAAAAACTGGTTTAGGATCTGTTTGTCACTCAGCACCACCCCAGAGGTTCAGAGACCCTGATCCCAGGTGACTATGGTTTAGCCTCTGGGTTCAAAAAGGCAAGAGTTGTCTACAACTGCTCAGTTTCTGATTACACTGAACCACTGATGATACTGATGAGATTGAGCCACCAATGAAACTAAGTGATTGAAGCTACTCAGCCACTGATACTACTAATAGTACGGATAAAGTGATAGTAACTAACTAAACAATATGGCGCTTTGATGAACCATCCTACCACTAATACTGAGCAGCTGATAATGCTGCTCTTTGACTGACACTAGCCACTGATGATACTGAGACACTTTCAGTACTGAGTCACTTGTAATACTAAGCTACTGTTAATATTAAGTAATTTCTCTTACTACAACCAACCAGCGGGCAAAGACTCACTCAAATTACATGCCCACTCCTACTGTAAGCACAATAAGGGCTCAGGGGACTCAGCCCTGACCCTGTGGGCAACGGCAGAGGCAAATATCAGAGGCCAACTGATGGGGGAGGCCACCCTCTCCAACAGAAAGAGGGAGGAACAATAAAAGGCATTGGAAGGAGACATACCCTGTCTCAAGTGCCCCTACACTGACAGCCTCACTGACGCCACTAGGCACAGCCTAGAGAAGGCATTCATGGATCTCAACTCACTACTTACCTTCAAAGCAGCAGAAACTGAGATACAGGCAAGAACAGAGGGAGAAAGTGGGCATGCTCTTAGCGGCGCAGTTGAGACAGCATGAAGCGGAGATGGTGAACCCCACATCACCACTGACACAGGAGTCCTGGTCACCAAGCCGCAGGAAATTGTGGGTGCATTTGACTCCCATTACAGGGCCCAGTGCTCCTCTGAAATAACCTTTGTGGAGGCACAGACTGCCACCTTCCTGGACAGTGTTTGATTACTCTGCCTCACAGACAGGGGTCAGGCATTGCTTGAGGGAGCAATTACCAAAGAGGAGATCATGCAGGCCATCTCACACTTACCCTACCACAAGGCCCTGGTAGGGGATGGCAACTTGTCTCAAATGGGTCCTCCCCTCCCTTATCCACTGCATGCAAGTGGGCTTTGTCCCAGACTGCAAGTGGTGTAATCACCTCCGGACACTGTCTCACACAGTCTGGATGGTGATGAACCTACCAGAAGAGGACTTGGTACTGTTGTTGGATGCCAAAAAGACCTTCAACAGGATAGCATTTTCGAAGTGCTCCCAAATGTTTGGCCTCTCTGAAGAGTTAATTTTCAGAATGCCCTGGCTCTATGACTCTCCCAGGGCGCAGGTTAACTCCAGTGGCTCCCTCTCTGACCCTTTTCTCGGTCCGGCATGGCATATGCCAGAGATAACCACTCTCCTCCTCGCTCTGTCTCCTTGCCATGGAGGTCCTGGCAGCAGCTTTGCACCAGTCAGATCAGATTGTGGGAATGTCCACACTGAGGAGACCTTCAACGTTATACCTGCAGGTAGACGATATTCTGGTCACTCTCTCATCCCTGTCCTCTTCTACCTTCATAGTTCTGCGGGCCATATTTGGCTACAAGTCAACTGGGGGGAATGTGTGACACTCCCACTAGTGAAAGTCACCACGTGCACCGCCATTGCTGAGAATCCATTTCAGTGGAAAACTGCCCATCTTAAATACTTGGGCATTCTCCTTCACAGGGGCCTTCAGCACATGGTGGTGGACAATTTGGACCTGTTCATGAAGCACATGTAGCTGTACTTTGTGAAATGTTCCCACCTGAACCAACCATTGTGGGGTCAGACTCAGGCAGTAAAGATGGTGGCCCTCCTGTAGTTCACCTATGGGTTGGGCATGCTCCCTTTGTTGACGCCTCTCTCAGCCAAGTGGATAGGGCTATCAACGACTTCATATGAGGGTATATGAGACCTCATCTGGCCATCAGGAAACCTCTTGCCCATAGATCCGCAGGGGACCTAAGCCTCCCATCTGCGGATATTGTTACATGGCCCTTTAACAAGCACAACTGGCCTACATGCATACCTGGGTTCAAGACACTCCATTATGAGTCGTGACTGAGAAAGCGGCTTGTAGATGGCCCGCCGGGACTCCTTTCCTCCTATCTTCCTAACCCCTCCAGTGCCTGGTCTTTGAACCCCATGTTGCAAGCCATGTACAAAACATGGACACAAGCCCAAAAGTTCCTCTCAATGGACGCACACCTGCATCACCAAGCGCCCGTCTGCATGGGGGGACATGCTCAATTGGGGCCCTGGTGTGTAGCAGGGATCCAAACTCTTGCACACTTGCTGTCCCATGGTGAGCTAAATACCTTTGCAGTGTTACAAGTTGAATTTGGTCTGCTATTTGTACAGCAGTGGTGCTGCACACAACTGCACCATTGCCTGACAAGCAAACCTGGCCCACGGCCGTGGGTGAATCTCCACTCTCTGGTGTTCGCATTCCTCAACACCTGTGGTCGGTTCAATGGCGTGATGTCCTGAATCTACAGCCTCCTGGTTTCCCATCTAAACTCCCAACCACAAATGGCAAGCCTCAGGGCAATCTGGCAGAACTGTCTACAAGTGGATTATGAGAAGGAATGGACAGATCTCTTGGAAAAGCTGGGTCCGGACGTCCAGGAAGCCCGGATGCAGTTTAGCTTTTCTAAGATCCTCTAGAGTTGACAGTGGACAGCGGCGTAACTGAATTCCGCTGGACAGTTAACCCACTCTTTGTGCTGGCCACATGAACTGTGACATAGTCCATAGCCTATTAGAATGCCCCTCTGTCTGTCCCATTTAGACCGCAGTGGGATCCATGCAGCAGGAATCCATGAACATGCCCATGCCCTTCCCAGGACCATTGATCCTCCTTCATAAACTAGCGAACCTCCTCAAGCTGGTACTCTAACACTTGCTCACCAGTGCCATTTCGACGGCCAAGATATACATCCTGTGACATTTGCACCGCCCACAGCTGCCAAAGTACGAGGAATGGCTCACTGCCACATATAAAACCACCTCCTATGAGAAAATAATGTACAACTTGATGGAGAAAGCTGACATATTTCTCTTTATATGGCCCCCATTCCTGTGGACACGCTGACCATCCCCCTGCTCTACCCTCTGCTGCTTTGGGTTCCCCTCTCTCCTCCCCTCTTTCCCGCCTCCTTCCCCTCTCCCTTAATGTTCCTCTCCTCACCACATGGGTATCTGTGGATACCTCCTGCTTACATGGCTCACCCATCCTCTAACCCCTAATTTCCTCCTCTCTTGTCTGATATCACACCACTTCTTTTCTCCCTGCTCCCTCTCTCACACCCTTTTGGGCTCCGCTCCCTTTCCCTCCCAACCCTCCCCCCTATCGTTCTCATACAGTTAGATTTATTGCTCCCCGTTGCTGGGTATCCATGTATCAGTATTGATGGTAGTCCATTGCTTCTGTACCCGTGATGGATGTAAATACCATTGCCACCATTGTTAATTTTGGAGTTCTTGATAGCAATACAAATAAATCTAACAAAGAAAAATACAAACAATAATAGATTTTTTTTATTCCAAAGCCCCTTTTGAGACTGTGTTACTCACAACACAGGGCCACTGATAATGCAGATCCACAGACTCATATTCTATTGAAGTACTACTGGCCAAATTTAATTTGCATTTTGGGCTTAGTTTGTCCAGCAAATAAAAAATGTTACATGGCACAAATTTGACAGATGCACCAATGAGGGTTTATGTGCTCTAAAGCAAGGGATGTAGCTGTTAGATATCATTATCATTTAGCAAACAAATTCACCAACATGTGTGGGAATTATAAGCAAATATAAGAATGTTCTTTGCCCTCATTAGTGTTAGTAATTCCTTTCTAACTGTTTTTTTTTCAAATTGATTGCTGCTAAGGAAGTTCAAGACGTACTACATATGCTACTTAGGCCCTCATTACGACTTTGGGGGCTTTCTGAAAGACCGCCGAAGCCGCGGGCGCCACTATACCTCCAGTGCTGGCGGTATTTGTGGCTCCCTATTATGACTTTTCCACTGGGCCAGCGGAAAAGTCACATCAACATTGCAGCCGGCTCATAATAGAGCCGGTGGCAAATGCGCGATGGGGCTGTGCCTGGAGGCCCCTGCACCGCCCATGCCAAGTGCATGGGCAGTGCAGAGGCCCCCAGGGGCACCCCGAGTTCCCCTTACCGCCAGCCTTTCCATGGCAGTGTTTACTGCCATGGACAGGCTGGGGATTCATAATCCCCAAGGCAGTGGTGCTTGCACCGCTGCCCTAGGGATTATGACCGCCTGGTGGAAGCCTGGCGGTCAGTTGGAGGGGCCGCCGGTATGGCCGTGGCTAATGCACCACAGTCATAATACACCGCGGTAAACCACCAGCCTGTTGGTGGTGTTACCGCCAGCTTACCGCCGGCCGCCAAGGTCGTAATGAGGCCCTTAGATCTGAATTCATACAGCATGCCAATCTGCTATCAAGGTATACTAGTTCAGAGGGTTATTATCCCCTCTGCCAAGGTGTGAGATGTGTAAATTTGAAAAACAACAAGGCTGACCTCACTCATTATTCCCAGACTGATTAAAAATACTTTTTGCCTGATGTCACCAGGTTCCACAATGTAATTCAATCTCGTTTTATTATGCTTTATAAATGGGCATGATATTTTTTCATTCCCATAGCCATTTTTCAATTGTGGAAAAAGTTGAAGTCGTTGCAGGGGCATCAAGTCTGTTGAACTGGGGCATTAGATTACTTTGTTTAAATATACTTGAAGAAGATTAGTTAAGATGCACCGTTTCACAGTTTCAAATTCCAATCTTGCTTAACAAATAGAAAAAGTCAAAGTGCTTATTTCACTGTTTCAAATTCCAATCTCGTTTAATAAATCGAATAAATCACAGTGCTTATTTCACTGTTTCAAATTCCAATCTTGTTTAATAAATAGAATAAGTCAAAGTGCTTACATTGTATAATTTGATCTGTTAGGTACTTTGGGGCATATTTAACGGAGGTTCATGCAACGCAGAGCAGCAGGCAAAGTTACTGCGTTACCTTGCGTGAATGGTAGAGAGCTAAAAAAGTGCCATATTCACTAAGAGGTGGTGCTCTTCAGTTCTCTTCTAGCTACGGAGCCCTTGTAGTTGCCTAGCGGTGAATCAAGCACCCTTGCACCATTTGGGGAATGATTGCTATTGTGCAGGAAGGGATATCTTCCTGCACAAAAACAGTCTTGGGAGACATTTTCCTCTTTCTATGTGGAAGCAGAATGCACTAAAAAGATTTCTCCTTGGTTTCCGTGATGGAGTAAGCTGTGTAAGCACACCCCTACCTGACCACCAATAAAGCACCTCATAAGAGCCCTTATAATGTGTTTCCCTGTTTGATTAGCTGAATTTATGTATTTTTTTCAAAAATGTTGCCAAGTTTGATCCTCTTGTTTATGGTTTTGTTTGCCATATTTGAAGCATAAATGCATCCATGTGGTACGTGTTTGTATGTATTGTGTTATTTTGCACTGGCATTTATGTAGTGCTTACTACCCCTGATAAGGCATTCAAGTGTTTTCTGATGGATAGCACCCTACTTCAGGGTCCAAGGTTAGTGGTTAATCTAGTGGTTATTAGTTATTGTTAGCTATTGTATGTTATTAGAATTAGTCTTTTGCGTCAGGAAATTGTTCCATGCATTTCCTCCAGTTTCTTTGTAGTGGATTAAAGTTAACAGGAATTAGGTGTAATATTGCTATGGATTCAAGCAATGCAAGGCAGGATGAACAGATGAAGTTAGATATTGTTAGACTGTGGAGAATAGTTACACACAAGGACAATGTTTGATTTATCAGAGGTATGTCTGTTTTGTAGTAGTAGAGAGTAGAAAGTAAGGCAAAGAGGCATGTAACAGAGCAGGCTACACTTGAAGACATTAAGGAACGCAGAGGAGGAAGAGTACAGAGAGTTGTTTGATAATTAAGAAGGAAGGGGAGAGAACAATTAATAGAATTAATATAAGGTCAATTTTCATGCAGGTTTTTAAGTATATAGTGGGAGGAGCCTTTTGAGATAGCATGCAGTTTGAGGATGTAGAAACTGTAGACAAAGAAATGTGGGTTTGTCACCTTCAAGGAGATGGTATATGTTGCTGTACCTTTGTTTCTTCCATTTGAATGGCGATGATGTTGAATAGTTGGTCCTTTGATGGTTTATATGAGTAAGGAAGATTATTTCAATTCTTTTAGATTTTATTCTTGTATCTTTCTAATGATGTGAGATACTGTGTAAGTGATATCTATGGATTAATGGTCCTTTGGATTTGTCAGGTGTGATTTGGAGATGTGGATCCCCCCTATGGTTTTCATTGATCATTACATTATATATTTCTTTGAAAACAGAACATGGGGGGCATGTTTGTAAGGGCATCTAGTTCTCCCCTCGTTCTAGCAAAATGGCTTTGTAAAGGGAATATGCTGATTTATGTCTTCCTTGATCTTTGTGGGTTCTATGGCGGCATCTACTTGTAGGAAGAGAAGCCAGAATTTATGATGATGCTTGCTATTGCAAAGTATATTATAGAGACTCACTACTGGATCATTTTGGGAATAACCAGGTTTAACCATTTTTCTAAACTTTAAGTGATTCTCAGTTGCTTCCTAGGGACCAGCTTTAGGGCAGTGCCACCAGTGCGGCCGCCTCGGGTGCTGACCTGGAGGGGGAGCACTGACCTCAGTAGGGGCGCTGTGTTTGGCAATAACTTTTAAAAGCACCTGCTGCAGAGTTTCTTGTGCATCCAGCTTTCAGGCAGCAATTAATATGTCAAGATACCTATTGTGCTCCTGCTACTGAGAGAGATCGGGGTTTTATCTAGGGGCAGTTTTGACTTGCGATAAAGTACCTCAGAGGTTTTATATGCCTGCTGCAAAGAACCTCTACTGTGCAGATCTGTATTTTATGTGGATAGCAGAGTGGATTAGTAATACCAGCCTTTAGCAGTGCTTTAAAATAAATTAAATGTATGTAAGAGAGGGGCTGTAGAGAGATGAGGGGCACTTCTGCTGGGTGGAGTAAAGGGAATCCGAGGAGGAGGGCATAGAGGATGTGACAGATGAATTGTCTTGCACTTCAGAGACATTATAGAACCTTTTAGAACTGCAAAGATATTAATTCATATGCTTACATAGAAATAGTTGGATTATTCATTTTCATTGTTAAGAGTGGAATGCTATGGTATACTCGTCAGAATAATCCATTTTAGTCAGAATGAGTGATTTTGTTGCTTATATAGTTTGAGGAAATCACAGATTTGGAAAGATGCATATGAGTGTTTAAAGTGTGCAGAAAGTTGATTGACACAGCTCATCCACTGGAGCATTCATGTGGCGTGTAGAGTCAAGAACAATTCCAAGATTTCATACTTCTTCAGTTATTCTCAGTAAAGGTCCAAGTTTACCCAGACAGAAAACTAGAAGATGCTTATTTTTCAATTCATCCCAGGTCAGTATTTCAGTTTTTGAGGCATTTAACTTGAGGTGATTCCACATCATCCACTGCATTGCAATTGTGAGGCAAGTGTTGTGTTATAAGTCTTCTAATTCGTCTAAGTCTGAGGGATGTTCCAGATTAAGATTTAAATGTCTGTCACCTGTGTAGTTGTAGGGGGTAAGTTCAAAACTGTTGAAGAGATCTAATGATGGTTTTTTCTATCCTGGTGAAATACATGCTTTTAGGCAATAAGATCTGAAGACAAAGGGGGAGTATGAATCAGATATTGCCTGCTGTTTAGGTAAGAGAGCATCCAATTAAGAGTGAATCTGTATATGCCAATTTATTTTAGTCTAGGAACTAAGGTACATAAGAAGTAATACACTTACACCAATTTTTTTGTGATTGGTCTGATTCAGCCCGTGTTCCTGCTCAGAATTCTGTTTGCAGTTCAGAGAGTAGTTGCTTTCTTCTATGAATTCTGGCGAAGTGCTGCTCTCTCCATAAATTTGCCCAGGAAAAGTCCATTGAAGACTGGTCTGCAGCTGTTAGGATCTTGTGGAGCCAAGTTGTTTTTCTGGAGTAGTGGGTGTATGTATCCTTTTTTCAATACCTGTGGGAAAAATCCTGTATTTAAGCAGTTATTGATAATATTTTTTATATTCATTGCGGCTAGCAGGAGATGTGGCTTAGTGGCTGAAAGAACAAGTTGGCAGAACAAGACTGAAAATCCACGCACAGACCGCCATGCATGGAAAAATTAGACGCACCTTCCGAGACGTGGCTGAAAAACGACACGCCGCCAGCTTCGCAGCAGAAATCGATGCTATACCGGCATCGCGGCTGGAAAATCAACGCACGGAGCTCGAAGAACAACGCTCACACCCACTGACGGAGGATGATAATGTTGCAAACCACATGGTGTGTTTCTGCTGAGACCGTGCGGCAGGATTTTCGATGCAAACATAGCTGGGCATGGAAAAATGACACAACGCCTGCCCGCACCGAGTGCTGCCCGGATCGATGTATCACTCCCCTTTAGAGAGGAAAAACGGTGCACGCCGGCCCGACCGGAGAAGAAGAAACGAAACATGAGCTCGCTTGCGGGTGAGAAATCGACGCACTGCTTACCTTTTTAGGCGCACACTCGCCCATGCGGGTTATTTTGACGCGAGCAGGTACATTTCCACGCTAACAGTGTTAGTGTTGTATTTAAAATCACATGAAGACTCTTTTGTTTTTTTAATCAACAACTTGTCTTGTTTATGTTGGATTTTTGTCGTTTTGGTCTTGTTTTGTTTAGATAAATAATTTCTATTTTTCTAAACCTCTGTTGTGTCATTTTGTAGTGTTTTCAGTGAGTTACTGTGTGTGTTGGTACAAATGCTTTACACCTAGCACTCTGAAGTTAAGCCTGCCTGCTCGTGCCAAGCTACCAAGGGGGTGAGCGGGGTTAGCTGAAGGTGATTCTCCTTTACCCTGACTAGAGTGAGGGCCCTTGCTTGGACAGGGGTAACCTGACTGACAACCAAAGACCCCCTTTCTAACAATTAGTATGTAAGAAGCTCCAGTCATCCAAACACAGATTTTTTCCACTGAGTTTATTGTCTCCAATTATGTATTTGTGGTTAGGTGAAATTCCAACTTTCTTATTTTTGTTCTATGTTCTGTAAGTTGCTGAGAGGCAGTGGTATTCAGCTGATATTTTAGGTGGAATCATAAGTGAAAAGGTAATGATGAGTCTATGAAGTTCGCCGACAGGCCAATGGAGAATGCTATACCAACATTTAAATCAGGCCCTGATTTAAAATATTTAGGGGAGCTCAATGTTAAAAAAAAATTGAGCCTCTATTGAAAATATTTCTTGAGCTGACATTTAGCATAATAATAAAATGTATAACATTTCTTGAAAATCTCTATCCTAGGAGGTTGAGCTAAAAGCCAAATGTGGTGGATACTCTCTAATAGAGCTCCACATCAACGCTTGCCCTTCACTTCTGCCCCACTATCAACAGGGTAACTTGCATTATATACTAATGGACTGCAGAGTGCTCATCCCTCGCTATTGTATGGAACACATCACCTTATCCCTCTGAAGCCCTGTTGATGAAGGTTTTTCCTGAATCCTAGGCCAAGGGCCAGGTGGCTGCCCATCGCCCACTGAGGCATGAAAGACAGTGGGTCTCCTGTGAGCCCAAGACCACGCCTGACACAAGTAATGTTCTTCAGGTGCAGATAGAGCACAGACCCCTTGCTTACCTGAACGATTAAAGGGGCCACCTCATCATGCTGGCAGGAGAATGCGGCAACAGGATTTGATGAAACTGGATCCAACTGTGGCATCACAGCAGCTACTTTGGAGGCTTCTGCCAGGGACTTTATCCACAGTATTCCACACAACCGCACCTCACTAGTGGCCTGGAGCTGCCTGATCCTTAACCTGCCTGTTCTACCACCCAGTGCTCTGCATAGGTCTGGTGGCCATGCCTTGAGGCCTTGAGGATTTGTGCCTAGAGAAAGCTGCAGAATACCACTGCAACAGCACTATGGGCCATCTTGCATCTGTAATGGCTCTCCCCCTGACCTGCGGTATGCTCTGAGGGTTGGGCTAGGCCAAGGCACAAGAAGTCAATCAATCAATCAATCAAAGGCATTTGTATAGCGCACTGCTCACCCGGAGGGTCTCAAGGCGCTGGGGGGGGGGGAACGCTACTGCTCGAACAGCCAGGTCTTGAGTTGCTTCCTGAAGGCGAGATGGTCTTGCGTTGTCCGGAGGTGGATGGGGAGGGAGTTCCATGTCTTGGCTGCCAGGTAGGAGAAGGATCTTCCTCCGGCGGTGGCTCTGCGGATGCGGGGGACAGTGGCGAGAGCGAGGCTGGCGGAGCGGAGCTGGCGGGTGGGCTTGTGGAAGGTCAGGCGGCTGTTGAGGAACTTGGGGCCCAGGTCGTGGAGGGCCTTGTGTGCGTGGGTGAGGAGTCGGAACGTGATTCTTTTGTTGACGGGGAGCCAGTGCAGGTCTCTCAGGTGTTCGGAGATGTGGCTGTGTCGGGGGATGTCCAGGATGAGTCGTGCTGAGGCGTTCTGGATCCGTTGGAGTTTCTTCTGGAGTTTGGCGGCGGTGCCGGCGTAGAGGGCGTTCCCGTAGTCCAGCCGACTGGTGACGATGGCCTGGGTGACCGTCTTCCTGGTCTCGGTGGGGATCCACCGGAAGATCTTTCGAAGCATGCGCAGGGTGTTGAAGCATGAAGATGAGACGGCGTTGACTTGTCTGGTCATCGAGAGGGAGGAGTCCAGGATGAAGCCTAGGTTGCGAGCGTGGTCCGTTGGCTTGGGGGTGGCTCCCAGGGCGGGGGGCCACCAGGAGTCGTCCCAGGCGGATGGTGATGATCCCAGGATGAGGACCTCCGTCTTGTCTGAGTTCAGTTTCAGGCGGCTGTTCTTCATCCATTCGGCGACGTCTTTCATCCCTTCGTGTAGGCTGGCTCTGGCGGCGTCCGGGTCGCTGGTGAGGGAGAGGATCAGCTGGGTGTCGTCGGCGTAGGTGATGATCTTGAGGTTGTGTTGACGTGGGATGGTTGCGAGGGGGCTCATATAGACGTTGAAGAGGGTGGGGCTGAGCGATGACCCTTGTGGAACTCCGCAGATGACTTCGGTGGCCGCTGACCGGAATGGGGGGAGGCGGACTCTCTGGGTTCTTCCGGCGAGGAATGAGGTGATCCACTCCAGGGCCTTCTCCTGGATGCCGGTGTTGTTCAGGCGCTGTACCAGGGTGCGGTGGCAGACAGTGTCGAACGCTGCGGAGAGGTCCAGGAGGATGAGGGCCGCAGTTTCCCCATTGTCCATTAGGGATCTGATGTCGTCTGTGGCTGCGATGAGGGGAAGTCAGCATAGGAGGGATACAGAAACTTGTGAACGGGGTTCAGCTGTACAATTCCAGTGTTCTCTTTATGGGTAATACAAGGAACTACCTGTTAACCACCAGTACAAGCTATAGATATACCCAATCAGCAACTGCCAACCCATTGGGTACCTGAAGATACCCTGGCCCTTGTCTTAGGACACAAGTCCACAACAACAAAGGTGTAAGGAGATGTGATCTGGGAGTCCTGAGTGGTACACGCCCCACTCTCATGAAATACTGTCATGATTTGCCCCACCATGGCAGCCTACTGCCAAATCCCCAGTTGCTTACGATGACTGCAGCTCATCCAAGTGGATCACTGCGAGTGACTGGGCCCTTAATTGTCAATAGCCTGCCCATAAAAGAGAGTTTCCTGCCTGTAGGCCCGTTGCTTCCCTGGCATTGATCTGTAGAGGGCCCCCCAGTGGCCCACACACTTGAACACCATCTTGGCAGTCAGGAGGAACAATTTCTCTGTTACCCTAGATGGGCCTCCTCCTTCACAAATGGATTGAATAATCAAGCAGGACTCATCATAGTGTGGTCACTGAGATCTCAGCCCTAGACAGTAAAACTCATGTGACCACTACAGTGCCACATGTTGCATCTCAAATCCTCAGCTTGCCAATTTCTCGTCTCCAAGGCTGTTAGCCATGTCAAGGCACCCTCAAAGCCAACTACCACAGCCACATTATGAGATCTGCTCATGGAGGCACTCCTTAAAGAAGTATCAGCCATTGGGGCCACCATCACCACCGTGGATGCCAAAATGTCTGACCTCACATCTGAAGTTAAGTCTGTGACACAGGACATATACACTATCCAAACACATCTGGAAAAGGTAGACCAGCAACTGGATGTGGTGGAAGCCCAATATGAGTACCTATCAGATTGAGGGCAAGATATAGGGGGTCATTACAACCCTGGCGGATGGCGGAGAACCGGTGGTAAGACCGCCAACAGGCTGGCGGTCTTACCTTGGTGTATTATGACCATGGCGGTTACCGCCATCGTCATCTGCCAGTTCTCCATCCCGCCCGCCAGGGTGGAGATGACCGCCGGGCTGGAGACCTGAGTCTCCAGCCCGGTGGCCGTCAGTATACCGCCGGCGGTATTTGGACCCGGCTTACCGCCGTGGATTTCCAGCGGTTTCAACCCATGCAGTGCCAGGGAATTCCTTCCCTGGCACTGATAGGGGTCTCCCCACCCCAACTCCCTCCCCTACACCCCCACCACCCCCCAAAGGTGGCAGGGCCCCCCTCCCCACCCCGACCCCCAACATAACATTACTTACACACCCGACACGCATGCAGGCACCACCAACACACACACGCACACACCCCGACATACATGCCTACATCCACACACACCGTCATACACGCACACCCACATTCAAACATACACGCACACATCCATAGAGACATACCCACAGCCATAAACGCACTCATTCCCATACACACAACACCCCCGCAAGCATACACGCACTCACACACCCCCTCTACATACACACACGCACACCCCCATGCACGCACACAACCCAAAACACCTCCCCACCCCCCTCCCCTAACGGACAATCGACTTACCTGGTCCGTCGATTCTCCGGGAGGGGATGGGAGCCATGGGGGCAGCTCCGCCGCCACCACAACGCCAACAGAACACCGCCACGGCGAATCACAAGACGTGATTCGCTGGGCGGTGTTCTGTTGGCGTGGAGGTGGAGCAACCTCCACTTCCCCGCCGCCCGCAAGTATGGCTGTTGGCGGCTCTCCGTCGGAATAACGACGGAGAGCAGCCAACAGTCATAATACGCCGAGCGGCAAACCACCTGCACAGGCGGTCTTCCACACGGCGGTCCCTCGGCGGTCTTGCAAAAAGACCGCTGAGGTCGTAATGACCCCCTTAGAGTTCCTTCCTCAAAAAGTAAATGACCTAGAAGACAGGGCAAGAAGAGATAACTTTATCTATTGAGTCGCAGAAGGAATAGAACAAGACAAAGGCCCTTATTATGACATTGGCAGTGAGTGCCGCTTACCGCCATGCTGATTGCTGCCAATATACCACGACTGCGGCAGTATACCACTAAGCGTATTATGACCCACACATAGAAATCCGCACACCATACAGACACACACACACGTCCGCCAGCCCAAAGGTCAGTGATAAAATGGCGGCACCAAAACCCACACCGTTACACCAATAGAAATATGCCCACTGCATTATGACCCACGAAACACCGCAGCGAACATTCAACCGCGGTAAACCATTGCGGTACATACCGCTGTGCTCAAAATACACACACACATACAAAACAACACTACATTGGACAATTCAAACTACACACACCTGACACACATACACACACCACACCCACACCACTATAAAACACACACCCACACTACACACAACCCTTTGCGACAAAAAAATTGACAACTGAGAGAGAGACACGCCAGGAGCACCCGCTGAAACAGAGCCACAGAACACCATCACCCATACACCATCCACGTACATCACAGCACACACCTCAACACATCACCCCACATACCCTCACACACAACACACACACTACACCCATGTCACCACAAAGACACCCCAGGATCTCAGAGGAGGGGCTAAGGGTCATGGTGGAGGAAATCATCCGGGTAGAGCCACAGCTATTCGGGTCACGGTGCAGCAGACGTCCTTTGCTAGGAAGATGGAGCTATGGCAGGGAGTCATGGACAGGGTCAACGCCGTGGGACAGCACCCCAGAACAAGGGATTACATCAGGAAGAGGTAGAACGACCTACGTGGGAAGGTGCGTTTTGTGGAAGCAAGATATAAGATAGCTGTACTGGGGACTAGTTGTGGGGGAGGACCCCCACCTCCTCCCCCACAACTAACAACATGGGAGGAGCAAGTTTTGGCGATCATGCATCCTGAGGGCCTGCCAGGAATAGCATGAGGACTGGACTCTGGTAAGTCAAATATTTACTACTTTCATCCCCCCACTACCTGCATGAGATCACAAACTCCTACCCCTACCCTCACCCCCATCACTCCACCACCTCACATATATCCCACCATCACAACCCACCCATCCCAATACCAAGCCCTGCATGCAACAACAATGCATGGACCCCCATCACAGACCTGCATGGACACCCATCACCACAACATGCACACTAGTGACAATCACTTAGCCAACCAAATCACAACTCACACAAGCCAAAGCTGCCTTTGTAATAACAACCATAGAGGGAAACATACCCATGCACAAGATGTCACATGCAGAAACAATAACACTTCATTTACATCCCCAAGGGACCCCCACACAACGTCACCGGAGAGGAGGTGACAGCAACATACAGTCCCCCCCAGAAGAGGCCCACAGTGGTGACAGCAGCTCCGCACACCTGGATCAAGTTGACCAACCTGACCCATCAGGGACTTCTGGGCAGTCGGTGACCCAGCCACAGTCCCATACCACCACAGAGCCTCCCCCTCAGAAAACACCACCACAGCACCCACCCAGCGGGCCCATACCTCTGTCCCCAGGACATGTCAATCAGCAGTGTGTCCGCCACTACAGGGACCCCAGGTAACCACACAAACGATAAGGGACCTGGGGTCAGTGGCAGTAGGCACACAGTTCAGGGGACAGAGGCACAGGACAACAGGGAAGCTGGGAGGACTTCTGTGCGACAGGGGGAGGACAGGCCAAGGGAACCGGATCTCCACAGGGCACTCACCAACATCCTGGGAGCATACCACCATTCCCAGGAGACCATGGGCCAGATACTGGCCAAGCTTCAGGGGACCCAGTGGCTGCAGGAGGGACAGTACCTGGGGATCAGGGAGGACCTGAGGGACATCCACACCACCCTGGTCACCATTGCAGGGGTGCTGGCAGACATAGCCAACACCATGAGGGAGGCAGTGCACACCAACGGGCCCCTGACACAAGCCACAACGAAGTACAGCCCTCTACCCACCTCCGCCGACGCTAGTGGAGAGGAGGCCCCGCCACAGGAACAACAGGCCACCAGCACCCCTCCCCCTGCAGAAGGAGAACCACCATGCAAAAGGTCCCTGCGATCCAGGCAGAAGCCAGAGAACATTGCTTAGACCCCCACCAGGAAATAAGACTCCTGTGAATGTCACCCTTGTGCCCCACTCTGTCACCTTGTCCACCTTGAACTGCAATTGCCCCACTCCCTATGCCCCCTTGGACAATGCATCTGTGATACCAATAGACTGTACTCTATACTGGACATTCCTCCACCATCAACCCAGCCCATTGCAATACCTCCCACACTTATTATCAAAGAAATAAACACCTTTGGAACTAATACAAGTATGGAGTCTGTCAATTGATTGAAAAATGTATTTGTTTAACAAGCTGTAAACATTGCAATTCAAATGTACAGTTATATATACATTGGTATGACCTGTAGTGGGCAGCAGTAAATACACCAGGAGCCAGATTGGGGATTCAGATATCTGAAAATAGAGATGCGAAAGGGAACAGTAAGTGCCCATAGAAATAGGAAAATCAGGCTGCCATGTACAATGTCCAACACAAAACTGCAATGGAAGGTGAAGTTACAGTGTCTTACCTGCGTGTCACTGGAAGTACTGTTGAATTATAGTAGTTATGTTGTCCACATCCTCTTCCTCTGCCTCCTCTTCGTCACTGTCCACAGGCTCCACTGCTGCCACACGCCCATCTCCAACCTCATCCTCCTGCAGAAAAGGCACCTGATGGCATTCAGTATGGTTGACTGCCCAACAGAGAGGGATCTCAGGAGGTCAATAGCCTCCTCACTGAGGGCAGCAGGGCTGACTGGGGCAGGGCCTGAGGTGCCTGGGGTGAAGGAGATGCCCACCCTCGTGAGTGAGCGGGCACGGGAAACTTGCTGAGGGGCTGCTGAGAGGGCGGTGCTGCTATGGGAGTGGCGGATATACCTGTAGTTAGGGTGGCCACCGAGGTGTCCGCCACCACCAGGGAGCTGCCATCAGAGGAGGTGTCGCTGTCAGAACTGTCCCCTCCTGTCTCCATTGTGGTGCTCCCCTCGCCCTCCATCCCACTGGTGCCCTCACCCTTGGTGGATTCGCCCTCCAGGCCCATGTGGGATGCAGCTCCCTCCGACGCCGGTGCCTCTGCTCCTCCGCCAGATGATGCTAATGCACACAAGGACAGGGTGACAAAACAAAAAGGAGGGGGAGAGACAGAGGATACACTTGGTCAATGCCAGCAACAACACTACTGTTGGCGTACAAAACTCACAGGGAACAACCCTATGCACTAGGCCCTGCACTACCAATTACAATGCTAGTCAGCAGGCCATGGGGTACAATGCCTAATGCCATTAGCTGCACACCTGAAACCCACAGGACCCTGCCCAGTAGTAGATGCCCACTAATATTATTGGGGATGGAGTGCATCTGAGCTTACCCATCATAGAACCGACCCTGCCATGTTCGCCCTGGCCTAGGGACAACCACAGACCCACATCCCCCACCCAGGTGACACCTTAACGCGCGCAAATTCATGATTCTGAATCTGTACTCACCCCTTGTGGCTGCTGTGATGCCTTCAAGTGCCCATCCAACTCCGGATAGGCCACTGCCAGGATGCAGAACATCAGTGGGGTCAGGGTACGACGGGCACCCCTTCCTCGTTGGGAGGCCAGCCTCAGCTGGGCCTCCGCCGTCTTCCTTGCCCAGCGCCGCAGGTCCTCCCACCATTTGCGACAGTGGGTGCTCCGCCTGTCAAAGACCCCTAGGGTCCGCACGTCCTTGGCGATGGCAAGCCTAATACCCTTTTTCTGATGGGCGCTGACCTGCAGAAAAAGACACAGAAGAAAAGATATTATTCATACCGTCCAGACTGTTATACTCATGGCCAAACATGTCCCTCCCATCCCCTTATGCACAGACATTGCCCTCTGAACATTCAGCACTCTGCCCAGGACCCCTCAGCACTCCCCACACGAGGCTTACACACACAGACTCCATACATTGATGCCCCACGCATCGTGCTCACAGTGTACTCACCTGTTTGTCTGGAGGATCATAAAGTAAAGGCTACTGGGGTGAGACCCCATCCACTAGTCTCTCCAACTCCTCCGAAGTGAAGGCAGGGGCCCTTTCCCCAGACACTCGGGCCATAGTCGCTTCCAGACACAGGTCACAGCAGCACTTGAAGTGTAGGTCCTCTCCTGTTGATGGTCAGGTAGCAAGTGAGTGAACAGATAAAAAATGGCAGTCACGTCCGCGGCGGTGCATACCGTCACTGCCGGCGTACATCACCATTGGCTCCTGGAACCCATAGGCCCCAATGATAGCCAATGATGTGTTGCACGGCGGTCGCACAACGTCAGCGGAATTACAGGTCAGGCAGACGCCATTTCAGGGGGGCAAAGGCCATGGCACCTAACTGCGTCACAGCAGACATAGGCACATTAACGGACCTTCATGTTCACATACTGGTTCTGTAAAAAAAGCAAGGCATATTAATCCTAGTATATGTTTGAATATGACCATCTGCTCACCGTTTTTCACCCTAGAGTTCAACCGCTGAGGATGAATAGGAGAAGGAGACATCTCCGTGTACAGACCCCTGGTGGACCTGACGACAATGGAAGAAAGGCACATTATCCTAACCTACAGACTTGATAGGGCCACAATCCAAGAGCTGTGTGCCCAATTGGAGCCATACCTGATTTCAGCTATCCGCCACCCCACAGGTATCTCCCCTCTAGTGCAGATCCTGTCAGTTCTCCATTTCTTGGCAAGTGGTTCCTTCCAAGTGACAGTGGCCATGGCATCAGGGATGTCACAGCCTATGTTCTTCAACGTGCTGACCAGACTGTTGTCTGCCCTGACGAAACACATGCGCAGCTACATTGTATTCCTCCAGGTGGAGGATTTGGCCACAGTGAAGGCTGACTTCTGTGCAATGGGACATATCCTCAACATCATTGGTGCTATTGATGGTACACATATTGCCTTTGTCCCACCCAGGAGAAATTAACAGGTGTTCAGAAATCGAAAGAGTTTTCACTCTCTGAATGTGCAGATGGTGTGTTTGGCGGACCAGCACATCTCCCATGTCAATGCAAAGTTTCCTGGCTCTGTGCATGATGCCTTTATCTTGAGGAATAGCAGCATCCCATATGTGATGTGTCAACTCCAGAGGCACAGGGTGTGGCTAATAGTTGAGCCCATGGTCCCCACACAGTTGATGTAGGTATATGGATGTGGGGTTGGCCCTAAGGGTGAGTGTCTGGCTAACAGGTATCCCTCGATATTTACAGGTGACTCTGATTACCCCAACCTCTCATGGCTACTGACCCCAGTGAGGAATTCCAGGACAAGGGCAGAGGAACGTTACAATGAGGCACATGGGTGAACAAGGAGGATCATTGAGCGCACCTTTGGCATCCTGAAGGCCAGATTCCGGTGCCTCCATCTGACAGGTCGATCCCTGTACTACTCAACTAAGAAGGTGTGCCAGATTATCGTTGCATGTTGCAGGGCATTTGCAACAAACAAATGTGTACCTGGAGGGCATTCATTCTGGCATGGCAGCCCAACAGAGAGCATTCCAGGCTCTGGCCAACTCATTGATGGCAGTCATTGTCCCTGTCTCCAGCCTCCCCCCTCCAACGTCCTCTACCCAGTCCCATTCCTCTCAACCCCAGCCTATCCCAAGCACACCTTCAGACCTGTATGCACCCAAATCAAGACACAGAAGTGGCTCAGGCAAACACAAGCACAACACTTCATCCCACAGGCCCTCACACAAGCACCATCCCGATGCAGACAGACCAACATCCACTGCCTCCACTGTGTCCCCCTCCTCCTCCTCCTCCCTCCCAGTTGTGTCTCCACTCACACCTGCATGCACTACATACTCATCCACTACCTCCATCACCAGAACACTTATCACAACATCCCCCTCACCGGCAGTCATCACCCCACATCCATGCATAGGTCCCCTGTGTCCTCTCCCATTGTGTCTGTACCCCCTCCTCCCAAAGTACACAAACGCAAGCACTCTGACACCCAAAAGCCATCCACCTCACAACAGCATCCAGCCCATGCACCTGTACCCAAACACACCAGACTGACACCTCCTACTACCACCACTCCCTCTTCCTCCACTCCCAAACCTTCACCCTCTTCTAGCCCCAGTGTACCTAAAAGGCTTTTCCTCTCCACCATTGACCTATTCCCTGCCCCTCCCCTCGTCCTTCACTTCGGGCCAGGGTGGGCAGAACCCAAGCCAGCTCCTTAGCCACCCAGTCCACGGCCACTGTAGTTTCTACAGCTACTGCATGTGTGAGAAGCTCCAAGGAGGCACCCGTCAACACAGCCAGTGTGCCTGCACCACCTGCCAAGGGCAAGACGGGGCTGCCAGCTAGCAAGGGCAAGAAGGGGACACCAGCCAGCAAGGGGAAGGAGGAACCACCAGCCAGCAAGGGGAAGGAGGCACCACCAGCCAGCAAAGGGGAGGAGGCACCACCAGCCAGCAAGGGGAAGGGAGGGAAGAACAGCCAGCAATGGCAGGAAGGGAACAACAGCTGGCAGAAGCAAGGATGCACCACCATCTGCCAAGGGCAGGAAGGGGACAACAGCTGCCATGGCCAATGTAAAGGGAACTGATGCCGCAGGCAGGATGGATCTTGTGCCTGGGGCTGAAGCAGCATCTGGGCAAACAACACCAGCCATGGCACTTCAGCCATCCGAGGCTGCAGGGGAAGGGCTGGAGCATCCCACGCCACTGACAGCACCGCCACCTGCTCCGCCGGCAGCACCACCACCTGCACCGCCAGCAGCACCACTGCCAGTAGCAGCAGCCCCAGTGGGAAGCCGTCCAGGGCTGCAGGGGAAGGGCTGGAGCCTCCCCCCACCACTGACAGCACCGCCACCTGCACCGCGACTGCAATCCACTGAGCAGCCGTCACCGCCGGCGAGCAGTGTGTAGTCATGACTACATGAGCTGTAGTGCATCCTGGCCCCTGCAACACCTGTAGGTGTGACACACAGGTGAGAGACTATGACCTTGCACAACCCAGGATCAGCATCACAGGGCACAAGGCCACCTCCAGAACCAGTGAAAGAATGCATCCATTCACCCCCTCCTTGCCAGGATGAAGCACACTGGGCACAAAGCCCCCTCCAGAACCAGTGGGAGAAGGCATCCACTCACCCCCTCTTTACCAGGATGAAGCACACTGGGCACAAGGCCCCCTCCAGAACCAGTGGAAGAAGGCATCCACTCAGCCCCTCCTTGCCAGGATGAAGCACACTGGGCACAAAGCCCCCTCAAGAACCAGTGCAAGAAGGCATCCACTCACCTCCTCCTTGCCAGGATGAAGCACACTGGGCACAAAGCCCCCTCCAGAACCAGAGGAGAAGCCATCCACTTAAGAGACTGTGGCTTTGCACTCCCCAGGACCAAGCAGTGGGCAAACCACCCACTTGAGAGACTGTGGCTTTGCACTCCCCAGGACCAAGCAGTGGGCAAACCACCACTTGAGAGACTGTGGCTTTGAACTCCCCAGGACATTGCAGAGGGCATGTAGCCCCCTCCAGGAGCAGTGGCTTTGTACCATCTTCCAGCTGAGGTGTCCCCCATTCCCTGTCCTCCTGAGGTGCCTGTGTGTTTTCAACCTGATGCCCCTGCAGTGTTCTCTTTGTATTGAGGGAGGAGTCAAGTGTGGCCTTGGCCTATGTGTTATGGCCCTGTGGGCCACGGACATTTTGGAGTGGGCATTGTCACTCCATTTGTATATATTGTACATACTGTTTATTGCTTTAAGGACGTATTTATCTAAATTTATAATATTACACTCACTTTCATCAAATCTTTTTTGTCCTTGCATTATTCCTAAGGGTTACGGGGTGTATATGTGATGTTGTTGCATCTGTTTGTGTGTATGGTGTTGGGGTGGGGGTGTTGCGTGTTGCGTGTGTGTGTCACTCTCTTTTTCCTCCCCCCTCTTGTGTGCTAGGTGCACTACTCACCGTGGTCATCTTCGCCACCCTTCATGTTCCTGGTGTAGGAGGAGGTAGACCAGCATTGCAAATATGTGCATTTCGGGCTCCATGATGTCGTGGTTCTTCCTTGTGTGTCGAGAGGTGAGTCGTTTCCCTTCTGTGTACTGTTTCTGCCGTGCTTTTGATGCTGTTGGTACTGCCCCAGAAAAGGTGGCGGATTGGTGTGTCATAATACAGTGGGCGGTACATTGTCTTCCACCTGGCTGTTGGCGGTTAACGCCACGGTGTTTGTTGCTATTGCTGTGGCGGTCGGAGTGTTAAAGTGGCTGTATGTGTTGGCGGTTTCCGCCGTGGTCATAATTCCATTTTTCTTACTACCGGCCTGTTGGTGGTATTACTGCCGCTTTATCACCGATTGCCAGGGTTGTAATGAGGGCCAAAATGCTTAGTAATCCTACATCGATGCTACAGAAACTCCTCAACCTACAGCTGTCAGAACCACTGCAGTTTCAGCAAGCCCACTGGAGCTGCTTGTATGGTGCAGCACACTCAACCATGCTACAAGCAATCATAGCACATGTGCTTCATCACCAACACACCAGGATCACTGGCAGCATTATGGAGGGTGATGGAACTAACACTACTCGTTGGCAACCACATTTCTTTATCAGCAGATTACTCTAGGATTACCAATACTAAATGGAGGAAACTCCTCACCCTTCACCATAGATTGAAACACAAGAACCTAAACTATGAAGCTTGTGGTTATGGATGGCAAGACAAAAGAATTCATGGACTCAGGAGACTTATAGCTGTTCTTCAACACTTTGTAAGACTCCACCATGGGCATTGCAACTTCCAGAACAACTGAAGCCCTCAGCAAGGAAAGAGACAGGGTCAAATCATGATCCTTTCTTGCACTAAGGTCCAGAGAAATGTGGAAATTGAGTACAGAATTAATCATGTTTGCCATCTGATCCTATGTAGTATTGTCCCTGTGTGACATATCAGTCTTCCATTTGGCTCCATACCTAAGCCGGTTACTCTCATTCGTGGCACTGCATACATATATTCCTCTACCCTCGCTTGGCTTACTACTGTGCCATGAAGTTACCCCTGGTCTTGGTGGTTAGTGTATGCAATGCCCCTTATTTGTAGCTTTGGCAGACAGCTGGTTGCTATATTATTACCAGAGTTGTTAGATAGCCCTTGGAGTTAACATATGCAAGGTGAGTCTTGGGTGTCTGGCCTGTAGAGGGGAGGTGGTGTATTTCCCAGTGTCCTGAATTGCCTCCCACAGCCTCTCTCTCTCCTGCCCATGGCTCTTGCCCAGGCAACCTATGGACAATTGTAGTGAGCCACATGCTATGGACAAATGTATCTAGCCTCATGTCCTCCACCTGGCACATTCCCATCCCTATAGGTTCCCTAGTGGAGCAATGGCTTTGAGCTGGTACAGATGCAAGCTCTATATCCTAAGTTTAGTGTTCTCTTCCATTTTCGTACTCTTCTTTTTTCATTCCACTCTAGTCATCTCCCGAGAATGACCACTATCCACCCCACATGCCATATTTGCTTCCACTTTGAGATTGTCAAAACAACCCAACTGATCTGGACTGTAAGTTTAGTCCCTTCAAGCCCAACACATGTGAGTGTGTCTTGCTTTGTCCAGGGGCCACCGGCTTGGCCTGCTTGAGTGGATTAGAATGAACCTCTCCTTTTCTCTTACCACCTCCCTTCCAGCTATTGACTGGGTCCATTTCAACACTTCAAAGCTAATACATCACTCAGGCCGGTGGCATACTCAGACAATCCTGTTACTCATTAGGATGTCCAAACCACAGAATCAGATCACCATAAATGTGAGTGGCCTGTCCAATTACATCAAGCCAAACAAGCTTTTGCACTTTCTTCAGACAAAGCAGGCAAACATAACCCACCTGCAACTGACCCATCTCTTCCCAGAGGAATCATCAAAGCTTAAGTGTGATTGGGTGGTTGCAGTTATCAGTAGCAGTAAGGTTGTGATAGGCCAGCATGAGATCCTCTCTCAAAAAGATGATCCAAAGTATATGGGGTGACCATCCTTGTTGGGAAGAGATGATCCCTTGTAGGCTTACCTACAGAGGTCAGGGAGTTAAAGGCCCTCCTTTATGCAGACAATATCTTGCTCCTCTTGTCTCACCCAGAGCCTTCCATCCCAGAAGTGATGTCCATCATCTTTCACTTCTCACAGTTGTCTGGCTACTTCATAAACTGGACAAAATGTGAGGCCTTCCCCATGTGCAGGGTCTCTAATGAAGCCAGAATACATGGTTACAATATGCAGTGGGTCTCAGAAGGGGTTGGGTAACTGATTGTCCAAATGAACAGAGGACTCTTTCACAAGGTGGAGGATAACTTCCATCCTCTGATAGCTCACACCAAACAGGACTTCCTGAAGTTGTTCAGCTGAGCCTATCTCTCGGGGAGAATATACAGGCAGTAAAAGTGGTTGTAGCCCCACGGATTAACTACATCTTCGGCATGCTACCCCTACAGATACCTTGGCACATCCTGGCGAGCATTGATGTTGATATTAAATACTATGGGGGTGATTCTAACCCTGGCGGTCGGTGATAAAGCGGCGGCCAACCCGCCAACAGGCCGGCGGTCCAGAAAATGGAATTCTGACCCTGGCGGGAACCGCCAACACAGCCCGCCACATTAACACTCCGACCGCCACGGCGGGACCGACAAACAGCGCGGCGGTCACCGCCAACAGACAGGCGGCAGACAATGTACCGCCCACACTATTATGACCGGCCAATCCGCCACCATTTCCGGGGCGGGACCACCGCCGATAAAAACACGGCGGAAACAGACTACGAATGGGAAAACGCGCACCTCTACACACTCCACGAGGAAGGAGGACAGCATGGAACCCGAATTAAACATCCTACCTGCTCTCGTCTACCTGCTCATCCACCACGAGTACGAACGCCGGCGCAGACGACAACGGTGAGTACTGCACCTACGACACAGGGGAGGGGGGAGGACGAAAGGTTACGTGCACACACATACGCGATACACCCACCCCCCCAAACCATGTACACACCAATGCAGAGCAACAAGTCACAGTGACACCACCCAAACCTCCGTAAAAAAAGCAAGGACATATTTAAATTGTGACTCGAAATTTATGGGAAATAAAAACCACTGATAAGTCACGGTCAAATAGCAATAACAATTAAAAAAAAACAATTCAATATCCAGTGCATACGAGAAACCGAGGCAATAAGTCCTGCACATCTAACGATATTCAAAGTGTCCGTGGGCCAAAGTGTATCAACACAAGGGCAAAGCCCACACAGGAGACCTGAGTCCTTTGGAGAGAACACTGCAGGGCCATCTGATGAAAAAACTACAGGCACCTCAGGGGGAAGGGAAGGGGGGGCACCACAGCCACATGAGTCCACGACGCCAGATCCACGAAGGGGCCACCATGCCCACTGTGCCATCCTGGGGAGTGCAAAGCCACAGTCTCTCAAGTCTCTGCAGTGGGTGGGCTGCCCACTGTGCCATCCTGGGGAGTGCAAAGCCACAGTCTCTCAAGTCTCTACAGTGGGTGGGTTGCCCACTCGGCCATCCTGGGGAGTGCAAAGCCACAGTCCATCAGGTGGATAACAGTCTCCACCGGTCAAGGAGGAGGCATGGTGGGCACAGTGAACCGTGAACAGTAGTTCGAGACAGATCCGGCACTGTCATTGTGCCAGTGGTGCTTGAGACGGCGGGGCCCAGCGGAGCGGTGCTTGAGACGGCGGGGCCCAGCGGAGCGGTGCTTGAGATGAAGGGCCCAGCGGAGCGGTGCATGAGATGAAGGGCCCAGCGGAGCGGTGCTTGAGACGGCGGGGCCCAGCGGAGCGGTGCTTGAGATGAAGGGCCCAGCGGAGCGGTGCTTGAGACGGCGGGGCCCAGCGGAGCGGTGCTTGACAGGAAGGGCCCAGCGGAGCGCTGCTTGAGACGGCGGGGCCCAGCGGAGCGGTGCTTGAGATGAAGGGCCCAGCGGAGTGGTGCTTGAGACGGCGGGGCCCAGCGGAGCGGAGCTTGACAGGAAGGGCCCAGTGGAGCGCTGCTTGAGACGGCGGGGCCCAGCGGAGCGGTGCTTGACAGGAAGGGCCCAGCGGAGCGGTGCTTGAGACGGCGGGGCCCAGCGGAGCGGTGCTTGACAGGAAGGGCCCAGCGGAGCGGTGCTTGAGATGAAGGGCCCAGCGGAGCAGTGCTTGAGACGGCGGGGCCCAGCGGAGCGGTGCTTGAGAAGAAGGGCCCAGCGGAGCGGTGCTTGAGACGGCGGGGCCCAGCGGAGCGGTGCTTGACAGGAAGGGCCCAGCGGAGCGGTGCTTGAGATGAAGGGCCCAGCGGAGCGGTGCTTGAGACGGCGGGGCCCAGCGGAGAGGTGCTCCTCTGCACGGCGGGGCCCTGTTCAGCGGTGCTCTTCTGCACGGTGGGGCCCTCTTCAGCGGTGCTCCTCTGCATGGCGGGGCCCTCTTCAGCGGTGCTCTTCTGCACGGCAGGGCCCTGTTCAGCGGTGCTCTTCTGCACGGCGGGGCCCTCTTCAGCAGTGCTCTTCTGCACGGCGGGGCCCTGTTCAGCGGTGCTCTTCTGCACGGCGGGGCCCTGTTCAGCAGTGCTCTTCTGCACGGCGGGGCCCTGTTCAGCGGTGCTCTTCTGCACGGCGGGGCCCTCTTCAGCGGTACTCTTCTGCACGGCGGGGCCCTGTTCAGCGGTGCTCTTCTGCACGGCGGGGCCCTCTTCAGCGGTGCTCCTCTGCACGGCAGGGCCCTCTTCAGCGGTGCTCTTCTGCACGGCGGGGCCCTGTTCAGCGGTGCTCTTCTGCACGGCGGGGCCCTCTTCAGCGGTGCTCTTCTGCACGGCGGGGCCCTCTTCAGCGGTACTCTTCTGCACGGCGGGGCCCTGTTCAGCGGTGCTCTTCTGCACGGCGGGGCCCTGTTCAGCGGTGCTCTTCTGCACGGCGGGGCCCTCTTCAGCGGTGCTCGTCCAGTAGGTCAAGGGAGCCAGACCTGGCCTGGACTCCCTGCTCAGTCGCCCTCCGACCGTGCTGTTGGTGGACCCTTCGGTGACGGAGTCCTGGGCCCTTTGGTGTTCTTCCTAACACCCGGGATGAGGCTTGTGGGCCCCTCCTGCTCCGCGCTCCTGCTGACTGACTTTTCCGCCCTGCTGCCCTTTCGCTCCTTAGATGGGGCTCTCGGGCCCTTGCCTCCCCTAGATGTTGTGGCTGGTGAAGTGGGCGAACTTGGCTCCTTGGGGGCAGCCGTGTCAGTCCTCTCACGGCAGCCCTTTAGCTTCCTGGTCCTCTTGCTGCTGATTGAAGTGTCACTGCTGGCAAAGGGTGGGCTCCAGAACCCATGCACCACAGTGACACTCGAAGCTGGGCTGGTGGTGGCTGAGGTGCTCTTGGGACTCTTTGCAGATGGAGGGGGTGGGTCAGTGGAGGGAAAGAGGTCAAGATTAGCAAGGAAAACTTTCTTAGGACCAAGGTAATAGGTAGGAGAAGTGGTGATGGGAGTGGAGGGAGAGGATGTGGTTGTAGGAGAGTCAGGTGTGCTGTCTTTGGGTGCAGGTGCTTGTGCTGGAGGCTGTCGTGAGGTGGATGGCTGTTGGGTGGGTGTCTGCCTGCGTTTGTGTGTCTTGGAAGAGGGGGTGACAGACACAGTGGGAGAGGACACAGGGGACGTGTAAATGGTAGTGGGGGTGGTGACTGCACGTGTGCGGACTGGACTGGAGGGTGTGCTGGTGATGGAAGCACTGGCTGATGGTGGTGTGCATGCAGGTGGGAGTGTAGACGTCACAGGGAGGGAGGAGGGAGACGAGGAGGAGGGGGACACAGAGGTGGTAGTGACTGTTGGAATGTCTGCATCTGGGTGTTGCTTGCGTGAATGCCTGTGGGTTCTGTGGTGCTTGTGTCTGGATGAGCTGCCCTTGGGTGTTGAGGTGTGTGCAGGCTGGTCTGATGGTGTGGATGGGATAGGCTGAGGAACAGGAGACAGAGACAGGATGGAGGCAGTCAGAAGAGTGAGGCTGGAAACAGAGACAATGGCTGCCGTCAGTGCTGAGGCCAGAGCATTGAACGATCGTTGATGGGCAGCCTGACCCGAATGAATGCCCTCCAGGTAGGCATTGCTCCGATGCACCTCCCTTTCTACCCCCTGGATGGCATTCAAAAGGGTAGTCTGCCCAACAATGAGTGTCCTCAGGAGGTCAATGACCTCCTCACTGAGGGCAGCAGGGGTAACAGGGGCAGGGCCTGAGGTGCCTGGGGCGAAGGAGACGCCCGCCTTCTTGGGCGAGCGGGCACGGAGCGTAGGCTGAGGGGCTGCTGGGAGGGCGGGGCTGGTGGGCTGGGTGGCGGCTGTACATGTAGAGGCGGGGGGCCCGGATGTTGTCGCCACCGCTAGGGAGCTCCCATCCGAGGACGTGTCGCTGTCGCTGGTGTCACCACCGGTCCCCGTTGTGGTGCTCCCCTCGCCCTCCGGATCACTGGTGCCCTCGGTGTCTGTTCCTGGTCCCACCGGGGCCTTGTGACTTGCAGCTCCCTCGTGCTCCGATGCCAATTCTCCTCCGCCTGATGATGCTAATGCACACATGCACAAGAAGATGAAGAAGAAGGGTGGGGGTAGAAAAACGAAGACCAGGTTGAGTGCATGCAATGTCAACACCGTTGGCGGACAGGACAGACACAGGAGCCTCATGCACTAAGCCACGCATTCGGGGTACACTACTCAGTACTTCTGACTAGGACAACAGGTCTAGAGACTACAAAGGTGCACATGTGTGATGCTGGACCATCGATAGCTGCACTTGTCACCCTACAGAGGTGGGGGCCGGGAGCACAGGGCCATGCCTAAAGGTGAGGACTACACTACAGAAAGCGCCCTGGCCTAATGTCATCCACAACCCTCCTCCCCCACCCAGACGCCTCCACTGCGCAGAGAGATAGCAGAATGTGCTGATACTCACCCCCTTGTGTCTGCTGTGATGTCCTCAAGCGCCCATCCAAATCAGGGTAGGCCACCGCCAGGATCCGGGACATCAGGGGATTCAGGGTACGACTGGCACCCCTCCTAGGTTGGGAGGCCATCCCCAGCAGTGACTCGGCGGTCTTCCTGGTCCCGCGGTGGATGTCCTCCCACCTCTTGCGGCAGTGGCTGCCCCGTCTGACGTGGACCCCCAGGGCCCGGACTTCCTTGGCGATGGCACGCCAAATGTCCACTTTCTGATGGGCGCTGACCTATTTGACATGTACAGGGTGGGAATGAAAAATCATCAATTTTCTGCATGTTAGATGCGATTGGCCCCCCCTCCCCAACCTTGCCATATGGCACATGCTCTCATCTGTTGTGCGTTCCACTCCTCATTCGCCCCCCACCCCACCAACTTACATCCCCCCCACTCCACACAGGCATAGCCCATTCAATGTGCACCCAGTGTACTTGCCTGTTGGTCTGGAGGACCGTAGAGTAACGCATACTGGGGGAGGACCCCATCCACAAGTTTCTCCAACTCCTCAGACGTGAAGGCAGGGGCCCTTTCCCCAGTCGCAGCAGCCATTGTCACTTCCAGACCGAGGTCACAGCAGCACTTGCAGTATAGGTCCTCTCCTGTGGATGATCAGGTCTCGAGTGATTAAGCAGATAGAAAATGGCGGACACGCCCGCGGCGGTGCGTACCGCGGCGGTGCGTACGGCGACCGCCGGCGCACCTCGTCATTGGCTCCTGAAACCCATTGGCCTCAATGTTAGCCAATGCGGCTTCGTATAGCGGTCTTCGACCGCCTACCGCCACGGTGTGCCACGCCAGCGCATTGACCTCACATCCCATTGTCCCACTTCACAGGTCAGGCAGCCGCCATTTCAAGGGCCCACATGGCATAATTTGTACTGCGTCACACAGGCCTAGGACTTGCATTGCCACACATACACGCATTTCAATACATAGATAATCGTGTGCTATGCATGCAGTGGTGAACGTACCTGTGATTTGCTTGACTGTGTACGCCATGTTGTCCTTCCTAGGCACCGTCCATTGGGACTTGCGAGGAGAAGGATGAATCCTCGCGTGTACCGACCGCTGGTGGACCTGTCGACAATGGAAGAACGCCATATTATACTACGATACCGACTTGACCGAGCCACTATACATGAACTGTGTGCCCAGCTGGAGCCAGCCCTGATGTCCCCCATCAGCCAACCCACAGGAATTCCCCCTCTAGTGCAGGTTCTGTCAGTCCTCCATTTTTTGGCAAGTGGCTCATTCCAGACAACAGTGGCCATGTCATCTGGAATGTCTCAGCCTATGTTTTCAAAAATCTTGTCTAGAGTGTTATCTGCCCTGACGAAACACATGCGGCGCTACATTGTATTCCCTGAGGAGGTTGATTTGGCCACTGTGAAGGGTGATTTTTATGCCCTTGGACATATCCCCAACATAATTGGTGCCATTGATGGGACCCATGTGGCTTTAGTACCCCCAAAAGACGATGAGCAGGTGTACAGAAACAGGAAAAGTTACCATTCGATGAACGTCCAGGTGGTCTGTTTGGCTGACCAGTACATCTCCCATGTGAATGCCATGTTCCCTGGGTCAGTGCATGACGCGTATGTGATGCGAAATAGCAGCATCCCTTATGTGATGGAACAGCTACAGAGACAACGTGTGTGGCTAATTGGTGACTCTGGTTACCCCAACCTGCCTTGGCTATTGACCCCAGTGAGGAATCCCCGGACCAGGGCAGAGGAACGGTACAATGAGGCCCATGGGCGAACTAGGAGGATCATTGAAAGAACCTTTGGCCTCCTGAAGGCCAGGTTTAGGTGCCTGCATATGACAGGGGGATCCCTGATGTACTCACCAAAGAAGGTGTGCCAGATCATCGTGGCCTGCTGTATGCTTCACAATCTGGCATTGCGACGTCAGGTGCCTTTCCTGCAGGAGGATGGTCCAGATGGTGGTGTTGAAGCAGCTGTGGAGCCTGCGGAGAGTGAAGAGGAGGAAGACGAAGAGGACGACCCAGACAACAGGGACAGAGTTATCCAACAGTATTTTCAGTAGCACACAGGTAGGAATCAGCCACGCCATTTAACATTTACTGAAAGCCCCCTGCATCTTTACTTTGTGTATTTCCCCCCAGTTCTTTTAAACTGATGTTTGATTTTCCCTTCCCTTTTCAGTGCTGTATGACCCACTGCGTGACTTCTGCTTGGTTAGCCCATGGACTAATGCTTCTTGACATCGGTATGTTGTCATCACATAAATTACAGAACATTATTGATAAGCAATGTGTTATACATTTGTCAATAATACAGGCTGACTCCAGAATGATTTCAGTGCAATGAGTGATTTATTTTTAGTGCTAGATATTGGTACATGATATTAAAACGGTGATGGGTGAGGGTGGAGTTATGTCCATGGCAGAGTCCAGTTCTCGGTCGCACAGGTGCATTGTCCATATGCCTGTGGAAGGATGGAGCAGGGGCAGTTCAAGGTTGGACAGGGTGACAATGTGGGACAGTGGGATGACATCAGGGGGGATATTAGGTTGGCGGGGTTCTTGGCATCCTACTCTGTCTTCCTTTGAGATCTCAGGTTCCTCTTGCGGGGTGGTTGTTCTTCAGCAGGAGGTGGGGTTCTGGTGGCCCGTCGTTCTGTGGGGGCCTCCTGACCACTAGCACCGGCGGAGGTGGTAGGCTGTTCCTGGCTAGTGACAGGGGCCCTTTGCGGTGCCACATGGTCCCGCAATGTGGTTTCTATCCGATTGAGGGCCTGGACTATGGTCCCCATAGCGGTAGCGATGTTCCTGAGTTCATTGCTGAACCCCATGTACCGTTCCTCCTGCTGTACCTGGATCTCGGTGAACCTGGCCAGTACCGTCGCCATCGTCTCCTGGGAGTGATGATATGCTCCCATGATGGTGGTGAGGGCCTCTTGGAGAGTGGGTTCCCTGGGCCTGTACTCCCCCCCCTGTCGCACAGCAGCCCTCCCAGTTGCCCTGTTTCCCCGGGCCTCTGTCCCCTGGACGGTGTGCCCACTACCACTGCCCCCAGGTCCCTGTTGTTGTTGGGGTGTTGGGTCAGCCTGGGTGCCCTGTAGTGGCGGACACACCGCTGATTGACGCGTCCGCGAGACAGATGCATGGGCCCGCTGGGTGGGAGCTGTGCTGTTATTCCCAGAGGGGTTTGGGTCTGCTGTGGCCTGTGTCTGTGTGTGGGGAACCGACTGTCCAGAGGTCCCCGATGGTCCGGGCTTGTCGTCAGGTTCTAGGTCGACAGAGCTGCTGTCCTCGCTGGGGGCCTGTTCTGGGGGTGGGATGGACAAATCTGGACCCTCCGTGGCAGTGTGTTGGCGTTCGGGCCCTGCGGGGGTAAAGGAGTATGGTTATTGTTTCTGTGTGTGCCATGGCGTGCATTTTGAGTGCCCTTGTCCCCCAGTGCTGGCATTCCCTTGTGGGAGGTGTTGTGAGGGTTTGGGGGGGGGGGGTGTATGGGTATGTGCAATGGTCATGCTTTGGTGGTGGCTGTCTATGGTTTGTGTTGGCATTCAGGGGTTGGTGTTGTTTAGGGTGGGTTGTGCTGGTGAGACATTGGCAGGGAGGTTGTGTGCTGGGGGGTTGAGATTGGGGGTGAGGGTGGGGGGTTGGCATGCTGGTGGTTGGGGGGGGTGAAGTAGTTGAGATTCGACTTACCAGAGTCCATTCCTCCGTGTACTCCAACGAGGCCATCAGGATGCAGGATGTTTACCACCTCTTGCTCCCATGCTGTGAATTGGGGTGGAGTGGGTGGGGGTCTGCCGCCAGTCTTCTGCACAGCGATGTTGTGCCTGGAGATCATCGAGCGCACCTTCCCCCGTAGGTCGTTCCATCGCTTTCTGATATCTTCCCGATTTCTGGGATGCTGTCCCACAGCGTTGACCCTGTCTACGATCCTTTGCCATAGCTCAGCCTTCCTTGCTATGGTGGTGTGCTGCACCTGTGTGCCGAAGAGCTGGGGCTCAACCCTCATGATTTCCTCCACCATGACCCGGAGTTCTTGGTCCGAAAACCTTGGGTGTCTTTGGGGTGCCATGGGGTGGTGTGGATGAGGTGTGGGGTGGTGTTTGTGGTGATGTGCGTGGTGATATGTGGTGATGTGTGCGTGGATGTGGTGTGGGTGATGAAGTTGGGTTCCTGTGTGTGTTGGGGTTTTCTATTGCTGTGCTCGCTCTCTCTATCTCTATCTCTCTCGCTCTCGCCTTCGCTCCGATTTCCAACTAGTGGGGGTTTATGGGTGATGTGGGTGTGTGTTTTAAATTGTAATGGGTGTGTGGGAGTGGTGTGTGTATGTGTATCAGGTGTGTGTATTTCGAATTGTCCAATGTGGCTGTGTTTTTGAGCTGTGTGTGTATTTTGACCGCGGCGGTGTGTACCGCCAATGGAATACCGCGGTTGAAAGACCGCCGCGTGGATTCGTGGGTCAGAATGGCATGGGCGTGTTTGTGTTGGCGTGACGGTGGAGGTTTGGTCATCTCCAGTTTTCCGCGGCCCGCTGATGAGGCGGACTTCCTTGGATGTCGGATTTTTGGCGGATTCACAGTTGGTGGTCAGAATGACCGTGGCGGTTTACCGCGGCCGCGGCGGTAGAATGGCGGACTTCTGACCGGCGGTAAGGGCCTTTTATCTTAATAGATATAAGCCCAGACTGGGAGCACCTTGGCTCTTGTCAGACATTATGGCTAGAGACTTACAGCTACCCCAAATGTGACTCTACATTCCGGCATGTCACCTGTCACAGCTGGCTTTCTAGTTGCACAAGTGACATGAGGTTTAGAGGTGGGCATGTCTAAGACTACCACCTATAGGCTTCCCAAATTCACTAAATTTAAAATTCCCAGACTTTCTTTCCCCCTCTGACTGAGCAGTGTCCGGTAACCCAATCCTCTATGCCTCAGTTAGAGTTGGGAAGGAGGTTCATAAACTCATAGGGGCACCACTAATATTACCACTATTTTATCACAATGCGGCCATATGCATCGGCTAATTACTAGGTGTCTTGTTTAAGGAAGGGCTTTAAAAGAATAGATTAAGGGGGTTATTCTAACTTTGGAGGAGTGTTAATCCGTCCCAAAAGTGACGGTAAAGTGACGGATATGCCACCAGCCGTATTACGAGTTCCATAGGATATAATGGACTCGTAATACGGCTGGTGGTAAATCCGTCACTTTTCCGTCACTTTTGGGACGGATTAACACCTCCTCCAAAGTTAGAATAACCCCCTAAATGTTTTGTGTTGGGAATCCCACATTGTTCCCAGATTTACAACTTCAATTTGTGTTCGGAATGTGGACCACTGTTGGTACATCGCTTACAGGCAGCCACAGGATCATCGCCTTGCAAACACCCTCTCCTGTTTCCCGCTATCTTCAGGCTCTGTGGCAGTTTCAAGGGGTAGTATCTGGCTTATATAGAGAGCGCATTAGAGTCTAACACTCAGGCTCCTCCCTCACTGCAACAAGACTTGGGTGTCAGATGCTCCTTAAGGATGACCATTTGTTGGTGAGGTGGATGCCATTGTTCTTTGCTCAGGCTTCTAGACTTAGATGTCTCTACTTCAAAATGCTAAATGACTAGTACTGATCCCCTGGAAGCTCATGAGGACCAAGGTGTTGCTATACAACTTCTGCTGAAATGTAACTTTAGCAACTGC